>NC_060159.1:18054291-18084167 GCF_021292245.1 Micropterus dolomieu
GGTCGGGGGGGGGGGGGGGGGGGGGGGGGGGAGACACAACGCTGGCCAACGCTGTTAAAGACTTGGCTTGTAAAAAGAAAAGCAACGGTTCAGTCAGTGTTTCCCACATATACACTTTACATCGGTGGGCTGCCCAGGTTAGGCGACACATTGTAGCATTTAACAGAGAAACACCGTGATTACGTTACAAGTCGCAACACGGTGGATATTTTACAAGAGTGGACCAGGTAAAAGGACAGTGAACACACCAGTCAGATGTTATTAGTTAGCTACCATGTTGGTTTTGTTTTGAAAGGCTATGTCGTCCACACGCCTCCTCAACATGCAGCTCAGCTGCTGCTGTGAATGTAATCACGGGAGGAAAAGTCCAGAAGATGCGTTCTGTTTTTTTTCGCTGACTTTATACAGTCTAGCCTACTACTGATGGAGAAAGTCACCGAAGCGGACAGACAGGGAGAGAGACGGTGAAGCCCCTTTTCCACTGCACATTACCAGCTTGCCTTGCCTCGCCTTTTTTTTGGTTTTCCATTGTGTAAAAGTTGTGGTACTTGAACCCGCTACCAGGTACTTTTTTTTTTTTATTTATTTTTTAATCACTTCCGTCTTATCTGTCTTTACATTCTGAGTAATGTTGAAACGTTTTAACTTAAATCAAGAGACCGCTGTTTTGTGTGTCGCATTGAACATTATGTCGCGGCAGGTGTGTGTGTGGTGTCGCTATGACGACCAGCTATATTGAGGGGCGCTATCTCTGGGTACTATCTACATTGGAAAACGGAGGACAGCCAAACCAAGTCGAGGTGTGTTGAGCTGTTACTGGTAATGGCTGTGTGCAGCAGTGGTATGTTAGGTCTGTGAGTGTAAAGAGATCAGAAGGTGAATTTAATAAGTGAGTGATACTTAAGATGGAGAATGAAGTATAATTAAAACGGTGAGGTAAGTTACTAAAATCAGTAAAAACATGCCCACTAAACCCACCTGTCCGCTTAGCAGAAAATGCTAATAAATGTTTTATACCGGAATTCTGCTTAGCAGTACCGGGATATAACTTTTTGGCCATATTGCCCAGCCCTAGTTCAATTTTAGGAAAAAGGCAGCGCTTGTCACTTTTTACCAAGCCATCCAATCACAGTCCAGGATGAGCGGGACAGCACCTTACCAAGCCATCTCGGCTCTTGAATGAAATGATTTGCCTCCTCGCCGAGGTATTTCCTCAACCACAAAATCTCATGTACCCATGTACGGCGAGTCCATACCCTCGCTCTACATGTTTCAGCCTTCTCTTCATGCAGAGCAAAGGCCAGAGCAAGAAGGCCTACGTACTCTGTGGTGACATTTTTACATTCAGTAAAATTAGGTAGCCTACTTGCTGCGTACCTTAGATTTTTTTTATTTTATTTATTTTTTTATAAATAACCTAACCCTGACTTGTTCTTCTCTACAACATTGTCCCTTACTTGTTTGGAGAGTCCCTTGGTCTTCATGGCAGTGTTTGGTTAGTGGTGCCTCTTGCTTAGGTGTTTAAATATTTTTCTAGTATTTTCTTTTTTTTTTATGAGGAATTTATGTACTTTTCTGTCCTTGGGTTAAAGTGGGTGTGGCTCACATTGAAAAAGGTGATGTCATATCTTCTGTGCACCAATCAGATTTGAAAAATGTTTGAATCAATATGTGATGACCGTTGTAGGTCATTTGTTTATGTTGCTAGGCACCACACATACAGTCCTGATAAAACGGATTAGCTGAACTTTAACACTGATTCTTCCCTATTTAGTCTAAAATATTCTATAGAAATGAAGTATTTCTATAGAATATTTTAGACTAGATCTGAAACCAACTTTTCAGGAACTTTTGTAAGCTTTCAATGCAGACAGTATCTTAACCTTCTCACCCAGGTGATGCGCACAGGATCCAACCAGCGACCTCTTACACCTGGGCAAGGCCAACAGAGTCAGCAGGAATCTCTAGCGGCAGCAGCTGCAGCAAACCCTGCATTGGCGTATGCAGGAATGTCTGGTTGGTAGCCCACTTTATTTAGCCAAAGATACTAACAGCCAAACACATTTATCTTCACTGCTTGCTGTTGTCATTTGAACTGGTTTTTTTTGTTTGTCTTTTTTTAAATGTTGTAGTATATAAAATGCTGGCTTTAGCTGAGTGACTTTAAAATGTTTTGTGTGCACTAATATAACTGTCTCATTTTCATCTTTTCAGGTTATCAGGTCTTGGCCCCTGCGGCCTATTATGACCAGACTTGGGCCCTGGTGATGGGCCCTGGTGCCCGAACTGGTCTAGGTGGGCCAGTCCGTCTAGTCCAGACCCCTCTCCTCATCAACCCTGCAGCAGCACAAGCTGGTAAGTACCAGTCCACCTGTTCCACATCATTTTTCAATATGGGGCTCCAGTTCTCCCTGTTCTTGATCACTCAAGACCATTCCCAACCTCTCATTTTACCCCCTACACTTCCCTTTCTCTCTCTCTCTCCACCAGCAGCTGCGGTATCAGCATCTGGCTCCGGTAACAACATGTCTGGTCCTCCCGCCAACGGGCTGTACCGCTCCATGCCTCAACCTCAACCCCAGCCACCGCAGCAGCAGGCTCCCCCACAAAACAGCGGCCTTCCCTCCAGCTCATTTTACGGCTCTGGATCAGTCCCTAACACGTCTCAGAGCAGCTCCCTTTTCTCACACACCTCTGCTGCACCACCAAGCTCCTCCCTGGGCTTCAGCAGTACTGGTGGCTCCCTTGGCGTAGGCCTGGGCTCTGCTCTTGGAGGCTTTGGTTCTTCTGGTCAGTGACTCCGCAACATGCGGGATTAAAGAAACAGTTAATTTTTAGGAGTCTGTTGTCTTACACTGGTTCTCTTTTTGTTTTTCCTCCCAGTATCCAGCTCTACCAGTAGCAGCGTATCTCGCAGGGACTCCCTGTTGGCGAGTTCTGATCTATATAAACGTGGTGGCAGCAGTTTAACTCCCATCGGCCAGCCCTTTTACAACAGCCTGGGTTACTCCTCTTCACCCAGTCCCATTGGCCTCACACCAGGTCACTCCCCACTCACTCCTCCACCCTCTCTGCCCTCCTCTCATGGATCTTCTTCCAGCCTTCACCTCGGTAAGCCTGCTATTCCTGTGAATAGTGAATGATTCATTTTGAATTTTAGTTGATTTTTAAGGAGGGCATTTTACACCCAGTTGTATTAAGTGTTCATTGGTAAATTATTTTGAAGGTAACTATGAAGTCCTAACCTTTTGCTGCTGTGTTTTTTAAAATTTCATAGGGCTGAACGACGTGGGGGGGGATAATTAACCTACATTTTAATCGCTGTCTTCACGATTAGCTAATCACGTTCTTTCAAATCACAATTTTGATTTGAAAACAATCGTTCAGCCCTAATATTTAATTGTACTTCAATATTTTTCTGAAATTTGTCTTTCGTGATAAAGTGTACACTGTTTCACCTTTTTTGTTTATGGTCAACAGCTGCCACCACTACAACAGTATCCGGTCATTCTGTAATCCTAGGTGGCCTGACGAATGGCAGCGGGCGTTACATTTCTGCAGCACCTGGAGCTGAGGCCAAGTACCGGAGCGCCGGCGGGACATCCAGTCTCTTCAATTCCAGCAGCCAGCTGTTCCCTCCATCTAGGCCCCGCTACAGTCGTTCTGATGTCATGCCGTCCGGACGCAGCCGCCTACTAGAAGACTTTAGGAACAACCGCTTCCCAAACCTCCAACTCCGTGACCTGCCAGGACACATGGTGGAGTTCTCTCAAGACCAGCATGGATCCAGGTGTCTAAGATATGCTTGCTCTAGCTTAAAAATACTGCTTTATTTAGAAATTCTAACTGTAAACCTTAAAACACGAAGTACAGTGTGTTGGTGTATCAATCTAATATCTTTATTTTCCATCTCCACTTTTTGTTCCAATTTTGTCTGTCTAGATTTATCCAGCAGAAGCTTGAGAGGGCTACTCCTGCTGAGAGGCAGATGGTGTTTGGAGAGATTCTGCAAGCAGCATACCAACTGATGACTGATGTTTTTGGGAACTATGTGATCCAAAAGTTCTTTGAGGTTGGGACTGAAAGTTTATCTAGGTGTCATTTCAGTAAACACAATATTATCTAGAATAGAGACGTGTGTAGCATATGTGCAAAATAGAATTTGTTTTTATGTCTTGTGCAGTTTGGAAGTGCAGACCAGAAGCTTGCTTTGGCAACACGTATCCGTGGGCACGTCCTTCCCCTGGCTTTGCAGATGTATGGATGCAGGGTCATTCAAAAAGCCCTGGAGTCCATTTCCTCAGACCAGCAGGTAATTGTAAGTGAGATTTCACTTCTTTTTACTGACAATTTTGTTAACCTTGTCTTATAAAGGTCAATCCTGACACATTTTAATATGGTTACAATTTTGTTACTTCAGAGCGACATTGTCCGTGAGCTGGATGGTCACGTGTTGAAGTGTGTGAAGGACCAGAATGGAAACCATGTGGTGCAGAAGTGTATTGAATGTGTTCAGCCCCAGGCCCTACAGTTCATTATTGATGCCTTCCAGGGACAGGTGGGATTATTAGTATTTTTATTACCATTCATTCCCCTTCATCTACATTTTAAGTTGGTGGAAATGTAAAATATTTAAAATACCTAATTACAAATCCAAATGTCCCCTGTTTGCTTTGACCAACGGCGTTGTGTAATTTAAATGCAAGAATGTAAAATTAATAAGGAACAAATGGGGCGGGGGGGGTTTAGTGTGGGTAGAAGAGAATTCCGAGGCAGGTGCAAAGCATAGGCCACTTAAAAACAATAAGAATGTTCGTGGTCATTAAAACCTGCAGTCACAATGCCAGCTCAACGTTGTGATGTCTGTCAGCCATCGCCAACGGACGATGGCATCGACTATCGGCCCAACCCTAGCTTTAATATTGTAGTTATGCAAAACTGTGTGAATTTGCGAATCTACTTGTATATTGATCTGCTCTTATTTTTTTACTTCATTTCACAGGTGTTTGTGCTTTCTACACACCCGTATGGCTGCAGAGTCATCCAAAGGATTTTGGAGCACTGCACCCAGGAGCAGACTCTTCCCATCCTGGAAGAGCTGCATCAGCACTCTGAACAGCTGGGCCAGGTGAGCACATCCGTCTTCATTTCTAAGCCCACAGTGTTTGCAGATGTCATTTTGTAGATTTGTGTTTTGACTGATTGTTGTTGAGATGTGTGCTTGTATCGTATGTGCACATGTCCATCATGTTTTGAGCATTTCATATTTTCATTGTTCCTGTGTAGTTGTGGTCTGCTAAGTGTAAAGTGTAAGGATGAATGTAATTATACTGTTACCTGTCATTACATCTGACATATGTGATTATTTAAACATCCACCCTGCCCCCCCTCACTTATTCCATCTAGAAATATCAAGGCGTATCATTGGAGATGACACCCAAAACATATTATACAGTGTCCCGTGATGCACTGTTCAAGGTCAGAGCAATTTGCCTCTCTCTCGCGGATGTCCCCGTGCTCCCTTCCTCTTTCCCTTTTTTATCTTTTCTTAAGAATCTAATTTAACACTTAGATTGTTCTCCAACTTCCAACTTTTACAGGCCTTTTCCTAACCCACTGAGCCGCCTTTCTCTCACCTCCCTCACCACTCTTGCTTTATGCCACAGAGGATTCACAAGGCACGCGCTTCCCTGCTGTCTCATGATCCCTCTTTTGCCAACAGCATCTCCTGATCAATCTGTTTTTCTATTTGTTTTTTTTTAAATCTTGATTTCACTAATTGTTAGAAGCTTCCTGAGAGTTTGAAACTATTTGAACAACTAAAGGGTTCATAAGTAGTTAAAAAATCCCTTTTAACTTTACCTTGAGTATTTGGCCTTAAGGGTGCATTAAGCGATTCTGAAGAAATCAAACACCATGACAAAAATTGCTGTGGTGAAGTTAAGTTGGCTCCAAACTACTCGAGTTGCCGACAGTGGCGCTCGTTATATGCAATAAAACCTTCGAGTAAAAAGACAATACTTTATCAGTACACCTGTCTTAAGGTAAACATGTAGCAAGGGTTCATTTTAAACTGCTCTGTCAGTCTCTCAGTCTCTCATCCTGTGTGTCCTATACAAGCACAGCTAACGTTAGCTAGGCAATTAGCCAAATGTTACAAACAAGCTAATAGAAAGCTGTCTCTCTGGAGCATAGACTGGTCTGTAGTCTTAAAAATTGTTAAATACTAAGCTTCTGGCTGAGACAAATCAGCCGCTCCTCCTTCCATCAGGTAACCTTACCTGCAGGCAGTGACTAACAGCAGAGATGAAGAGGAGGGACTGATACAGACTGATTTCTAAACGTCACTCAGTATTGTCAAATTGACAATACGGCGACTTTGCTGTTGTAAACATTAATGTTGCTGCTCTAGAAACAATATTTAGCTGTATTTAAAATATTACATTCTAATCCTATAATTAATTTAAAAACAACCAGGCAGCTATGAGCACTTCAATATTATGTTTATTTATCACAAGTCATATGTCATCTCAGTATTAAATGTTATCATATCTATCAAATATATATGGAATGAAATCATCATCTGATGTCATTAAGGCACTGGCGCCATCTTGTGTTTTTGATGTGATTAATCCGTATGGATGTAATTGTAACACTATGAGCAAATAAGTAAGAAATCTAGTGTCAGCTATTTGGAGCATTGAAGAGATTACAAACACACTAGCAAATGCATGTACAAGCCATAATACTGGGAACCATATCCAGTAGTTCTCCTGATGAAATAATTTATTCTCTTTCATCGTGGAAGATCGAATGCAGGAAACCTCCCAGGCCAGGTAGTTCCCATTTATCAGGCAAACAAGCCTTCAACCTCACAGGTGCCCCCACAACAGCTTAAGTTAGTTCACATCCGAACTAATCTTTTAAACACCAAAGTCACAGAAAAAATAACCTGGCAGCGGAAACATTTTTTGTCAATGGAGTTCGGTGGCTTTAAAGAGAGCGATATAACAGCTATTTCTGGTTAAACACAGGATCTTACTCTTTAAAAGTTACTGCCTGAGCCCTTTTGGGTGGACATACGAAGATTGTATATAGGGGTTGCTGTGGGGGGGCACCTGTGAGGTTAAAGGCGTATTTCAGTTTGCCTGATAAACGTGAACTGCCTGGCCTGGGAGGTTTCCTGCATTTGGTCTTCCACGATAAAAGAGAATACATCTCTAAATCAGGAGAACGGTACTGGATGTGGTTTCCAGTATTTTGGCTAATACATGCATTCGCCAGTGTCTTTATAATCTCTTCATTGCTCAAAATTGCGGACGTTGGACACTTTTTGCTGATTCACTAACAGTGTCACATTTCACATCAATGACGTCAGATTTCATTCTATATATTCAGATGGATAAACCATATAGATATAGAGAGAAAATTTTCATTCCTCATACCGTGCAGGCCTACCTCATGTCCTTTGGGTCTGGTCTTTACCAAATAACCGTCACCAAATAATAGTAACCTAAAGTATCGATAAAGAATTGGATCGTTAAGCAATCTCAATAAGGGTATCATTATCAATAAAAATTAACGATCCACATCCCGCGTGCGCACGCACTCGCGCACACACACATAATGGACAGCTAGCAGACTGAGAAGATGAATTTGATAGACATATTTTGGTTTAGAATCGCTTCCTCCGCCTCTTAAATCCAAGAGCAAAATAATACAGATTCTACTTAAAAACAGATTGACAGGAAATTGATTTGAAGGCAAATACTTTCAAAATAAAGGTGGAGATTGCCTTACCAACCCAACAAATTACTACTTTTACAACATCAAGTCAGAGTGGTGTTATTTGTTGCTTGGCCAGGTGAGTTCTTGTCACGCTAAAATTACACCCATAACTGTCTATCACCCATTTCTGAAGGGGCAAAGATGCTATTGGTTGTGTTGTTTGGTCAGCATCACTCCAAACCAGCAGCATCTGTTTTGTCTGACCTTCCGCAGTGATGACGTAAGGGTATTTGTAAGACTACAAATGCGGGTGTCACTCATTCGTCTACCTATCATTGTAGAGATGCATGATTCTCACACCAATTAAGACCATGGTATAAGGTAGTGCATGCGTATCAATTGGTAAAGGGTGTTGCACCGATTACGTGATTAATCAATATTGAAATGACTATTTACCTTGAGCTCACACCTCCACTGCCTCCTGCAGGATCAGTATGGTAACTACGTCATTCAGCATGTTTTGGAGCACGGCAGACCAGAAGATAAGAGCAAGATAGTCGCAGAGGTTCGCGGAAAGGTTCTTGTGCTCAGCCAACACAAATTTGCAAGGTAAGAAATATGTTGATGTAGAGGCAGAGATTAATGAGAAAAATTTTTATTGGAATTTTTGATTTGCAAGAATAATAAAGAGCTTGTTGAATGATCTGCTACTATATCATGTTATAAAACAGAAATAACTTAACGCTTCATGAAATGCAAACATTTAATGAACATGGATCACATGGCTTTATGCAACTGTTTGGTCTGCTCTGAAGCATCCTGAAGAGGGGAAATGCTATCAATAAATCTTGATTCTAACACAGACGTCAGAAAGGTTAGACCAACTAGAGACTTTTAGTGTTGGTATTGTGACCTCTTCAGGTACTCACTGCTCCATCATATGTAAACATCAGCCCAACAGGCCTTGTATTATAATGGGTAACAAATACAATATGGACGTAAAAAGAAAGTGATTCAAACGTTCAGCCTTCCAAATGGAAAAATAAAAAGCATCCACTGACTGGCCAGTGCTGTAACTCCTTTAGCAGCTCAGTTGTGAATTTGTATGTGTGTAATAGAAGCTTTTCTCTCCTACCCCAGTAATGTTGTGGAGAAGTGTGTGATCCACTCTTCGCGTGCAGAGAGAGCTCTGCTGATAGATGAAGTGTGCTGCCAGAAAGACGGGCCCCACAGCGCACTGTACACCATGATGAAGGACCAGTATGCCAACTATGTTGTCCAAAGAATGATTGACATGGCCGAACCTGCCCAGCGTAAAATCATCATGCACAAGGTTGGTTAACTGCTACATTTGCGTGATCTCGGATATGGAACGAGGGGGCCTATATGCACTCAAGGGTGCAGGGAATTCATGTTATTTGAACAAAGTGAGGAAAAGTGAGAACAAACGAACGCTTGTTTCTCCATAAATGCAGCGTAACAAATACCAATGATTACAGCTTGACCTCTAATATAATCAGAAAACAGTAATGACTTGACGTTGACCAATTTGTTCCACTTGGTACATACATTGAAACATTTTGTCATTCTAATATAGTTGTGGAAAACATGTTTTGCAAAAAATGAGTTTCTTGCTTCTCTTCTTATTGGATGTGTTTTTGACTTGGTGCAAATTAGTTGACTCTTTAAGATTAAACCACACCGATTTTGGACTGCAGCTAATACTTGTTGTCATTGATTGCCAGTAATTTTCTTGATTTGGTCAGTGTTTGGTCTATAAAATGTAAGAAAACTAAAGAAATGATCATCTCAAGAGGCCATGGTGACGAGTTCAAATGTCCAAAACCTAAAATTATTGAATTTACTATCATAGAAAACTAAGAACCAGTGAAGAGTCACATTTTAGGAGCTGGAACCAGTAAATATTTTGGGTTTGCTGCTTCCAATATGGCTTTCATTGATTTTCAAAATTGTTGATCAATTATTAAATTAACGGATTAATCATTTCAGCTCTACTTTGAATTTGCTGACCTTTGCGCTCTCTTTCAGATCCGGCCTCACATTGCCACTTTACGCAAGTACACTTACGGAAAGCACATTCTGGCCAAGCTAGAAAAGTACTACATGAAGAGCGGTTCTGAACTGGGTCCCATCGGTGGTCCCACTAATGGCCTCATGTAGTCATGCTGACATCCTGGGTCCCCTGAAGAAGTGGAGGAGTAGGAGCCCCAAACCCCCCTGTTCTGTGAGAGATACTCCTTAGTCCTAGGGGTTAGCCTTTGACACCCTCTGTCATGCCATTTTTGGGGGAATTACCAAAAAAACACAAGGCAAGAAAAGGACAAGTCAACTTCACCTAAGAACGCTGTGACAACTGATCCCTGCCACTCTGCCACCCCTGGTGCAGGTCCCCAGCGTGGCCCCCAGCGGACATACAGTCAGCAGAATGATTTTTTTTTTTTTCCCTGGGTAAAGCACAAACCCATTGTTAATGATGTAATTGATGTATTTGACTGGTTTTCATATTATCTTGTACATTTAGTTTTTTACCTTGTAAATTCTCTGTAGAAAAAAAAAAAACATACACATTTGCTGAAATTTACAATTCCTACAATTAACACCAGCAAGTGATTTTTATAAGGCTAAACAGAGTAATCCTTTTAAAAAAACAATTCCATTTGTTTTTGTAACCAGACTTATTATGTCAGCTGTTCTAATTAAGTCTAGGCAATTGAATACTATATTTGTATATTATCCCATGCACAGTAAAAAGTGTTTACCCATGCCAAAGCAGCTAATGGATTAGTTTTCAAATAGCACTACATAGTATGGATGGATATAAACCCCTCTGTCCGCAGATGAGTACTATGTGTGTGTCACACCACAGTCACCCAGAGGTCTTTAAGACCGGTTTGCGAGCTTGGCTTTGAGGATTGGTGCTTTAGTCTAGAGTAATGTTTTCCATTGGTGGCTTTTTCTTGCCTCCTTTCCCAGGCTGATCGAGGGCATGCATTTACCCCAGCAGCGTGTCTGCCTGATTTTTCGGTACTAAATATTACAGACTGACCAACCTGAGCTGCTGTATCCACCTGAGCGCATATATATATATATATATATTTTTTGCCGTCTTTCCCTCATCCAGGCGGGGGGGGGGGGGGGTATGCAAGATAAAAGCTACCATTAACTTATAGAAGCAGAGCAATGAGGTTTGGTTGTACAGCGGGCGTATCACCTCGTATAATCTTAACATGAAATGACCGTAGTGGGGGGGAGGGGGGGGGCTTTTTGTGGGGCTACTGGGGCGGGAGTGGGCTATGTGTTGGCATGCTGTGACAGGTTTTAATCCTTGGAATGATTTTTTTTCTTTATCATGTTTTGTGTAACATCTTATCTGTCTTGTAGTTTGAGATGAACACTGCCCTAGAAAAAGGTATCTTTATGTACTGAATAATCATCTCTTGCGTAGAAGTAGTTTAGCGATGTATAGCATCTTTATGTATGAGTAAATTGTTGCTTTTGGGTAGGGGGCTTGCAGCAATGATGGGACCCCCACCACCTGAAGTTCAGAGTAGTCCAAAAAAAGTGTTGAGAAATGGAGCTTATCCCAGCTTTGTACATCTGAGGTGAAATTAACTAGAACCACTGGGATATGTTGAAGAAAGGGATGCTGAAAGAACCTTTTTTTTTAAATGGTTCTGTTTTTGTTTTTTTTTTGTTTTTTTTAAAGTTTCATCTTTTCATTTGGATGGGTATGCAAGTGCATTGGTGGAGGCTGGTGGGGCCATTGAAAGCTATACAATTCACCTGTAATGCTCGTAGTGATGGCTTCTTTGCTTCATATGAATAATTGTAGAATACATGTAGTATATGTGCAGTTAATAAGTGTAAGATTATTAGTTTAACTGAGGAAAAAAAAAAAGTCTAGTCGTGGTGTTTGACAGGCCTTGCTCTAAATTTGTAGTGATGCTTTTATTTCGTCTGTACAGTTGTACATTTGTAAACGTTTATGCTGTAAATGGGATGTCTTTTACACTTTTTGGGGAGAAAAGGCAAAAATGTGCATTTTGATGTGTGTGTATATTCATCACTCCTTTCCCCTTGAATATAATGTATACAGTTTTATTTGATCAAGTGTTATTTTAAAGAGAAACTTTATGGCTTCACAATCTGGCATGTTTTTTTTTTGTTGTTTTCCGTTTTTAATCCGCTATGGGAAAGGCCAGCCTCTATTTGTACCAGAGCTGTAACATCCACTGTTAGTCTTTCTGATGTGTGACAGTTTAAAAAGAAGAAAAACACTCTACTAAAACTGAGGCTGCATTTAGTCCTCTCTGCTACCATGGAAACTTCACAGGATATGACAAGAATTATTTTTGTACAGAAGAGTGCTGTATTTTGGAAACAGCTACTACCTTGTAAGCAAACGCAATGTAAAATATTGTCAATTATATAAATATGAACATATGAGTTTTGTCACACTGTCAAAGTCATGTACATTTTCAGGTGGCCTTATGTACATTTCCAGATGTTAGATGAAGAAAACAAACTCATTTTTGGAAGCAGAATTGTGACTATGTATGATTAAACTGTTCTTCTAACATTTGACCAGCTTTGTTGTGGTTTTTCTTATGTTTGGGATCTAAAGGTGTTTTTAGCAAATTCGATTGGGATTCTCTAATGCGTCTGAATTGGTGTCCAAGGTAAAGATGAGGTCGCTGTGCATGTTAGAATTTGAATCAAGGTTTATTCCCAGTGTAGTAGGCCCTATAATGAGTACTATGTACATCAACACTGCTTGACCAGATGCAATTACTTTGTTCCCAGAAAAGTGATTTTACAAAAGTCTTACTACCTAACTTTTAGTTTAGTTAAATGTTGTACAAATAAAACTTTCTCAAATTCTGAATTTTTAACAAGTGTTATTTAAATGTTAATGAGGCAAATGAATGTAGACCAGTGGTAAAAAGGAAAAGTGCACTCAAGTACTGTATTTAAGTACAATTGGCTGTAGTTACTTGGGGTTTTTTTACATACAAACTGAAGTGTATACACATTTATAAAACAGGGCTTTGTTATAAACTAAACTATTCAAGCAAGTTTTAATTGATTGTATAAACATTTATGGAAAAGGTCCAACTTGAGTTGCGCAATACACTACCTTTCGGTGGTAAATGTACGTTTTACACCACTACATGACTTCTATACTGTAGTTAGTTTTCAAATCAAGATGTTACATACAAAATGGATTATATATGAAATGCATGTGTGTGTTTGTGTGTATATATTATTTATTGGCTCCACCTTGACCTGCCACAACATTAAAATACATTAATGCATTAACAACGCTTGAAATTATATAACACAAAGAGGAATCTGTTTAAAAAATACATAAATTTTTCATTTTTGTGCTTGCATGTTTTGCAGTGCAGAACTTTTGCTCAATGGAGCTTTTTTCTTGTGGTATTTCTACTTTTAATAAAGTAAATGCTCTGAGTTTTTTTCCCTCCACCACATGCCTTATGTAAATAGATAAACCTTAATCTATTATTTTTCCTGTTCCTTAAACAAGTGTAATTTAAACTGTAAGTGATCGTAAATATAATTTCTTGCAACTCAGTTTAGTACTTTTAATTTATTGAAGTTCTGTTTGCCTGTTACATTTGAATTGGTTTCAAGATGAAATTTTGTTTCTAGAATTTTGTTTTGACTAGTGTTGTCTTCAGCAGCCCTCTGTAATCACTGCTGCCACCTGAAGTTAACGCTTATTTTTTTTCATTTTTGTTTTTCAAGTTTTATTGGTGGGCGGGGTTTCAGGCAGCCAGGCAGAGGCTAAAGGTTCCACAAGACACCTGTGAAGATCACGAGGGCAAATTAAAGTAGACACTAACTAAATTGAAACATGGGGATATCTTTTACAGCCTTGCTCTTCTTGGCTTTGGGAATAATACATCCAGTTAATATGTTGGTAAGTCACTTTCTTTTAATAAGAAACATTTTGAACTGATACGTCAGTCTTGTACTTTTTCTACTTCCTGAAGTTAACCGAAGGTTATCGTCACTGGACGAAATATCAAGGTGCTTTAATTTTACGACTTAATTGTTTATAGGGTTTTGAGTGTTGTTTATTATGAGAAATTTAATTTATAGTTTCATTCTTCTTTGCTACTATTTTATATTTAACGCTCAGTAGAAATATTAGTCGCTCTCACAGGGGTTATTTTACTTTCCTTGAAACTCGATTTCAGATAAAATATTGAATGCAGAGAGCTGAAGACAGTGTGTTTCAGCAGAGGACATCACTTCAAATGTGGTGGATTTTAGACTTATTACTGAAAACACCTAATGGTTTGGGGGCTATTTAGGGACAGAAAACTAATTACTTATCGATGTTATTGATATTTAATATTTCAGTCCATGTTGGCAGTAAGGGAAGTATTCAACTAGTTGAAATAGAAACAGCAAAATATAAAATATACTTCATTACAAGTAAAACTCATCAAAAGTACAAGTAGGCTACTAATTATGCACAATGACCCTGTTTCCACTGTATTCTCATATAATTGGGCTATGTATATTATTTTGTTTTATTATTAAGGATGCATTAACATGTAAGTAGCATTTATATAAACTTATATTTCATTTAAGCAGCATAGTTTAATCTGTAACAATGCACCATATACATCAGAGTGTGTGTAAAAATGTATAATCCACAAAGAAACTACAGTAGTAACTATAGCTGAATTAACATAGTAGAGTAAAAATTACAATATTTTCAATGGTGGAAAAAGTACTTAAGTAAAAGTAGAAACCCCACAATGTAAAAACACTCAAACAAAACAAATAAAAGTCAAGTTAAAGTACAGATATGTTACAAGGAAAATGTAGTTAAAGTATCATTATGGTTTTGTATTAATTTATATTGTCTGCTATGTTGCAGAAGGGAGTTACAAATCTCAATTTCACTATATAACCTGTTATATTGTGACAAATAAATGTACCTACCCACCTACCAATTAGCATAATGATTATACATGGAAGTCACCCCATGATTGTTAAATTGAGGTGGAACTACTTGAAATACTATGTATAGGCATTACTGTTGAAAAGAAACATGTTTGAAGTAAAATCTTGATCCTCAAAGTAACGAACTACAGCTGTTAAATATGTCTAAACATAAAATAAATGTAGTGGAGGGGAAAGATTTACCTCTGAAATGCAGTAGAGTAGAAATATAAAGTTGCATAAAATGGAAATACAGAAAGCACAAGTAAATTACTTAAAAACAATACTTAGTTACTTTCCACCCCTGTATTTTGGCCAGCTTGTAGGGTTTGGTACTATCGATTAGTCTGTCAGACTAACTGATAAATCTTTTCTTTAAATTGAAAGTTCACATCACTATTTTCCAGAGCCCAAAAGCTGCAGATATTCAGTTTATACTGAAGAGAAAAGCAGCAAATCCTCACATAAAAGCTGGAATCAGAGAATATTTGGTGTTTTTGTTCATCTTGCACTCATGTCTGTGGTCAATGGGAGGAAACCGAAGCATCATGTTCTCTTGTACAAAAGTAACTTCTCAACACTCGCTGCACATGCTAAATGTAGAACTTAATATATTGGTCCATTAGGATCAATTATAAGCACAAACACAAGGTTTACTGTTACGCATTTGTACTGCCTGACAAATCTTTCAGCTGGGCAGAACACTCAGTATGGATGCAACCTAATAATATCCCCTGTTCCAGGAAGTACCTAAGGGCCATTTTATCTTCTGGTGGGGTTGTTTACAGTATAACTGACTGTTTTAAATGCACAGAGCCTTTAGGCTTGAGTAATCAGCAGCATTCCTTCACCGTGCTCCACCCAATCTATGGAGTATCATTTGGAGTATTCACCTCCTGTAGGCTTCAAAGGTAGTAAAGTATATTGGTTATGGTAGATACAGGCCATTTAGTCCCCATCAATGAGTTTAGCGTGTTAATATTCAGTTTAGTTTTCTTTTTAAATAGATGTGAACTGTAAATGCAACTTGATAGTGGAACATGGATCATGTTGAGCTGCTACAGGGCTGTTCTCACTGAAACTGTAAATACTAAACAATGAAAGTGTTGAGTCCAAATTGCTAACAAAAGACTTGCTTTGTCAAATGGGTGGAGTAATTTTACCATTTAATTCGAGCTATGTTTTCTACTCATTGCACCTTATTGGTGGTAACAATTGTGTTATTGTGTTACTTCAGTGGGACTCATTTCTTTATTGTCCTCTCAAGGAAAATACCTTTACACTTCCTTCACCTCTTGCCTGTTTTCACGTCTGATAACAAGACAGGAAGTGTTGTGGCGCAACAGTGGCCTGCAAATTAAAATATCCTCGTTCCTTTTTCACTGTGAAATTAGTTTTCTGCCCTTCCTGAAGACTTGGAGGGATCAGGATATGACCTGGACAGCTCCGGTTCAGGGGACTGGTCAGGCCAAGGTAATTCTGAGAACCATGCACAATGACTGCTGCTATGATCCAGTTAACATTGTATCCGTTGTTCATGTCATTGTTTCTTTTCAAACCCACACAGCCAATATATTCATGCTCTCTGTTTGCAGTCTTGTCAGGTAACATCCAGGATGACCTCAGCAGCAAAGATGTTTTTCCAGCAAACACAGGACATGGAGCAAAGAATTCCTTCCATGTATGGCACATGACTTGTTTTCACGAGTCTCACTATTTCTTCACCTTATAATGTGGATGGCAGAGCAGGAGATAAACTTATGCAGCTGTTCCTTCTTTTGTCTTCAGGGTTCTCCGGTCCTGCCCTTTGACAGTGCACACTGGCCTGCAAAAGACAGCGGATCGGGATTTATTCTTTTGGAAAACAGCAAAGGTTTCCTGGAGAACAAAGATATTGTTGCAGGTACTTTGCCAAATGGTTAGGCTACACTGAATTTGACAGTGATACCCTGTGATTTGTATTCTATCTCTGTAATTTATGTTTATGTTTACAGGTGTTATTGCAGGAGGAGTATCAGGAGGGCTAATTGCAGCTGCACTGGTAGCAATACTAATCTACAAATGGCACAAGAAAAATGATGTAGGATATATTCTGGGCCAGCAGAGGGGTCGAGATGAAGATTATCACAAACCAAAAAGACAAGAAGTTGTTGTTTAACTGTCCACAAAAAAACATTGTTTGCTTTCTACGGCCAATTGATCCCCCCCCCCTTCTGGGCAGCATGGGCAATCAGCACTTTATGTAATGATCTGATGTTGTTCATTGACAGTTTATTTATATTTCTGCAATAAATATGAAGGATTCTCCTTAACATCTATTCAGTTGCTTATGCCTGATAAGACCTCTTCTCAGGGCAGTGTGAGTATGTACAGAAAACCCTTGATAGCCCTTTTTCATGAAAGACATTTATGACATGTCCCGGTAAGAAAAGCGCAGGGGTGAATAATAAAATGAATGCTGGTTGAATTCCATTAAGCTGCTTCACTTTCAGATTGTACATGTTGGCTCTATGTCACTCTGTCGTGGCTTACTGGGACACTTGAATAGAACAGAGACATTTTTAATGGTAACACCCGTGCTTTTCCTACTATGACAAGTCAAAATGCTGTCTGCTGTAAAAGGCCTTTCAAAGCTGCATGATCTCTGTACTTCTAAAATCCTGGCTACAGCCCTGGTTGTACCAAAAATGTTTGATTCCCTTTGTTAAGTAGGGAAACCTCAGCGTTATCCCCAATTACATGTAGATAAATAATCTATGTTATATGAATGAACTCATTCAAGGGTGTATATGAAGTGTAAGTGACAATGATTAGGTAATGATGATCAGCTGCTATGTAATGTTATTTTGTTATGTGCCATGAAATTATAGTATTTTTGTAATTGTTAATAAATAACCTTTATAACCAGTTTATCCTCAGTCCATTTTTTATGTTTTATGAGCAAATATTGAACTAACTGTTGATGACAGTGATAACATGTGTAATAGTTTATTATCTATTATCAGAGCTACATCAACTCAACAGGGGCCCAAGGGCAATAATGAGCTCCAGGCCCCCCACTCTCTCAGCCTTTTGTTTCTCCCGCTCTTTGTGCATTGTGTTGTATGTCTAATGAGGTAAAATGATTAAGTGCAATGCTAATTGATAAAATGCACCATCTAAGCACAATGTAAAGTTAAATAATAAAAAAATGGCTTTTAGTTCATGGCATTTCTAAATTTAAGAAGGCAAAATTCCCGTGCCAAGTTCTTGTCAGCTTTTACAGAGGAGCAATAGAAAACATCACCAACTGGCATAGGATTAAAACTGCTATGAAGATCATTGGTACCTGTCTCCCAATTATCAGTGATATCGGTGAGGTCAGATGCTTACGGAGGCTTATGCAGAGCCCAAAAGATATTAGACCGTACCCACACCAGCCAGAGTCTGTTCACCCTGCTGCCTTCAGATAAGATAGGAGTGTCTTTTAAACTGAAATTCATCCTCAGCAGTGCTTCATTGAATTTAGTTTATTTATTTATATACTGTATAAGGGAGTTCCAAACTAAATTTCACTTTACAACCCGTTTTAATGTGGCAAATAAATCAACCTCAAGGGGCCTCAAGATTATGTCAATTATGTAAATATTGCCTTATAATTTGCTTTACAGCAGTGGAGGTACAGTATCAAACAAGTAAATTTGCAAATAATTGAATTACTGAAAGTTAATTGCCCCACTATAAACATGGGGCTTCCGGGACCCCTGAAGATCTGAGACCCTGGTGCAATCCAAAGCTATTAAGTGGAGTATTTTGGGGGAGGATACCTTTTCTATTTATTGAGGAATTTTGTCTAGCTTGAAAAGGACTGAAGCATTTTGGTTGTGCTTGTAATTTCTTCACGGCCATTGGTTCAGACACCTGTCCTTCAACGTCAAGCCACTTGTCCCCGCCTTTTCCGCCACGTCAGAGCGTTTGTTTTTATCCGCGGTGTCGCGCAGGCCGACAGGGAAGTGGTAGGCGTTCCTCAGTGTTGCTTCGCTGACTGTTGATGCTGTGAAGATTTTTCTCCTTCACGACCAGCTCTTCCGATGTTTCTTCCTACACTTGTGGAGGACATGCATCATTTTAAGCCTAGTCGAGACAGACTGTACACCACCAGGTGTTGTGGATGTTGCCATGTCCGGACGGGGACCATCATCCTGGGTACATGGTACATGGTACGTAAAATGGTTGATGGGGGGGACGAGCTAACATTAGCTAGCTGTGCTATTAATTGTGGTAAGTTCGCTAAAGTAGCAAGTTATATAATGAATGTCAACCAGACACAGCGACTTCTGAGAATGTACTTATAATTATTATAATTATTTTGTCTAATGTTAGCTAGGTGTCAGTTTTGTCTCCGTTGCATGGTTACACGACGAGTTAACCTATCAGAAAGCTAGCGTTAGCAATAGCCTGCTATCATTTTTGGTTTCATTAGCTGAGTGTTTCTGTCGATACAACTCGCCCAACCTTGAAAATGCGGCTACAAAACTGATATAAAAACCATGTCACATGAACCTGGGTAGGATCTGAAGGTTTAAAACATGTAACATTTGTGACTTAATGGCATGTAAGTTAGCGCTACAACCGACGTTCCGCAGACCTGCTAACATAACGGTTGTCAGATCAAGCTCGACTAACTTATAACGTTAAAGGATCGCAGTAACACGATTTGCTAAAAAGCGACGCATCTTTAAATCTTTTTTATGTTGTGTAATGTAATTTAGATTATACATGTAGTGGAAATTAAGGAAGTGTATTTCATAGGCACGCTGCATTAGCTAACTTTAACTGTTTGTTAAAGTTGCTCTCTAAACATTTCTTTCACTCTCATTCAACTCTCAGCTGAATTAATCCCCCCTGGTTTCAACACCTCATATAAGACATTTTTCTGTTTTTGATTGCATTTTGAAATGCTTTGAGTGCAGTCTTGACAAAAGCTGACAAATAAAACACGTGAGCCATGTTCCTCTATTTCCAGGAAATTTAAAAGTGGTGATGATGTGCATGGTGCCAACAGGCGAGATCACAAAACATACATCTTCAAATAAAATGACAAAAGCCCTTGGATATGCAGCCTAAAGTGTTGGCATTAAAAAAAAAAAAAAAACCTTTGACATTGTAGTTATTCTTGTGAATATTTTATTAATTTTATTTGTGCATATGTTACTTTGTTTTGAAGGACTGATCTTGAGAAATTGTCCCTTGCACCAATGACACTAACGCCATAGTGGGTGGGTATTAACATTGTGAATGTGCAGTTGAATGACAAAGTCTCTCTTAAGTGTCTAAGACAGTTGCAAAGAAAACAACAACTAAACACAATTCCTGGGAAGCAAACAAAAAAAATCCAGTACACTGTTTATCTCTTGTACTTACTTTATTTACAGTGTTTCAGGAAACGTTTGTCAGACCTGAAACATGCTGTGAAACAGAAAGTCCAACCTGGACAACACAATTGTTGAAAGATAATACTACAGTACTAATCATGGTACCTGATGGTCAGACAGGTGAGGCTTCTTTCCCGTACGCCAAGTCTACCTTTACTGGTTTAGGGTTGTGATAAAAGTTCACCCAGTTGTACCAGTTAGATAATTGATGCTTTCCCAACACCCTCCTTGAAATTGTCAGAACACAAACAGTTAAACACAAGTGGCCTGCCACTACACAAGACTTGTCTGCAGTTCAATCAGTAGGTACCTAGCAGACAATATACATTAATACAGAAGCAATTATACAAATGGTAAATGGAAATAAACTATGATCAATGGAGCAGTGCTGAGGATGAATTTGAGCTTAAGTCTGATAGCTTAGTGGGAAAAGCTTCTCTGCAGTCTGGTAGTGCAGCAGCTGAAACTTCTATGTCTCTTCTCAGAAGGCAGAAAGGTGAAAAGGCTGTGGCTGGTAATTCTTTGCAGAAGTTTCAGTTTTGTTCGATGGTGGTGTTGATGTACAACCTGATAAAAATGTTTTGTTTTGTTGAGGTCATTCTTGGTTGTTGGGTGGTTTTAGTTCCTCTTCTCAGAAGCATAGCATTTTGATGAAAGCCTTGTCCCACTGAGTATATCATGTCAAATTCAAATAACAAACATTTTTCATAGCATATAATAGTCAGCCAATTTATCAGAGCCGATATCTGGCGTTTTGAGATAATCCGCATCGGCTGATACCTTCACTCACGAGGCCTACAAACAAACAAAAAAAACCATTATATATCAGCCATTGGCAGCCTTGCTCTCTAAATATCACCAACGGCCATTGAAAAACACATCAGTGGAACCACTAGCATATATGATGTTTCTACGCTCCAGTTAACCATAACTTTCAGTCCATGCCACCATGTGTAATTTCTTTTTCACTATTATTAGTCCTCATGACTCCATTCCCACATGATGATAAAGAAATCTTGCCAAAAAGGGTGATTGTTTGCTATTTGCTGTAATATTGCTTATCTCAATCATGTCTCTGCAAGTTGATTTTCCTACAATATTGACATGAACTGAAACTGATGGCTGCCTGTAAGGGAGGATTTCAATCCGAAACATCTTCCAAACAATATTTGGCAAATGTTGTTGTTAATTTAGTAAAGGATACACAGTCCTTAAGTAATGTGCTAAGACAAGCAAAAGTAGGTCTAAAGTCCTTCTTTCTTTTTTTCCTTCCTCCCCTCAGGTAGTCAACCTGTTAATGGGCATCCTGCTGACTGTAGCAGTGACCCACCCAGAGAACGTGCCCACCATTGACTTGCAGTATGAGGTCATCGACCATTACTTTGCCTCCGACAGGATGTCTGGTAAGTACTTAAATCACTGAAAAGAAACTACTGTAAGGGCGAACAAACTGCATTATAAAAATATTGAAATGGGTTATATTTAGTTTATCAAGCAGTTACACATCAACACATGCATAATGGTGGGCCTTTTAATTCCATGTTGAAACATGACTGAATAAATATTCTGTGCATGGGATTTAGAAGTGTGTAGCTGCTTTTTTCACTAAGCCATGAGCTGCTGTTATGCTGAGGTTGACTTGTGATTCATCTTCCACAGGGAGCACAACTCCCCACTGACTGCAAAACTAAACAACTCATGAGGACAACAGAACACTGCTGTGCTGTGTAGATGTTGTTTGAAAATGTTGTTATTGGTGTGGCGTCACTGGTATTGTTCCTTTTGTATTTCCTGAAGGATTAATCTTTGTGCTAGTTATTTGTTTTTATGTGTGCCAGGGCTGGCAGGACTATCAAGAGTGGCCTTTCTTTCTAGCTGGCGGTTGATTTGTTAGTTGGCATGGTGAAGGCCTCTCCATTTTTCTGAAACAGTGACTCAGCGGGAGACGAGGGGAAACAACCGTGGTGGGTTGACCTTCCCACAGCAGGCTCATGCCAGCACAGAGAGCGGTGGAGGTTGTCCATGCCTGCAGAGGCAACGTTAGCATGTTAGTGCAGCTTCATCAGGCTGCACTCATTTAATTCCACATTTCAAGCCATGTTTAAAAGCTGTTAAACTGATAAAGAGTGGAACATGGTATTTGTCAAATGTTAATTACAGTTAACTGTTTTATCTTATGTCAAAGTAAACAGAATATCTTTGGGGTTGGGACTGTTGAATTGGTCAGAACGCGCACTTTGAAGAGGTCACATATAGCTTAAGAAATCTGTAATTTAAGGTTTTTGTATATTTTATAGACCAATGATGGCATATTTGAGTAAATTTAGCAGATTTATTTAGAAGAAAAGAAGAGGAGGCTGTGAGTAGACTGTGTTTTAGAACTGCTCACTTTTTGTGGACATTTGATGTGAAATAGCATTTCCTTGACACACCCTGTCCAATCATAAACCTAAAACTAAATATAGATAGAACAACACACTGATGTGCATCCATTAAATAGAACAGTTTAGACCTGATCCATAAAGATTCAACATTGTTTTACACACAAACTCCAACATACAGGCCCTTTTTCATATTCATAATTTGATGAATACCAGAGCTTCAGCCTAGCCAAATTTTGTTTTCATTAACTTAAAGTTGAGCTCTTGACAGATAGTTTCATACACAAGTTGATCTGTTGAATCTGGACCACTTCGCTGCAGAAGCTCTCACAAGCACAATTTCTCCGGTGCAACAGGCAGAACAGTTTGCGGAACCGAGAGACAGGCAGGCCTTTTAATTATCCCAGACTGAGTTTCATTGAGTCTTTACCGACACTACGCAGCTGAGAGGCAGAGGTTTAATGCTCCCCAGAGCACCGCTGCTTCAAAGAGAACAGGCAAATATACATTAATTCACACTGATGAATACATTAACGGTTAAAGTTAAAGTTCAACTAAAATAAATCTTTGCCTGCATTTGGTCACTTTATTTACTCTCACTTTTTCTCATACAGAGAATGCCTGTGTTGGATTTGCCATCTCTCTGCTGATGCTCACTATCAGTGCCATGATGGTGTATGGAGCCATTACTGTAAGTGTGCACAGTGGATATAGTGCTTTTTAAAAATGATTATCTTGACAGCATGGGCTTTATTTAAAGCACTGTCATGGGTTCTTATGCAAATATGTAATCCCAGAATGTGCATCCATAAAAAAATAAATAAATAAAATAAACCCATTGCTTTCAAGTTGTATCATATCGGCACCAGCAAGACAAACCAAGAAATACCAAAGCACCGTCCCCTGTTTGTTTTTGTTCTTTACCACAGTATATTTTATATGGATGTTCAAAAGAATCCTGATGCAGTGAGAGTGTAGTGTGCAATGCTATGGTCTCACTGCCTGTCATCTTTACCTCACAGGCCTGCCTGATGGCCTCAAGACTGACAGGTTTGATAGCCTTTTGACCCGGCCCTGCATTAAGCTGCTAGTTGATGATGGATGACTGCACAGTTAAAGTATGACACACATCTGCGGGCTGGGTGCATTGTGCATGTCGGCAGTCTGCCGCAAAAGTTATGCTTTAGCTGTGCAAGTACATGCTCCCAGACAACAGTAGTAGATTCCCTTTTTCCAATACAGTATAGTGGTGCAGTGACGCCGTAGTGTCCCAATGAAATACCCTAAATGTTGATGATAATATACCAAAGATATTCAGTACTTTTAGCTTTTGGAAGATAGGGCTGGGCGATATGGCCAAAACTGTTAACATATAAAAATGTTTTTCATATAATTCAATATGAATAATTATCACGATAAATGTCAAATCATTATTTCTTTAAAGTTTAAAGGAAAAATCTATTTTTTACAAAATGCAAGAGTCCCTTTTCCTTAACAAAATTAACATCTTAAAAGAAAAAATAAGTGCTAATTTGTTCGTAATTCAAATGAATTAAAGCAACCATTTATTGAACATTTGTTATATTGTTATTGAGGAAAACTATATCGCGATAATTATCATTATTGTTTTATTGTCCAGCCCTATTGGTAGAAAAGGCACCCAGAACGGACGTAGGGATTCTTGTGAATTGACTCAAATTAAAGGACGACATTTCTGATTTTCAACCTTCTCCAGGTATTTGTTACAGTAATGTCTGATGATTTAGTCACAGCCTGAGCAGAAGTTAAAAATGTTTTCAAACAAGGAAAAATGGAAGTTTACACATTTAAACCAAGAAAATCATGGTTAGAATTTAAAACTTGGAACACTAATGTTAGACTTTAAAACAATGGAAACTATTGTATTCTAAGTAGACTAGTGTCTCTGGCTGGTGTTCAGGCTGTGAATGCATCCTCCACTTTAGAGTTTGTAGAGGACCCTACCAACTTGATACAGATTTACAAGAATGATAATTTAAGACAAGTGTGGAAATAAGTCCTTATACACACTGACCTCAAATTTTATCTTCCCAGTTGATGAGTTTGTTCATAACACGACTTTGTCTCCACTTGTTATCAGCATCGTGACGGCTGGCTCATCCCGTTTTTCTGCTACCAGCTGTTTGACTTTGCTCTGAGCTGCCTGGTGGCCATCAGTTCTCTCACCTACCTACCCAGGATCAAGGACTACCTGGACCAGCTGGTTAGTGCCAACTTTCTCACCAGTCCACAGTCTGACCATGTTCACATTAGGATAATCATGCTACCGCCCTCGTGCTTATCTTACCTCAGAGAATCCTGACAGCAGAATATGTTTTTTAAATTGTTAATTAAACCACAGCGTTTTCATTTTTACCAAATGTTACCAAAATATACCACAGTTTATGTAAAGCAGTGGTTCTCAAACTTTTTCACATGAAGGACCCCTAAACTGGCACAACTTACACCACAGACCCCCATTTGATAAGATTTTGTCCCAGGGTCTTTTTGATATTTAGGGGTCCAAGCCCGAAGTGAGCTGGGAACCCGCAAAGGCAAGGCATTGCGGTTCCCAGTAAAGCGAAGCGGCTGGGAACCCTATTGTTTTCGTTCTCATTTTTATTTTATTTTTATTCTTCCGTGCATAAAAATCATACTGCGGCCTAGACGGTAACTACTAGGGACGCGAAACTCCTAGGGTAGGTCCAGTTCACTGCACGTAACTCACGCGCAAAAATCCGCACACTTCTACCTCTAGGGGGCGCTATAAGCAAGGTCAACACATTTGGGCTTGGAACTCCCGCCTACGAAGGTGGATATCAAAAACCTTTTTTCCACGCGTTTGGGGAATCGAGCTGAATGTCGTGGTATAGGCCTCGCCCATTTCCGCCTAGACTTACATCGCGAAAACTGCAAAACCTATTTATATTAACTCCTCCGAAGCCGCAAGTACGATCAACACCTAACTTGGCATGGATAATCTCTGGACCAAACTGATGAAAGTTTGTAGAGGAAATTTTGATCCGACAAAAAATGTTGCAATTATATGCTAGCAAACGTTTGCGAAAAACGCTACTAACAGGCACAATTATGACATATCTTCGCTTTGGAATGGCCGATCGACACCAAATTTGGAGCGTTAATGTGGCACGCCCCCCTGAGGGCCTGTGCAAAATTTGGTGCAACTCGCCCCTAGGGGGTGCTATTTAATCCAAGAAAATTGTTCCTCTATAACCACAAGTCACACTCACATGAAACCAGTGCCGAATTGTTCAGCATGGTCCCCTTACTACAGCAGGGTGTCCGCGGGGTCTTAAAAAGTCTTAAAAGGGATAAATCAATTTTGCGAAAATTAAGGCCATTAAAAAGACCGTAATTTCCCACCCCGCCGGACCCGCAATGTTAATCATCCAAAACATAGTCGGAGTGGCGATCAGGAGTAACGGGCTTAACCCGGTTGGCCAGTTGCTCTGTGGCCACTTTGAACACAAAGTGGCCACAGAGCGAGAAAAAACAAGAGCAAGATGCGCCGCTAGCAGCGGAATCGGAGGAGCGTGGGGTTTGGCTAACGTTAGCCGGCTATTTAGCTAAATCAGCGCCTTTTTATTAAAACACATTAAGCCTTTCATAAAGCCGATGCTCTCGTCAGTCTCACTTTTTGTGAACAGATCAATCACAGCCTGGATAGAGCGTGCTGCAACAAACTATATAAATGTTGAACTCATTGTTCTTCTTAAACGGTTATGATTATTGACAAGTTAGTAGCCTGCCAAAAATCAAATTTGGAGACTATCATGTAGCCTAGAGCATTTTTCTTGCACAAAGTTAATGAATAAAAAACAATCCCAAACTGAAACAGCTGTAATTTGAATTAATATTATACTAGTGCAAGTTATATACTATTATATGAAATTATATTGAATATAGTAACATAATGAATATATTAATATCAAACTTAAAGTTTACTATTAAATTAACAATATACTTCTAGTTTAATGTTATAATATTAGGCTATACTAATACAGTTGTGCCTGTGCTACACCGCCTATACTACTTACGTTATTCATCTCTCAGTTTATTCTCTTCATCTTTGTTCCCTCCTGGCCTATTTGAATTTTGTTGTATTGGTCAAGTGGTCGATTAAAGTTATCACACGTATCATTGCAGGCAAGCTCACATTATCTAGTTTAAACCAACTAAAACACAAATTTACACTGTGTTTCACATGATTTGCTGTAATGTTGCGTACATAAACGTCATAGCTTATGTAAGACGGTGGCTTTTCGCAGGAAATCTGACCAGTCCTTCACATAGAAAACTGTTGGCCTATACAGGCTATTATAGGCAACTGAGTTGGTGAATGCCTCAATTGTTTCAAAAATGTCCCTTTTAAAGGTGTGTGGCTGATTTAATCGGTTAGCTCAAAGTGGCGCGGCAGTCTTAAGATATGTTGAAAAAGTCTTGAAAAGGTCTTAAAAAGATATTGAATTTTACTTCAAGATTCCTGTATATACCCTGTACAGGCACCAAACTTCACCCAAATATGCCCATAGGTGGCGCTGTTATTGCACATTAAAGACGTAAAAAAAAATCCCATTGACTTACATGCATTTTATATCTCCATAACCACAAGTCCGATTGACACCAAATTTGGGTCAATTGTTCCCCATGGGACTGACACCTGAAAAATTTGGTGCACTTCGGCCAAAAGGTGGCGCTATAATTGAAGCTCCAATACCCCATTCATTTCAATGGGATTTTCAACCAAAGGACATTTTGCCGGATAACTACGGCTCACTACATCGCACATTCGTAAACCTTAGTCTACGTGTTTGGGGGATGCTGCCGTTTCCGATGGTATAGGACACGCCTCTGTGCGATGACGTTTTCATTTTGCAAAAACTGGAAAACCTATTTAAATTAACTCCTCCGAAGCTGCAAGTCCGATAAAACTTGGCACGGACCATCTCTGGACCGAGCCGAACAACCTTTGTAGAGGGAATTTTGATCCGACAAAAAATGTCCCAATTGCAAGCTAACAAATATTTGCGAAAACGCTAAAAAAAGCAAGTATAACACATCTCAGACTTGAAAAGGCCGATCAACACAAAACTTGAGGACCTTACGTGGCATGCCCCCCTGAGGGGCTGTGCGAAATTTGGTACAGTTAGCCCCTAGTTGGCGCTATTCAAAACTATCCCATTGACTTACATGCATTTTTATATCTCTGCCACCACAACTCCGATTGATACCAAATTTGGGGCAATTCTTCCCCATGGGGCCCTGGGCCTGCAATTCAGCCAAAAGGTGGTGCTAAAAGCAAAGCTCAAATCTCTCGCTAAATCCCATACATTCCTATGGCATTTTCAAAGGCAGGACGTTTTGCCTCTGTTTGGAACGGCCCATCAACACCAAACATGGGGACCTTATGCGGCACGACAGCAGAGCGCCCGTACCGACTCGCGCGCCCTCCGCGGGGCCGGGGGGGGAAGCTTGCGCCAGGAGGCTTGTACCCTGCTTATAACTGCTTGCAGTTCTAGTTTGTTGTAAGAAAAATAGAAAGTGTATAAAACCCATGACCCAAATAATCATACTTTCTGTCATTGTGTGACTTATGGATGTAATTATAGTGCAAATTAATGATTTTGCTGGGGACACCCTGGAGATCCTGAAGGACCCCTGAGGGTCCCTGGACCCCACTTTGAGAATCACTGATGTAAAGGAGCAAAGTTATTCTAATATTAATGTCAGTCATATGACTGTACAACAGTTTGTTGTGTCCACCTTCAAGAGGAAACATTTTAGAATATAATTCTCCTAGAAACTGAGGAGAACGGGAGATGGGGAAAGCAAATGAGCTGCTGTCAAGTCCGTGTCCCTTAAAGTAACTACTCGGATAAGTTAGTCTGTTTGCACTACATTGCATTATGTTTTGTGTAAAAGTCTCACAGAAAACATAAAGTACATGATCTACTATTTTTTTTTAAATATAGTCCCTCCCCAACATTTTGCTGCGAGAGATCATTAAGGTTTTTTTTCTGCAGCGTTGATAGTTCTGTGAGTTGAATAAGTAAGAAGGGGTGTTATAGATTATCTGACGTTCTGTCGGTTCTTTTCTTCCTCAGCCGGATTTCCCGTACAAAGACAACCTCCTCTCTCTGGACTCCAGCTGTCTGCTGCTCTTTGTACTGGTCTTCTTTGCCTTTCTCATCATCCTCAAGGTAAAATTCACAGTAAAACCTGGTTTATTCACTGTGTTGGTTAATTGATATCCCTCTAAAGTAAAATAAATCTAATGTGATCAGAGAAGAGCTCTTTTTACATGGGTCTGTCCTATTTTTATGTCTTCTTGTCTTCTTTTAAATGGAAAAAAGACACTGTGGTTTAACGAGCTGTTTACTGACTGTCACACAGCCTGAATAAACCATAAAACTCTCTGTTCTAGTCTTACTTGATCAACTGTGTGTGGAACTGCTACAAGTACATCAACAACAGGAACATGCCAGAGATTGCTGTCTACCCTGCCTTTGAGACCCCTCCCCAGGTATTCAAGCTGCTTCAGACACTCTCTTATTGACCGTTACAGGTTTTATGAGTAGTATCGACTGTCACAAAAACACACCTGATGCTGTCTATCAGATGCCGAAACATGTAATGCTAAAGTTTAGCCAACAGGTGGTGTCCCATCCACACACTGACAGTCTGAAAAAACAAAACTGGACAAGTGTTGAATAAGTATCTGTTAAGTATTTACTATGTCAGGGGGGAAAAAACAGTTAGCAGCTAAATGAAGAAAGATTCATAATACACTATTTAAGGCTCATCATTTCCAGGTTTAACCAATTTTCACAAGAAAAATATTCATTTAATCTTTAAAATAGAGATGCACCGAAAGCAATTTTCTCGGCCGATTCTTTGAAAGTCTGACCCACAGAATATGATTTTCTTTCTTGTTTGTAACATATCCACTGTGTCCAATATTTCAAATAGCGAGATTTGGCTCGTCTTTAATCACGGTGAAGAACTTCCATGCAGATTTTCTGCACAGTGACTCTAACCAGACTTTGTTTTATTTCCTCTTTCTTCTCTAGTACATCCTGCCCACTTACGAGATGGCAATGAAGATGCCAGAGAAGGAACCACCTCCCCCTTACATGCCTGCTTAAGCACCAGCCCTGTTGCCAAAACACACAAACATACATGCACACATACGCACGCACACACCACCATATGCATTCCTACCTTCCTTCACTAACCCTTTCTGAACACCATTACGCCCTTACACCCCCCCCCCCCCCCCCCCCCCCCCCCCCCCCCCCCCCCCCCCCCCCCG
>NC_060159.1:18084187-18106232 GCF_021292245.1 Micropterus dolomieu
CTCACATGACCAACTGTGTTATGTGTAAGGCCACTGAAAATGTTTTGTTTAACCTTACCCACTGTATTTCTACAGAGTGTCTATATATCCTGGAGGTGTGAGAGGAGAAAGGTGGGAAAGACTGTGAAATGACTGAATGAATGGGATGTTTAAAAGGCAACGGAAGCTACCAGCCCTCCCCTCCTGGCCTTTTTTATGTCTTAGTGAAAGGGATATATGTGAAAATTTAATTGCTTGAAATGCTATCATCAATCCAGCACCATCCTATCTATAAATTGATATATAAAGTGTGGGAAAAAAAACTATTATGACAATCCGCTTATTATAGCCCTTATTGTTGAATTGTGTTTCTTTACCCTCTAATTGTTAACATATAGACTATTCCAACTCAGTCTTGAATGGCGTCTGTAGCACTTCTTTTTGTCTGTTATTTATTTAGCTTTGCTGTGGTTCAGTTCACCGCCACCCCTGACGATTTGTTCACTCTCTGCTATCCTGATGTGTTAGCAAAGCTAGTGAATAGACTGAGAGACAGCAGAGGGCACACATGATGGATCATTTCCTCTGCTTCTTTCTCACCTGACATCTGGAGCAAACTTGCTAGTCGTGTGAACGTTAGTAGTTGCATGCTTATCGGCAACCCCCACCCCCCATTACTTTACTGGTAATATGATTTTATCCTTGTGGAAAAAGCATTTGACTTCAATAAACGTTTCAGACCATTGATATCGTCATGTTTTTTTGTTCATGTCAGGTATGCTGAAGTAAAGTCAAAAGAGAGGTTAATAGCGAAAGGGCTGTCGGTATGAGAAAAACAATCTCCCATCAAGCTCAAACAGCTGTTCTGGAGCTTTTCAATTATATCACATGATGTTCATCTGCATTTTAGCCATGTAGGCTGAAAAGTAGCTGTTAGGGATACTAAATGGATCTTGAAATTGTTAACTGAATTATAATAAATTGTCAACTGCTGGTTCTGAGGTCGGGAATAAATTTTGAAACTCATTGTATGATTTCATTCAGAAATGAGAATGAAAACTTAGTTTATCACGGAGCACTTTCAACACAGTAAAGTATGTGGAGAGATTTGAGAGGGTTTGCTTTATTGTGTTAGGTGCGTGTAGCCATGTTTAAACAGTCAATAGGAAGAAATTCCCCAAACACTGTCTAAAGAAGAAGCTCTTCCATTGCAAATAAAAGTATCTATAACCTGTGCAAAAAGTAACAAGATGTGATGTTTTTCTTTTACAAGCTCCACACTGGTTGGTGAATTACAATCTTTAGATCATTTTAAATCGTTATTCTGTCACAACATTTGGTATTCACCAAGACCAGATGTTGCTTAAAGAAGACTGACTTCACTTCTTAAAGCCTAAAAATTCTTGTGGTAACGTCTGTTGGGCCTGTAATCTCAAATGTTTTCCAAAGTGTAGCCTCCTCAGACAGATAATTAACCTGCCAGGGACATGAAAGGTATTGGGTTCAACTAAAATTGCCACTCATGTTGCAAAGCGGAGAGGGGAATAAAACACCTTTTGTGTTGCTTAAATACTTAACTTCCCCCGCGACCCTGTCTGCAGGATACGCGGTTGACGATGGATGGAAATACTTAACTTTTCGATAATGACTTACATGATGAAGTACAAGATCAGCGTGTTGCTCTAACAACTTAAATCACCTTTTAGCCACCTATGGCAAACACGGATAAAACTGTCACTGAGGATGGGGCTGTGTCCCGTCCATATTATAAAAAATATAGTTTCTAAACTGATTTCAGTAGCCTATGTTTGGACGCAATATTTTTTAATTGAACTACTTTAACCAACTTTGATACCACAAAATCTTAAAATTAATTGGAGAAACTGTAAAATCCTCTATAAGGCCCTGAATCAAATTAGATTTATATACATTTATCGATATAATCCGGACTGTTGTCTCCTGCTGTGAGGTCATGTCCCACCTTTGGATTGGACAGACGGTTTGACGTGTTAGACTGAGAGCCCCTCATATGCGTGGAGGCAGTCAGAACCCCAGCTGAGCCGAGCAGGACCCTCTGAGACTGAGAGCAGGCACCGGACAGACCACCGGAGGAGTCTGCATGCAGGTATGATGAAGTCTTTACGCTGGAGCCTCTGGTGCTGCGCCTCACTGCTGCTCTCTGATGTACTAGCCACATACCACCTCAGTGCGGGGGAGCATCAGCTGATAGCCGCACAAAGCTACGCACAAACCAGAAATAATGGCCGACCCCCGATCCGGACCCTGAATCCAGCAAGTAAGTTTTACTGACACTGGTATTCCAAAATAGTGTTACTTTTTCCAAAAGGCAGTTTTAGTTGGTGGGCCACTTTCTGGCAGTGGTGGGAGAAGTATATTTTTATTTTTGTGAAGTAAACAGCAGTGTAAAAGAACCACTGATGGAAAGTAACTACATTTACTCAAGCCTGCAATAAGTAGCCTACAGGTTTGAGGTATTTGTACAGTGGCCTACTTTATATTTTTATGTCACTACATTTCATTATTTATATATATATACCTTGATCAGCTACAACACTAAAATGCTGCTTACACATTGATTCATATTATCTAATAATGTCATATACAATAATTTGTCACTCACATTACATACATTTAGCTGATAATACTTTTTACTTTTTATTAAGTATGATTTTGAATGCAAGACTTTACTTGCAATGGAGTATTTTTACATTGTTATATTGCTCCTTTAAGTACAAGAACTGCCACTGAAAAACACTATCACAAATAAATGAATTACATTTTTTGCTTAAATACTGAAGTACAAGAAGTATTATTAGCAAATACAAAGTACTTATTTATGCAGAAAGATAGTCCTGATAAGTGTTATACTATTATACAGTAAAAGGATTATTTGCCGTATGTGTAAGCAGCCTTTTGACATAGTATTCAAGTTATGTCACATCTTTATATACTGTTTGGTAGTTTAAACTAAGACAATGTATTGTAAGTTCAACGTTCGTTGGTTTTGTGTGTAAAATGTTACTATGGTAATATACATATTATGTAATTAGTAATAACTATAATAAATGTAGTGGAGTAAAAGTATAAAATGGAAGTGCTAAAATGAAGTAAAAGTACCTTAAAACTGCTTATAGTACTTGAGTAAATGTTAATGTTAATAACATTCCACCTGTTATATACAGATAAGGCCTGGGAAAAGGAGATATTTCAAGTGTTTAATCTAACCAGTAGAATACAGGATTTTTTTTACACTTTTCCCAACACACAACATGCATGAAATCTGAAATTCTCGACTGGGTATTTCACAAGCTCTACATGGGATAATCCCAGCTTGTTGCAAACGACCCATATGGCTGAAATTATACTCATGCTTCAACTAATAATTTGTCTGTGCTCCCAAGAGAGCAACAGTTGTTATATATTTCACTACAACTTACTTTACAATGTCAACTTACACAACTTTTCTGTTTACCAACTTTCAACCTACTAATGTTCTCTATCACTTTTCCTTTCTGGTGGCCCTGTAGTTCACAGAAGTGAATACACGTATAGAGGAGGGTATCACAACCACTACCAACCACCAAGGATTCCTCCACCGGTAGTGTATCGACCTATCCCTCTATCTCCCCCAGTGACTTACCACAGACCCTTTGTCCCCATGCCGCCCTATCACCACAGATTTAAAGGGCCAGTGGCACCACATATGCACCACATATACAAAGGTCTATCTCCACCGGTAGCTCACCATCCCCATCAAAGGTTCAATGGCCCATTCCATTACAAAATGAAAGGTCCATGCCCAACAAAGTCAGACCCAACAGTACCAACGCCACCAGTCGTACACGTCCCTACCACACTCCCAACTGTACCAGAACCAACAGTGCCGCCAACTCTGCCAGCAACTACAATGGCACCGGCAACAACCACCCTGCAAGTGGTGGTGACCACTGTGCCGCCAGTGGAGACCACAGCCCCTGTGACGCTACCGGTCAGTACCCAAAGCGGCTTCATCACAACCATCAGTCCTGTGGAGACAGGTAGAATATTACCAGTCAGGTTTGCTTTCCAATCCAACCAATGCTCCTCAATGCTTTCCAGGTCAGATCTGTTTGTTCCACCACTTAAAGCAGATGTAATTTTATTTAAAGGAATAAAACGACATTTTGTAAAATAGACTTATTCTCTTTCCTGCTGAGAGTGAGATGAGAAGATCGATGCCACTCTCATGTCTGTCTGTTATAAAGCTGCTGCCAGTCAGGATGTTAGCTTAGCATAAAGATTCAAGATTTCTTTATTGTCATTCCACAGTACACTGTAGAACGAAATTACGAGCAAAGTTCAGAGATTAAAAACAACAACAAAAAAGAAACAATCAAAAACACCATAGGAATATGAGATGTTAGATGTATTAAAAAATGCTTTTATGGGCGTGCGGAGAATGTAGAATGTTAAATATAAATATAGGAAAAGAGTGGAACCGGGGAGAAACTAGCTAGCCTGACTCTGTCCAGAGGTAACAAAGTTCAGCCTGTAAAACTCACAAATGAACTCTTCATCTAGATCTGGAAATGCTGCCTTTATATCAGGCATTCAAGCATCACATTCAAAACATGTTTTATGAGGAATGTAATTGTTTTAAATTGTCAGGTTTCGATCTCTTTCATGATTCTCAGGTCTTGTTTTGTAAGCTTTGTAAGCTTTGTAAGCTAAACAGACTGAACTACCAGTTTGTTGTCATACTTTATGGACAGCTAAAAAAGGCCACCCTGAAATGTGCATTTGAAGTTTGAAACATTGTCTTTTTTATAAAAGCAGGGTCAATATTTTTGCTTTGAAAAAGGATCTGACGCTAAACTGCAGAAATGTAGTTTAGTATGTGTGTATGTGATTTGACAGGCAGGCAGGGCTCCTAACATTGTCCCCATCTTTAGGTGTTACTTCACTTTTATGTGCGGGCATCAAGCTTCCTTTTCATTTGGGAAAATGAAATAAAAGGATAATTGCTATGATACGTGTCTGATGGACTGTTGGACCACTGAAATGATACAGTATGTTTTATGGCATACTATATCATTTCACCAAAACCACAACCTTTTATTGTTCCTCTGCAGTGATGCACAACAGTTTCCTTTTGTTAACATTAGAACGCGTGCATCCCAAAGTGTCTCGTGTTTTGTTCTTGATTGTTAACTTTGTGGCAGTTTAACCAACAAGCTTGACAGTTTCGCTGAATAATGAACTGAGTTTTTAGTATTAAATGGATTTAATCCTCTGGTTGATCACCAGAGACAGACTCTCAGTGCAGGAGCCGTCCCCTGGACCTGGTCTTCATCATTGACAGCTCTCGCAGCGTGCGTCCTGGTGAGTTTGAGAAGGTGAAAATATTCCTGGCTGACATGGTCGACACGTTGGACGTGGGCACAGACGCCACCAGAGTGGCTGTGGTCAACTATGCCAGCAAGGTCAAGATCGAGTTCCAGCTCAAAGACCACATCAACAAACTCGACATAAAGAAAGCCATTTCCCGCATCGATCCCTTGGCCTCCGGCACCATGACAGGCCTCGCCATCAAGACTGCAATGAATGAAGCCTTCACCGAGCAGTCTGGAGCCCGACCTCGCTCCAGGAACATCTCCAAGGTGGCCATCATTGTGACAGACGGTAGACCTCAAGACCAGGTAGAGGAAGTGTCTGCTGCAGCTCGGGCCGCAGGCATTGAGATCTACGCTGTTGGGGTGGACCGTGCCGACATGCGCTCCCTGCAGCTGATGGCAAGCATCCCTTTGGAGGACCACGTCTTCTATGTGGAGACCTACGGCGTTATCGAGAAGCTCACCTCCAAGTTCAGGGAGACCCTGTGCGGTAGGACAAAGAGACCTGCGAGACATTCTTCCCACCATTAACCCTGGTTCAAGTTCCAAAGTAAGGGGCACCTACAGTCCACATGGGGTGTTTTTGCAGATTGTGGATCATGTGTTATTGGTGAATTATAAACTCTGAAAAGGCCAGATGCTCTCAACCCCCACATGGACTGCAGATGTTGGCGCTAGAACCTGCTTGTAATCGCAAAGTTATACCCGAGTAAAGTCTTGGGGCCTTGAAGCCCTAAACTTTCAGCTTCTTTTTTTAAAAGCAAAAAATGTTTTTGGTGATCATTAGTCATTTGTTTTGCAAGCAAAGCATCATTATGGTGATTGCTTTGAAAGTATCCCTTTTTATTCGTAATGATTTAAATGTGCAATAGAACCTCACTTTTTCAAATCAATCTGGAAAAGAAGGCGTCCAGATTAATGCAATAAGGACGAAAATACACATTCTAATAAAACAACCTGCGCATTTTACACTGGTCAAAACACATAACACACGTCTGTCTACATGGACATTGATTCCAAAAACTCTGCTGGTGCAATGTGTGAAAATGTCCACCTGAATTACAGATTTCCAGAGATTTAGCCGTCCAAGAACTTCAGAGATTTGGAGAAATGAGGTTCTGCTGTAAACTTGAATAGTCTTCATGTTTACTCATGAAATAGTTTGTACTTGTAATTGCCACTGTAATTCAGGGTCCTGTGATTTTAAATGTGTTGTCCAACACACATTGAACCTAAGCAGGTAGCTTAGACCTTGGCTGAGATGTGGTGAAGGTGTGTGAAAGGACCAAGTTTTCCACCGCAAGTGACATGTGATCAAGTACAAACACCTGAGAAAAGATTTCAAACATCATTATTTGAACTTGTACAAGCAAAAAATAAATTACAAATTGAATCAAAAACAGCTGTAAGCGGTAAAAAAAATTGGATTTGCAATCTGCAGAGCATTACCTTGCCCATCACATGCTACCTACCTATAAATATACTGTATTGTAGCACATGAAACTGTATCCATGCTGCTATTTTGACACTGCCATCCCCTAATCCTGGTTTACCCTAGGTCTGGACCCCTGTGCCATTGGACATGAGTGCGAACACATATGTGTCAACAGCAACGCCTCCTATTACTGCAAGTGCAGGAACGGTTATATCTTGAATGCTGACACGAAAACATGTTCCCTGAAACGTAAGAACATACTGTAGCAAATGTGACTTTGTTTGCTGTGATATTAATGCTGCTCAAGTGCCAAAAAAATATATGTGTAAAAGCTTTAAAAGTAGTGTGCGGTCTGTGTTTAGCTTCTAAGCAGGGCTTCATCAGCATGACAACCAACTGGTGACTCTGTAATTGAGTGTTGACTGTAATATTTGTTTAACTGATTCCCTATAATTGTATTGTAATATTGTTGTGGTAATATGGCGTTGGTAAATTACTACAGTAGAATGTCTTGGAAAATGTGTTTCTATTCATGCAAGCTTTACTTGTTCTTGAACAGCAGCCTAGTTGGAAAAAGTAGAGTGGGTGGGATTCTGTGTGCTTTTTCACTCTCTGTTACACTGATGTGAAATTTGCTTTCTCCCAATAGAGGTGAAGGTGGAGGTGGTGGAGGATCCTTGTAAATGTGAAGCCAGGCTGGTTTTCCAGAAGCAGACACAGGCCGCCATCCAGCAGCTCACAGCCAAGCATATCCTTCCTGTTGTTTCAGATGGAAGACATCTTGTTATAAACATTCTCTGTAACACATTTCACTGAGGGGAAAGCTGCTTATTTCTACCTGCTGGCACTGTTATTGGAATATAACTTAACAGTGTGTCTTGTATATGTTTAAGAGAGTGATATGACCGCCATTTCTCATTCTGTTTCCATCTTTCACTTGCGCCTGTAAATGTGTTTGCAAAAGAATTTCCTTGACTGGTCTCACTAGCCAACGTGTCTGAGAGAATATATCGCCTGGAGAACATGGTGGGCCGTGCTTAGAGCTGGACGCACTGGTAGGTTTTGGCACTTTTTCTTTTCTGGGATGATTTGTAGTAAAAGCCTGCCACCCACCACACAGTTTGACCCTTTTGTTTATTTACTTTCAGCAGAGACAGCTAGTTGGTTTGATTCCTGGACATGGACACGCGCTTCCTGTGATTCATCCTCCCATAACTACTGCATGGATTTCAACCACACACCGAGTGAAGCTGTGATTCATAAACCGATATCCCTCAAGTTACTGATTGTTAAGTAACAATACCTGCAGTTAATCTAGGAATTGAATAAACATTGAATGCAATTTTTTGAAACTGCTGTAAAAGCTATTTACACTATTTTCTCTAAACACCTATATGAACATAGTGTGATGTATAATAACCAAAGAGAACAAGTATTATTTTTGCTTCTCCTGTACTGTATTATCTATGTTTTGTATCCTGTTTGTACAAAGTTAAATATTGTATATAGTGGTTTTTATAAAAATGTCTAATTGGATTTAATTAGTAATTGATTTTAATAGAAAAATTATTTTATGCTCTACAGCATTCAATCAGTAAAATGTTTCCTACATTAAATACGTTTGCATATTAAATCTCATTTACAACAATTTAACTATCAAATGTTTTATTGTTACAAATTGTATTATGTGTCAGGGATTATGAATGTTAATCTTCTGTGAGTGTTATGAGATGGCCTAAATGAATAAAAAATAAAAATTTAACCAAGCAGACAAATTGGGCAATAACATAATCACAAAAGAGGTTGTTATGCACACTCTAGTCTTGTTCAGTTCTTAAATAGAGGTTAAAAATGACATGTGAAATTATACTTTCTAACATAATCTTGTGAGGCTAAACAGTGAAGCTGATATCAGTAAAGTTTAAACAGTGCTCTCATGCTGGATCACATGCATGCATCGTGCCCTGTGAATTCAGTGTGCAAAGCAATTTCAATCCAGTGTGGGAATGGCAGACTCCGCCACTAACGGTGAAAACTACTATATAGACAAGTAATGACAGACTTTGAATACATTGGATGGCTACAGCTTAAAATATGGCAATACAACACTACTATACTTTAATAAATAGTTAAACACATGTTGCACAATATTAAGGATTGTAACTAAGAAGAATTGTAGGCTGAACATGCATTTGTTTGTAAGAAAGAAACCATTCCCTCAATAAATTCCCTTGAATAAAAAAATGATTATCATGAACGATGAAGAAATCCCACTTTGTATCGTTATGAAACCTTGTAACACAACTGTGAGAATTGACATATCACTCTCAAATATGTTTCTATAGATACAAAGAGGCATTCTATTAGTCTCTCTTGTATAACATTACATTTCAGTGCCACATATGTATTTCTGTGTCAATATAGAAAGGTAAACCTGACCTGCTCTGCCATTTCTATTAACAATGTGTTATAATTTACTCTGGCAGTAAACCCTCTCTGATCTCTGAGGTCAGGGGACGATCACTTCCTAACCTCTAACCCTTTTTACGCATTCAATCACTAAACATACAAAATACAGCTGGATTAAAGTCTAAAATCTATCCACAACTGAGCAGAGCTATTCATTTGACTGATTTTTAGGATAACAGCTTTACTACACCACTGTTTTGGCACCCTGTTATTGCCATTGTGTCTTTTTTACACCTTCAGCACTGCCAACAAAACAACAAACAGAGGTCATGATGTTACCTCTGGAATGAATTGGCTTATTTGCTCGAAACAGCACTGACAACAGAGCTTCTCTGTCTGCTCCGTCTGTGCGAGGCAGAGAGTCAACACGCCAACGTTTACTTCCTGTCTGGTTTGGAGCCTCTCATTCCTTCCTTTAACCATACAGCTGTTTTATGTTTATTTGCTACTTCAGTGGCTTCATGGTTACCACATACACAGAGGCGGTCAGAGAGGTGAGCCCTCCAGTTTTTCAGTGGAAGATGATGAATGGAACTCACGCTCCACTGAGAAGTGGAAAAGACACATAAAGTTTGGTGCAATGCATCCCCGTTTACAATTAAATTTTCAACAATATCTCTAAACAGTTTAACAGCGCTCTGTTCCATTGATAATTGTTTTTGTAAGGGTCATAAAGGGCATATTTCAGAAGTTTCTATTAAAGGACTAGTTTGACATTTTGGCAAATACTTTTGTTCACTTCCTTCGTGAGAGGTAGATGAGGAGATTGTTAGCACTTTAATGTGCATTACCTTTAACTAATTAACAAGTTATATCTCTTTTGAAGCATTAAAAGGACACTTTTCATTTTACTCTTGCCAAGAAACTAAATAAGCAACTTTCCCAAAATGTCAAACTTTTATGGGTTGTTTCTCCAGGTGTCAGAAACATTAAAGACCTTATTTCGACCTTTAAATAGTGATGTTGAACAGCTTCATAGAAAAGATATTAGAGAAACTGAGAAGTTTGAGCATTTTTTATTCCAACTATCTGTCACACTATCCATCCATCAAAAAAATAACTATAAAAACTACACTGCTGATTAATAACTAATTAGTTAGCAACACTCATACTAAAATAGTCATGCTATAATATTCATTAACAAAAAGCTTTCAAAATGTAGGTCCTCAGTAAATAAAAAGAGACAACAGTAATTTAACTAAATAAAGCCCAACTGTGTTTATTAAAACAGATAAAATGTTTATTTTTACTGTATTAATGTGGGTACAAACATGAGCTTCAAATAAACCTGTCACTGTGTGGTAAAAAAAAACAACACTTGGAATAATTGTACTTATTTTTAAATGCCCTTTTAAAGCCCTGGTTTGTTTCACTTGTAAATCTTTTAAAAAGTATATTCCTGACCTTGGAAATAGTAATTCATCACACCTCCATCTGCAGTAAAACAAATTTGGTAGAAAGCTCTGGAAAAAGGTAGTGAGTGGACGTTGATGTAAGATTTTTTAAATGTAAGTGTTGTAGCGGTAAAATATATGACTTGAAGCACTGAGACATTTTGACAGCAGTGAAAGTGGTGCTGTCGGCCTGTCAGTGAAGAGGACCCCCGGATGAAGGTGTATGATGGATATTTGTCCTGGTTCTGCTAGAACAAAGTGGACTTTGATACTTTGTGTTAATTCTCTCAGCAAACAGCAACATTTAAGGTGCAAGAAGAAGCATCAGCTCCCGGGGCTGCTGAACACAACAACCTTTGCTTTAGCTGTACAGGTTGTCCCAGCCAAAATTAACCTTTTAAGACTTTCCATAGCTTCGTGTTCGAGTTCCTCAAATGAACAAATCTAATCTCAAATGACTAACACAGTGGAACAAGGTAATTTTGTCACATTCAAATGCATGAAAATGCACTTGAGTCTTGGCATTTAATGAAATCTGAGATGTGTACTTCCTCATCTTTTATAGTTTGTGACTTCCTGGATGTTTTGTGATGCAGAAACCCCTTGATTTATGTGATGTAATGGCCTACAGCTATCCACAGGTTGTATGTTTTTGCCATTTTCTCAGCAGTGTCAACAGCCAGCAGTCTAAATCCTCTTTTTCCAGGATAAACTGGTCTCCTTTGATCTGTTTCAAGTCGTCCACACAGTCTGGAGATGAATGGGCCGGAAAAGGGAAGTGCACGGCTACTGAGTGACCTCTACTTCCTTAAGGTGCCATTTTTCACCAGGACAATTGACTTTGTCACCTGTGAGATCGTCTGAGAATTTCTCACCAGTTTGCTTTTGGGTTGCCTCCTTGTTGTGTATTTACTGCAACTGGTGTTTACATATTCCTGAGACTGGTGTGAGAGATGTTTGAGTCTGTCAGGGTCACATACTTTTCTTTACATTAAAAACACCCCCATCGCTACATTATACGGATAATAAAAAATGGATTTTATGTAAGAATGTCATTAAAATTTAAACTTGCTTTAATTGCACCTACAGTACAGGTACTGATTACTTCACTTCCTTGCTTTCATGAGATCTGAGTCAAGTCTGCCACCTCCATCCATCCATCCATCCATCGTCAACCGCTTATCCTGCGTATAGGGTCGCGGGGGGGTTGGAGCCAATCCCAGCTGACATTGGGCGAAAGGCGGGGTATACCCTGAACAGGTCGCCAGTCCATCGCAGGGCAAGTCTGCCACCTGATGTTACAAAAAAACTTGGCATTTTGATGTGGTCTGGATGTCAATCACCACATGTTATTTTTCATTATCAGATATTTAATGATATTATGGGGCATGAGGATAATAGTTTATACTTGCAGAATTCCACCTTTATACTTGCAGAATAGGTCAACCAACTTTCAATCTGAAAACTTACTATTTTATCACTATAGTAGCCTATAATGAAATAAACTTAAGAAATATACTGGAGTACTTCCTTAAGATTTTTGTGCTAAAGATGCTCACTATACATAGCAAAATAAATATGCAGGCCTACTACATAGTAAGTAAAACAAAACACTTTCACTGGTAAGACTCATCCCACCAAAATGCACCACAGAACGCAACAGGAAGTCATTCCTGTATGAGGCCATAAACTCTTTAACTCCTCCCTCAGTGTCAGACACTGACTCTTAGTCTTTAAACTGGACCTTGGAATGTTACTCAATACTTGATTAATGTGTGATATTCTGGTTTATTCTGTCCTATTTTTATTTTTATATATCTACATTTTCTATTTTCTATTATATATCATTATATATAGATTATATAAATTATTTAATTAAATTCCTTGTTTTGCAACATGAGTAATTGTAACGAAAAGTATTTCTGATTCTAATCCTAAATACACACATATTAAAATAAAGTAAAAATTACGTAGTTATTATACATAGAACTAACATTTTAATGAAAACGCAGGTTACTGATTATTATCTGTTATTATGTAATATCCATCCATCTTCATCGGCTTATCCGGGATCGGGTTATTATGCAATATATTTTAAAAAATGAAAACAAACTAAATTGTAGTTAACCACACGTGGATTGAATTTGAGGAATATGATAATAATACTGCCTGATAATCAGTAAAATCACTGTGATTAGTTATATGCAGGTTGTGAACAATATAGAAACGTGAGGCCATTTACTTCAGCCTGTTGGCGGTAGGCCACGCCCACTTGGGGACGCACTGAAACGTCATTGACCGTCTCTTCGCTGACGTCACATCCGCAGTTGAAAAACACCAACAAACCTTCACAGAATCAAATCCATGGAGGAAGATACTTCCCAAATATTTGAATATGCCCACTCTGAGTTTAAAAAGCAGAATTTCAAAAGGGCAGATGAATTGTACACGAAGTTTATCTCTTCCTGCGTACAGTCCAGGTACTGTTTGTCCTTTTTGCAAAAGTAAAAAGTGCTAACGGTAAACTGCAGTTACGCCGTATTTTGTGACCACAAATTCTGTGATCCTGTTTTCGCTAGCTACCTATTAGCTAACTTTAATTATCTTTCTCTCTCTTCCGTGTCACTTACGCTAATTGTAGTAATTGTTATAGAAGCTAGCTATAACTGTTTATTTCCACAGGGATTGTGAAGTTAGTAATTTGGCCACTGCTTACAACAACCGCGGACAAATTAAGTACTTCCGTGTGGATTTTCATGAAGCTATAGAGGACTACACCTCAGCAATACAGACTGACAGCCAGTGGGAAACACCTTTCTACAACAGAGGTCTCATCCACTACAGACTAGGTAAGGACTTCCACTCAGGACCTGCTTCATAATAAAAGACTCATTTATGAAATATTCCAGTATTTTGTCCTTTTGTTTCATTATTTGTTCAAATCATAGAGTATGTTTAAAAATAAAATATATTCCAGGAAGAAAATATAGTCAATAAAATTATTGTTGTTTGGTGCAAAGATACAATCACTAAATCCATACCAACATGACAACATGTACTCACAGGTAGGCAAGAAATTAAAAGAAAAAACCCAAGTGAACACCTATGGGTGACTTTGGACCAATATGTTAGACAGCGCTCTCCCCCTAAGCTTCCTTTAACAAATAGGCCACAAGCTTCCTGTTGGCCCTTTTTGCACAATACTTCCACATTTTCAGTAATGTACATCTTGGTGTCTGTGATTATTTCTTAGCATCTGCAGCTGCCGGCACATTCAACCATATGTCTTTTAATATAGATCAGGTGAGATTTAGTTTTTAAAATCATTAACCATGTTCCTCACCTGTCATATCATCCCAAGATTACCTTGGATGATTGTGTTCTTGCATATGACACTAGATGGAGCTCTGTGTTCACTTGTGTGCATGCTGCCCAGAAAATAGAACTGCTGACTGTCAACAAGCCAGTTTGGCAGTACATTACAAGGCACAGAGTTATAGTCATTGTGCATTTTTAATTATCTTACAGGTTTTTTCGACGATGCCAAGAGGGATTTCCAGCAAGCATTGAAGCTCAATCCAGATTTTGAGGATGCAAAACTGAGCCTGCAGCAGACCCTCTTGGACCAGCAGCACAAAATAAACAGGGGATACTGACAACCTCAAATTATAGAGTACACATTTTATACACTGCTCAAAAAAATAAAGGGAACACTAAAATAACACATCCTAGATCTGAATGAAATAATCTCATTAAATACTCCTTCCTTTACATAGTTGAATGTGCTGACAACAAAATCGCACAAAAATGATCAATGGAAATCAAATTTATCAACCCATGGAGGTCTGGATTTGGAGTCACACTCAAAATCAAAGTGGAAAACCACACTACAGGCCGATCCAACTTTGATGTAATGTCCTTAAAACAAATCAAAATGAGGCTCAGTAGTGTGTGTGGCCTCCACGTGCCTGTATGACCTCCCTACAACGCCTGGGCATACTCCTGATGAGGTGGCGGATGGTCTCATGAGGGATCTCCTCCCAGACCTGGACTAAAGCATCCGCCAACTCCTGGACAGTCTGTGGTGCAACGTGGCGTTGGTGGATGGAGCGAGACATGATGTCCCAGATGTCCCACACCATTACTGACCCACCGCCAAACTGGTCATGCTGGAGGATGTTACAGGCAGCAGAACGTTCTCTACGGCATCTCCAGACTCTGACACGTCTGTCACATGTGCTCAGTGTTAACCTGCTTTCATCTGTGAAGAGCACAGGACGCCAGTGGCGAATTTGCCAATCTTGGTGCTCCACGGTGTTGGGCTGTAGGCACAGCCCCCACCTGTGGACATCGGGCCCTCATACCACCCTCATGGAGTCTGTTTCCGTCTCCGTCTCATGCTACCACTAGAGTGAAAGCACCGCCAGCATTCAAAAGTGACCAAAACATCAGCCAGGAAGCATAGGAACTGAGAAGTGGTCTGTGGTCACCACCTGCAGAACTACTCCTTTACTGGGGGTATCTGGCTAATTGCCTATAATTTCCACCTGTTGTCTATTCCATTTGCACAAAGCATATGAAATTGATTGTCAGTCAGTGTTGCTTCCTAAGTGGACAGTTTGATTTCACAGGAGTGTGACTGACTTGGAGTTACATTGTGTTGTTTAAGTTTTCCCTTTATTTTTTTGAGCAGTGTATATCCAATCTGTTATCTAAAGAAAACATGTACATTCTGCTAGAGCTTTCGCATAACCAATTAAGATAACCTAAAAAAATTAAACACAAAGCAATTTGCACAACCAATGACACCACTGAAAATCACATGATCGTTGACACATTAAAGGAAGTAGACATCCCACTGGATCAGGCGTGACACTTACATGGATTTTTGTGAAGCAGAGTAATGATAATTTCTTTACTGCACTGCCTGAAGAGTCTTCCAGTTGGAAAAAATGTAATTGCCTCATAAATGAAAGTATATCATTGTATAAGTGAGAGAACAGCACAGACAAATCGACCCTGGCTCACCAGGTACAAAGATGAGCTTGGGTTTTACTCTCAGCAATAAAGACACTGGGAAGACGTTTGTGACTATAAACAAAAATCAAGTGTTGCCATACAGTAATGAAAAGGATTCTCTCAGCTGCAAAGGGAAACATGTTTTGTGTCTTAAATTGAAGCTTAGGCACCCTATATTTGTCCTAGATTCTGTTGACCCTATGGATTTAAAAAAAATATATGATATAATATAATTTCTGATGCCAAACATAAATGTATCTGTTTGTAATCAGTGAGAAATAAATTATTTTTTATCACTCTACTAATCCATTGTGTATTTATTCTGCACATACACAGAGTTTTCCATCTTTCTTCAAGATACAGATGCATGTGCCAAGCTAACTGCATCTGAGGTGGGTGGAGAATCACTAATTTGCCCCACCTGTGCATTGTGATTACCTTAAATATAAAACAGCTTGTGATGGCTCAGTAAAGCAGTCAGCCCCATCACCTCAGAGTTGGTTTGTTATCTGGGGCATGAAGGGGGTCCAGTGCCATTTTCTGATAGTGATTGGATTCCTGTAGTTTTTTTCTTTTTTTTGTTTGGCTGTATTCAGACTACAACATGCTGAGGCTTGGGAACATGTATGTAATTTTCTCATTTCTTTTATAATGGCTTCTAGCTGCCTACTTTAATGTCTCTAAATGATGTGTTTGTTTGTTCAAGTCTTTTATGGAACTTGATGGCTGCAGTAATTATCTTGGGTCAAGCAAGGCCAGATACAAAACTCAATTCACAGTCAAGTAAGCCTGCATTCATTCATGAAATCACTTGATCACTTCCCTTTTTTTTTTTTTTTTTTTAAGTCAATTTACTTCCTCACAATTCTTTTCTTTCATTAGACAGTGGTTTAAGGTCAGACTGTATGGGTAATCTAATGAGGCTGTCATTGGACAAGGCTCTAGCAGTGGGGAACCAGCTTGAGGTAGAAGCCATTGGTGAGTATAAAATCTGCTAATGATCGTAAGAATGGAGTAGTTTGGTTCAGCACTCAGATAAGTGATCCCTGCCATGTTTTCACCCCCCCCCCCCAGATGCCACCCAGCGTGTTGTGTTAACACCCAGCTTGGCGGCTCAGTGTGGATACAGCATGGAGTCTGACCCATGGGGTAACACCAGAATCTACACATCTCTGATGGCCTGCTATGTGGACAACAAAGTATGTTGCGTAAAAGTTGATTTTTTTCTGCCAGCGAAATGTTTTCATAAATGACTTGAGTAAACTACTTCATTTCACCTAAAAATGTTGACTACATTTGGTGTCAAAACTACATGTACCAACATTTCATGTCATGCATTTCTTGTGCCTTCATTTATAGGAAGATACAACATTTGACATTGGCCTGAAACTCCGAATGTACAGCCAGAATCCATCAGATGTGGTTCATGAGGTGAAGCAGACCTGCAGTTACACTCAGTGGGCCTCCAGAGAGATTCTCTGTGAGAGGAACTACATGGAAGTAGGTGGTCACTTTACATCGGTTGTAAATTGATGGGGGGGGGGGGAGAGAATGATGCTAGTATTTCTTGTATTTTAGGTGTCACGCTACCTGGCTTCACCTGATTCTCAAGCTGAATCTATTGGGGAAGCTCAAAACTCTAAAATCAATTCCATTGACATTGTAAGTTCATCTTAAATTGTCAGTTACACTTAATGTCACACTGCACCATTTGGCATCCCCCTTCAGTAGACATGAAGGCTGGTGTGTTTGGGGTTTTTGTTTTTCCTTCCCTATAGGACTCTAGTGCAGCACATGGTATCTGGAAGATGACGTTTTACAATCCAGAACCAGTGTCAATGGTGCTGAAGGAGGCTGAACAAGCTGGCTATGGTGCCACAATGACCTCAAAACGTCTGGTTATGCGAAGTCCGTACAGTACAGCAAATACTTATTCAGACGAAGTAAGCAAACCCCCCTCAAGTGTTCATTTCTCTTCCTCCTTGCACATTACATTAAACCCTTCTCTTTTAGGTTGCTGGAGTCCCCATGGAAGTTTTCAAGGTGAGCGCCTACTACAAGGTACCACATGGTCTAAGGGTGATTAACTTGGCAGCTGCTTGTCCCACAGGTGAGTGGATTTCAGTGAACATTACCATAAAGTGTTGCACAGTTAAGTCAACAGTTGCTTTTTATCATTAACAGGTGGTGTCCTCTTCACTGAGGATATCATCTCTTGGCATGTACCTCGCCGTGTGACTCATCTGGTAGATAGCAGCTTTAAAATCCTAGAAATGCACATGGGTATCAACGGGCAGAAGCTGGATAAATCTCAGATGACCGCACGAGGGTACACACTCTCTGCCACAGAGTTCCACATTGTTGTTGAGCTCCCAGTGGGCGCACCTGATGGTTACTACAAGGTTGGGAAGTCTCTAGATTTGATATGCAAGACTCTGGTCATGGTCCATTTGCATGTTTTATTTAAATGTCATGAATAATTGCAGAGCCATGCCCCAGATTACCAGTACCACATCACCTACACTGTGGAGCCCATGCTTGAGGTACTGTGGAGGGCAGATGACATCAAAGATGATACCAGGTACAAGGTTTTGTTCCCTATTACTACCCCTCTGATGCCTCGACCGCCCCACCATAGAGATGGTAAGTCCCATTTTCTGGTAAAGACTCTCAAAATTCACACGTGTGGGGGGGGAGTAAACCTTCCCCTTTCTGTTCCTCAGACACTGTTGCAGAGGATAGGGTGTTCAGTGTTCACTTGGGGACCTTCCTTCATGATGTGGAGCTGAGGAACATCACCTTCTCCACTGGAGTTTTCACTCCAGAGGAGTGCAAGACCAGAGGTTTCAACGTCCAACAGCACAGCTTCCCCAATGGAACCAAGAGCTTCTCTCTGAAAGTGCCCTTTGATGCAGATGTTGTTCTGAAAAATGTATATGAACTGACATCTCTCCAAAGCATGCTTATATTCTCTGCCTTTTTTGGGAGGGAGTGTTTTCAGTGAACTACTTTTGCCATCTGCAGAATCCTGAACCCTTGGTTACAGTCTACTCCCTCCCTCTGATCTTTGGGCTCATTATCCTACCTGAACAAATGCAGTTCACTCACTCAGTGGATTTGCAGGCGTCTCTGCAGGATGTTGGTGAGCTCATTTTGTTTTTGTTCTTTCTGACTTTTAAATGTGACCTGAAACCACAACTAAAGAAGCAATACCATCTATGCTGATTTTTAGTGCTACCCACCATCACTGGCACCTGTGACCAGATGCAGTTTTACATCCAAGGGAAATACGGGAGTCAAAAGAATTTCCGAACCATGGTTGGACTTCAAGAGCTAACGTCTGAGCTGGCTGAAGACTACAGTTACCAAGAGAACAGCACACACTTCAGCCTTATAGTGCCCTACACTGCCATGGTTACAGTATTTGAGGTATGTCAAACTATAAAATCTAACTATAGATCTGCACAGGATAACTGTACTTTCTGTCTTGCAGCTGATTACCTCGGATTCAGTTAGAGCAAGAACTGACCTGTTCCTGTTAGATCCCAAGAACAACTGGGTTCTTGCTGATCTCTACCTGTCCTGCAACTTCCCCTTGCCAACAACTAGTAAGATATTAAAGAAATTGTATATTCTGCTGCTTGGATTATATTGTAACATTTTCCTCTTCTGCCTTCAGCGTGCTACCCCAATGGAACAATGACTGCTCTGGCTGTGAAGGTGGAAGCGGTGTCCAATCTCAACCCAAGCTGGTTGACTCTAAAGGACCAGTCCTGCAAACCAGTGTTCAGCAACGATCGCTTTGCCTATTTCTCTTTCAGTGTCGATTCCTGTGGGACCACTCGAACAGTGAGTTTAATGTCACCTTAATTCTAGATGAAATGAGAAGTGCCTTTGTTAAATGTGTTAATGCTACTTGTTCTCTATTAGTTCTTCGAACACTACATGCTGTATGAAAATGAGATTAGCCTGTATGACAAACTCCAGGGGGCAGCCTACACATCACAAACTGAACTGGAGTACAAGTAGGAAGACCTTTCAATCTCTTATCCTGATGTACCATCTGGTTAGGGTTTTGAGTTTAACCGCACCTGTGTCCTCTTGTTCTGTAGGCAAACGATTTCATGCTACTATGGGATCAATAAGACTCATACTGTTGCATTCAGCTATAATCCAAGACTCAATGAGCCCACAGCTGAGGTTGGCTTTGGGCAGCTGATGGTGCAAATGAGGCTAGCCCAAGGTAAGGTAGAATAGACATCCTTTGTCTTGATCCAAAACGCATTACCACACACTTAACGTCTACGGGTTTAGGTTTATTTTCCTCCCACCCTCTCCTAATGGGACTCTTCTCCTCAGATTCATCATACGATGTCTTCTACCAAGCAGAAGATTATCCGGTAGTGAAATATCTAAGGCAGCCTCTATATTTTGAGGTGGAGCTGAGCAAGTCTACAGATCCCCAGTTGGAACTCATCTTGAAGAACTGTTGGGCCACCCTTCATGAAGACAGGACATCTCTGCCCAGCTGGGACATCATTGTGGACAGGTAATGCATAGCATAATATACACAAAACTGAGGTTATGCTTCAGTTTCTTGACAATACAATCTCAAAATTCAGGTTTACTTTTACTTATAGTAAAAATGTCTTTACTGTCTAGTTTGTCACCTGAATGGGTTAATGTGGCTTGTTCAAAAGCAATTGTCTTGGCCTCTGTTTGTGGAAACACTGTGGCGGCTGCACAAGTTAAATCCAATTGTATGGTTTAAAGACTGCCATAAGTCATGCAGAAATACTATTTTTAATGTTCCTTCACCAGCTGTGAGAACAGTGAGGACGGCTATGTGACAGTCTTCCATCCTGTCGTGAAAGACGCCAGGGTTAAACTCACATCCCACATCAAACGTTTCTCTATTAAGATGTTCACCTTCACGAAAGATGAAGAGGTTCTGAAAGACAAGGTAAAGCATCCAAATGAGGGGTGTGTGAGATTGGGACGGCTACATGTAGCCCTGCATAATGAATCCTTCTGTCTCCCCAGATTTATGTGCACTGTGATGCAATGATCTGTGACACAAATGTCCACGAGGACAGTGCCTGCAGAGCCCAGTGTGTGTATCCTACAGACCCGACTAACTCCAGAGATGGAGGGATAAAAGGAGTAAAAAGGGGTGAGTGTTTAGAATAAACTTTGTCAACCTGAATCTATGTGCAGTTGGTGACCTATACTTGTGTTTTCAGTGGAAAGAAGTACAGACTCCACCCACCAAGTGCTGATCTCCTCTGGACCCATTCTATTAAATGTGCAGTCAAATCTCTGAAATAAACAGTTTCTTAAAACTTGTTGTGAACTTGTTTTGTCTAAAAGACAGTTAAAGCTCAATGTTTGCCTTCCAAGCTGTATACATGAGCACACTAAAGTCACTGCAGTGAATTCTAGCAGATGAGGTTTGTGTGACCTCTTGTACTTTAACAAGCATTCCTGTTCCCTTTCTGGGAGAGCTGTTGCAGATTGGCCATCAATAGGTGGCTTTTGTATACAATACCCCCACAGCTACAGGAAACAATTATATAAATCATTTTGTTCAGGGGATTAATGTTTCCATGATGTAGTTTGAACAACACCAGAATTAGTTTTCACAAGTCTACATGGGACAGAGCTTTAACCTAAAGTGCACTTCCTCAAATGCAATTTGACTCTGACGTATGGCCTCAAATGTCTTGCCATGTGATCGGCTACCGACAACTTCAAAGTGAGCATACATTTTCTCACTTGTCACTGTTATTGGCTGTATACATTCACATAAGGGATTAGGAACACCATACTAATACTGTGTTTGACCCCCTTTCACCTTCAGAACTGCCTTAATTCTACATGGCCTTGATTCAACAAGGTGCTGAAAGCATTCTTTAGAAATGTTGGCCCCTATTGATAGGATGGCATCTTGCAGTTGATGGAGATGTGTGGGATGCACATCCAGGGCAGGAAGCTCCCGTTACACCACATCCCAAAGATGCTCTATTGGGTTGAGATCTGGGGACTGTGGGGGCCATTTTAGTACAGTGAACTCATTGTCATGTTCAAGAAACCAAGTTGAAATGATTCAAGCTTTGTGACATGGTGCATTATCCTGCTGGAAATAGCCATCAGAGGATGGGTACATGGTGGCCATAAAGGGATGGACATGGTCAGAAACAATGCTCAGGTGGGCTGTGGAATTTAAACAATGCCCAATTGGCACTAAGGGGCCTAAACTGTGCCAAGAAAACATCCCCCACACCATTACACCACCACCACCAGCCTGCACAGTGGTAACAAGGCATGATGGATCCATGTTCTCATTCTGTTTACGC
>NC_060159.1:18106332-18187853 GCF_021292245.1 Micropterus dolomieu
CTGTAGTGTACATGCACGCGCATCGTGACGTCATCAGTTACTGTGGGTGTGACCGGGGGCGTGGTGTCTGTATTAATGTGTGTGTGTGTTCACCTGTGAGGAAGCTTGGGTTGATCATGGCTGCAGGGTGAGCATGGGGAAGAACTTTCTGTTGACCGTTACCATCGTCGTCAACATCTTTCACTGATGTCTCTGAGGTACCTTTTGCACTACTTACAACATGCATCACTCAAAGTAAGTGATTGGTTTTCTATGTATGTGAAATAGCGTAATAAAGAGACTCAATATGTACGATGGTTCAGCGTGACGCGTCTTCAGTGTAAATCCTCATGTTTCAGCCTGCTGTGGCGTTTTAGTTGTTTTGGTGGGTCTGGTCTGTTTGTTTTAGTGGTATACGCCGCAATAAACGTGATACAGCGTTAGCTCGCCTGCTGCTTTCAGTTAACTATCTTTACTATCTGTGTATCTTTTACCGGAGGTTCAGCAATGTCAGCACAGCTAAATGTATTGGATGATAACGAAACGGGTAGTGAGCTGGACTGAATATAATGAGATTGTGTCACACTTCATAATAATGAGACCGCTGTAAGTAACTTTACAGTAGTGTTAGTGCATGGCTCTTTCTCTGGGTTGTTGTCGCTGTGAAGTTGCAGTATTGTATAGTATGTGTATGTGGGTCACGTTAGTTGCAGTGATGGAGAGGTGAGAAGCGTGTACCCGAGTATTGGTAAAACCACAATAAACCTAAACTGAACGTTACGAAGCAAACAGCGGCAGGTCCAAGCTACTGTTGCGTTAGCTGGCTGCTCCTGGCTGCATCACTATAGGCTAATGCTAGTAAACAAATCGGTCCACATTTGCTTTTTACTGTTGCATCCTTTCTTGCAGGCTAAATCAACAGTGGTCCACAGGATAGTAACATGGGTCGCGTAATGTGGAAAGCAATATAACTTTGCACCTGATAACATTAGCAACGTGACTTTCTCTCCGTTTCTCCAGCTTTACTAATGCTCACTTTGTTCTTCTTCTTTGTTCTTGACATCATATATCATCTCATATACCATCAACCCAGGCAGACTCACCTACTCACAGGATCACCTGTTGGAGCTAAACCGCCTTCAGTCTGATCCAGCACACATATCCATCCAAACCAATATCATACCTCTTATTTCGGGAACACAATGGAAGCGTATTCGGAGGAAAACAGGTTCCAGAGGAGTGATACGCAACAGATTAAGGAGGAGAGGCAGCCGGCTACCTCTACCTGCGATAACCCTGTCAAACGTGAGATCGCTACAAAATAAGATTGAGGAACTTTCCACGCTCGTCCGGCATGACCTGGACTATTGGCAAACCAGCCTGTTCTGTTTTACAGAAACATGGCTCTCAGAGGACACAGACTTCCAACTAGATGGTTTTAACATCATTCGCTTTGACAGAGATGCAGCAACAACACGGAAGTCAATTGGGGGTGGGCTCTGCATGGCTGTCAACAGCAAGTGGGCAAGAAAACTTTTCAGTGAGAGAGTCACAGAGCTGTAAGCATTATGAGTTGTTGACTGTGTCCTTCAGACCTCAATACTTACCCCGAGAGTTTTCACAGATCACCATCATTTTAGTGCATAAACCAGGGCCTGATTTTAATCTGGCTGCAGAGCACATAACTAACAGCTACAACAGAGCTGTCAGTCAGACTGGAGAACAGCCAGTGTTTCTACTGGGGATCACCACTCATTTGCCCAACCTAGAGCAATATGTCACAACTCCTACCAGACTTCAGACCATACTGGACCGGTGCCATGGCAACATCACAAATGCCTAACGTCTGGAAATGCGAGGTAGGCGTGGCAGGGCTTAAACATCATGATGGGTGGAGGCCCCAAACCGCCAGTGGTTGGCTGCTCAGATCCCACCTCCTTTGCAGATCATTTAAACAATTTTTTTACCCAGTTCAACAGTAGCAGCACTCCAATCACCTGGACCTCCCCAACCCCCAGCTCCTCCCTCCAAGCCATCACTATTGGTGAACACCTGGTGACCTCCATCTTACACAGAGTCAACCCACACAAGGCCGCTGGCCCTGACAGGCTCAGAGGCAGGGCGCTCAAAGAATGCTCCACTCAGCTAGGTGGAGTTCTCACAAGGCTGTTCCAGCACCTGCTGGACTCTGCCTGTGTTCCCAACCAGTGGAAGGAATCCATCATAATTCCACTTCCCAAAAAGACACCTGCTAAAGAACTGAAAGACTACTGACCAGTAGCCTTGACATCAGTGCTGTGCAAATGTATGGAGAGGGTTATATGCAACCATCTGTCGAACATGCTGTCAGACAAACTAGATCCTCTTCAATTTCCAGGTCAATCTGACACTGATTTTATGGATAAAGAGTTTTTTTACAAGACAGACCACAACAGGTGTTTTTAAATAGTTTTAACTCCAGCAAGCTGGTTTTAAACACTGGACTCCCCCAGGGCTGTGTTTTATCTCCCATTCTCCTCTCTGCTTATACTAATAACATTTCCTGCAGCAGTGAAGGAATAACTCTTTACGTATGCAGATGACATTGCCCTGGTGGCACACCTGACTGGCACTGATGCCCTGTCCCAATACCGACAGGCGGTCAACAACCTGGTCCAAACATTTTCTGATCATTCCATGGAGCTCAATATAACAAACACAAAGTAACTGTGTTGTGGGAGCAGAGTAAAAACATCTTCCCATCTCTTTCAACCTCTCAGTATCCAGGGTCAGCTGGTGGAGCAGGTTGAGTCCTTCAAGTACATGGGAACAGAGATCAACTCCTGCCTGTCCTTCGTACAACACACTGTCTCCGTGTTCAAAAAAGCACAGCAGCGCCTCCACCTGCTGAGGAAACTAAGGACCTTTCATGTCAGCAAGGATATTTTAACTCTGGTTTACTGTTCACCCATTGAATCCATTCTCACCTTCAACATCTCATCCTGGTACAACCTCCTCACTGCCAAACATAAAACCAAACTCTCCCGTATAATAAACCACTGCAGCAAGATAATTGGCTCACCACAAACCCCCTTATCTGAACTGTACAACCGCTCTGTGATCAGGAAGGCCACCATGACCACAGGGGACCCCTCTCACCCTCTCCATCACTCTTTCCAATTACTGCCATCAGGCAGACTGTAGTGAAGATCCTCAATTTATCTTTATTTTGTTCACTTCCTTTACCTCACTTCCTTTAGTTCCTGTTCTTATCACTGATTGGCTCCCACTTCCACCTTTCATTCCTCCTAATTGAGTTGATTGAGTTCACCTGTTCACACTATTTAAGGACTGCACTCCCTTTCACTCACTCTTTCACTTCCACATGGGGTGGTAGTTCTGGTTAGAAGTTTAATTTACTCTTTAGTTTGATCCTATGTTTATGAAAACTTAGTTTAGATGTCTGTCTCCTTATTTCCTTGAAATGGACATGTGATTTTAGTTTCTAATCTTATGTTTGCTTTCTTTCAGATCGAACAACTCATGTGTGTCTTTATTTTCCCTCATTATGTTGACAAATGCCTCATCTGAATTGGAAGAAATAAAATGTTTTTCAGAGGATATTCATAGTTTCCTGGCTTCCTTCTGCGCATTCTGAGCGATGCGCCCAATGACGATAGCTAATGTACCCTTTTGAACCCCTTCTACTTTACACAGATGATATAAATTTCCACTGGCAAGGAAATACATTTACAAGAAATCTTTCATACCGGCTATAACCAATAATAATAACTCTGAACCACAAAAAATAGACATTGTACAGCTGCTGTTTTTATGTAGGTTTTAATTGTGCGTTTGAAGTATGTGTTTAAATGTATGTTTTTAAATGAGCCTTGTCGAAGGAGAATTTCTGTCACTGTTTTGGGACAGACAATAAAGTTATCTATCTTATCCAATCGCACCCACTTTGTACATGTAAATGATGAGTCCTCTCTGCACAGCTAAGTTACCTATGAAGTTCAGTCTTTGGACCTATTTTATTCACCTAATATATGCTTCCGGTAGGTAATATCATTAGGAATCACAGTGTAAACTTCCATGGTTATGCTGATAATAATCAATTATACCTTTTTATCAGACCTGACGAAACCAACCAGTTAGCTAGGCTTCAAACGTGCATTAAAGACCTCTTATAATTACAGTTTAGCAGATATTATCGGCCGATATAAGCTACTTGCAGATATATCTGATATCTGCATCGGCGTTTATAACAGTGCAGCCAGCCCAGATGTGATCAGCATCTTGATATACCACACCTGTGAAGTGGATGGATTATCTCAGCAAAGGAGAAGTGCACAATTTTGACAGATTTGTGAACAATATTTGAGAGAAATAGGCCTTTTATGTACATAGAGAAAGTCTTAGATCTTTGAGTTCAGCTCATGATGAATGGGGACAATAACAAAAGTGTTGCGTTTATAATTTTGTTCAGTGTAGTTTTGCACAATTCTGGAACGTTTCTGTCTTTAATAACTTCACTTTTATAAGCTGGAGTGTCTCCAATAATGCTTCATTCATCAGTGGTTTTCTACTACAACACTAAGTTTGTAGAAATGTCATTTTGCATATTTCTGGGAAATTTCTATCTTAAATAACTTCACTGTTATAAGCTGGAGTGTCTCCAATAATGCTTCATTCATCAGTGGTCTTCTACTACAACACTAAGTTTGTAGAAATGTAGTTTTGCATATTTCTGGGAAATTTCTATCTTCAATAACTTCACTGTTATAAGCTGGAGTGTCTCCAATAATGCTTCATGCATCAGTGGTCTTCTACTATAACACTAAGTTTGTAGAAATGTAGTTTTGCATAATTCTGGGAAATTTCTATCTTCACTAACTACACTGTAAGCTGTAGTGTCTCCAGTATCACCCCACACATCAGTGGTCTCCTGCTCCATAAGGAGTGGCTTTACTCTGTGGCCCATATCATTTATTTTCCATGAAACTAAAAGATATAATAGTTGGTTTTCCAACAATGCAGAAGTACAAACAGGTAGCCTACTAAAACAGCTCATGTACAGGTTTGGTTTCAAAATATTGTGTCATGTATAGTATTTTCAAAGCATTGTTGAGCTCACTTTATAGCTCCTCGTGATTTGCCAGAGAGTTTTATTTATTTTCTCAAGATTTAGCCCTAGCACAAAACTTAATACGCAGAACACATCTGCAGACATTGATACTGATATTGATCTTAGTGATACCAAACAGATGTAACCGTTTTCACCATAGGCTCGTGATGAGGCAAGTACATTATAAAGCAACATATAAAGTATTAAATGCTTGGTAAAATGGTGAAAGGGACATCCCATTGTATAATAAACCTGTCTAGAACGCTATATTCTCAATCTCTCTACTAACCAATGAGAAGCTGAAGGAATAATCTTGGTTTTAACCCCTATTAAATATTACCACAGAAAATACTAATCTACTCAGATACAGAGCATGTGATGAAAGAAACAACAAGAACGCAAAAGCTCAGTTTCCTTCATTGTATTATGCAAAAATTACATAACATTTAAACAACAAATATGAAATTAAAAGACAAACAATCTGAGAAGACCAGGATAATATAGGTAATAGTATTTGATAACCTGAGTGCACTCTTTTTAGTTTTGTTCTTTTAGCAGGCCTGTATTAGTTTGTTGGCGCGCTTAATGTTGAAGCTCAAAGAGTGAAGAAAGAAATCAGAATCAGAATCAGAATCAGCTTTATTGCCAGGTATGTGTACACATACGAGGAATTTGACTCAGGATTGTATATTGCTCATGATGTGCTTACTCATACAAAAACACCATAACACAATAATAAAATAATAATAAAATGAAATCAGGTACAAACTAATATACACACTATGAACAATACAAAATAGACATATTGACAAATAGTGCAGTGATCAGAGTGCAAAGGATGCAAGAGTAAACTATTATTCTCATTATGTACATGTTGAAGGTGGATATGATATGTACACATACACATACATGCATACATGCATACATGTACACATGTACACAGTGTGATGGAGCATAGTGCAAAGGATGCTGGAAAAAATAAATAAGACCTAGGACCTCATGATCTGAGGTAGGTGTATTGGTATACAGTATCATATAGAGAATGGTGAATAAATAAATAATAAGTGGAAACCAGTAAACAGGTGGCTGATTAGAGGCAGAGCTACTGAGTTATTGCAAAGGAACTGTTCCTGTCACTGTGAATCAGAAATCAGCTGTTCATCATAGTGATGGCTTGTGGGAAGAAACTGATTTTTTGTCTGTTGGTTATGGCGTACAGTGCTCTGTAGCACCTACCAGAGCGGAGGAGCTGAAACAGGTTGTGTCCAGGGTGAGATGGATCTGCAGTGGTGTTTCCTGCCCGTTTCCTGACTCTGGAAATGTATGAGTCCTGAATGGGGGGCAGGTTGGCACAGATTATTTTTTCTGCAGTCCTGACTGTTCGTTGTAGTCTGTCCCTGTCCTTTTTGGTGGCAGATCCAAACCAGACAGTGATGGAGGTGCAGAGGACAGACTGGATGATGGCAGTGTAGAACTGGATCAGCAGCTCCTTAGGCAGGTTGAGCTTCCTGAGCTGACGCAGGAAGTACATTCTCTGCTGGGCCTTCTTGATGATGGTGTCAGTGTTGGGCTCCCACTTCAGGTCCTGGGATATAGTGGAACCCAGACACCTGAAGGATTCCACAGCAGACACAGGGCTGTTGAGTATGCTGATGGGGGGCAGAGTCGGGGGGCTCCTCCTGAAGTCCACGGTCATCTCCACAGTTTTAAGCGTGTTAAGCTCCAGGTTGTTCTGACCGCACGAGAGAGCCAGCTGATCAACCTCCAGTCTGTAGGCCGACTCGTCACCGTTCCGGATGAGGCCGATGACTGTTGTGTCGTCAGCAAACTTCAGGAGTTTGACAGATGGGTCTCCTGAGGTGCAGTTGTTGGTGTAGAGGGAGAAGAGCAGTGGGGAGAGCACACACCCCTGGAGGTTGCCAATGCTAATAGTCCGGGTGCTGGATGTGGTGTTTCCCAGCCTCACCTGCTGACTCTGGGCTTTTCAAACCTACAGTAGAAACCATTCAGCTTGTCTGCCAGTCGTTGAGTACCAGCAGTGTTGGGGGATGGTCTCTTAGTTTGTGAGTGTCTGTAGGCTTCTCCACACTGACGCAGGGTCGTTGGCTGCAAAGCTGTTATTTAGCTTTTCAGCATAGCACCTCTTTGCAGCTTTGACCTCTTTAGTCAGCGTGTTCCTGGCCTGGTTGTACAAGACTCTGTCCCCACTTTTGAAGGCCTCCTCCTTGGTCTGACGAAGCTGCCTGAGTTTCGCTGTGAACCAGGGTTTATGGTTATTGTATGTGCGTAAGGTTTTAGTCGGCACATACATGTCCTCACAAAAACTGATGTAAGATGTCACAGTGTCAGTTAGTTCCTCCAGGTCAGTGGCTGCAGCCTCAAAAACACTCCAGTCAGTGCAGTCAAAGCAGGCCTGTAACTCCAGCTTTGACTCGTTGGTCCATCTTTTCACAGTCTTTACAACAGGTTTAGCAGATTTCAGTATTTGCCTGTGTGTCGGGAGAGTCCCACAGGGAACAGAGCGATAGGCGTCCTTTAATGTTGTGTAGCAGTGGTCCAGTGTGTTAGTGTCCCTGGTGTGACACTTAATATGCTGTCTGTACTTTGGAAGTTCATGACTAAGGTTTGCTTTGTTAAAGTCCCCAAGAATAATGAGCAGAGAGTCTGGATGTTTTTTTCTCCACGTTAGTTATCTTGTCTGCCAGGTGTAGTAATGCCTCACTAACACAGGCCTGAGGTGGAATGTAAACAGCGACCAGAACAAACGAGGAAAACTCCTGCAGTGAATAAAACGGTTTACAGTTTATAAATAATGTCTCTAGGTGAGGGCTGCATGATTTCTTCAACACTGTGACATCTGTGCACCAACCTTTGTTTATATAGAAACAGCGTTAGAAAACAGCGTTAATTAACAAAAACACAAAAAGCACTACGGAGCGTAAAACACCTGTGTCAGCCGACAAAACTCTTCCCGATGTGGTCTCCTCTCGTCCAGCAGGCGGTGTCACAGTACCGCGAAGCCATGAGCTAACTTAGCCAGAGAAGCTTACAGGTCTAAGTTCGCTTTACAATACAAATACACACACCTCCGGTGGTAGTCCCACAGTCACAAACTCCTACACAGAGAGCGCAGTGTCCGATTAAAACTTGGTCCACCTTAAAGAGTTAAGTGCCCAAAAACCACTGTGTTAACTGCCAACTAGCCCTCATGCTCAGGCAACTCTTCCCTCCGCTCTCCTGTTCTCTTCTCTCGCGTGATTACCCATAGTTCAACAGGATACTTTATTAGTCACTAAATCTCACATTAACAAAATGATTAGTGAGCTTATCCTATGAAATAAACCATCCTTAAAATATTTTAAGGAAAACACAACTTAACTGTTAAATTACCAGGCCACATCTGAACAGAACAAGGATAATTAAATGATAAATCTTATTGCATTTTCAACAACTAGGCATTAGCCACCTCAGTAACTCTTATACCTTGAAATAGGTTACATATGAATTAAGCAATTTATCAAGGCTAACAAAATACAGTGGGGAGAACAAGAATTTGATACACTGCTGATTTTGCAGGTTTTCCTACTTACAAAGCATGTAGATGTCTGTAATTTTTATCATAGGTACACTTCAACAACAAACAAAAATTCATAAAATCACATTGTATGATTTTTAAATAATTAATTTGCCTTTTATTGCATGATATAAGTATTTGATACATCAGAAAAGCAGAACTTAATATTTGATACAAAAACCTTGTTTGCAATTACAGAGATCATACATTTCCTGTAGATCTTGACCAGGTTTGCACACACTGCAGCAGGGATTTTGGCCCACTCCTCCATACAGACCTTCCCCAGATCCTTCAGGTTTTGGGGCTGTCGCTGGCCAATACGGACTTTCAGCTCCCTCCAAACATTTTCTATGGGGTTCAGGTCTGGAGACTGGCTAGGCCACTCCAGGACCTTGAGATGCTTCTTACAGAGCCACTCCTTAGTTGCCCTGGCTGTGTGTTTCGGGTCGTTGTCATGCTGGAAGACCCAGCCACGACCCATCTTCAATGCTCTTACTGAGGGAAGGAGGTTGTTGGCCAAGATCTCGCGATACATGGCCCCATCCATCCTCCCCTCAATACGGTGCAGTCGTCCTGTCTCCTTTGCAGAAAAGCATCCCCAAAGAATGAGGTTTCCACTGCCATGCTTCACGGTTGGGATGGTGTTCTTGCGGTTGTACTCATCCTTCTTCTTCCTCCAAACACGGCGAGTGGAGTGTAGAGCATAAAGCTCTATTTTTGTCTCATCAGACCACATGACCTTCTCCCATTCCTCCTCTGGATCATCCAGATGGTCATTGGCAAACTTCAGACGGGCCTAGACCGAGGGAGATTGACCGTCATCTTGAACTTCTTCCATTTTCTAATAATTACGCCAACAGTTGTTGCCTTCTCACCAAGCTGCTTGCCACTTTTCTTGTAGCCCATCCCAGCCTTGTGCAGGTCTACAATTTTATCCCTGATGTCCTTACAAAGCTCTCTGGTCTTGGCCATTGTGGAGAGGTTGGAGTCTGTTTAATTGCGTAGTGGGGGGGGGGGGGGACTCTGACTGTTGCTTAAGCATATGCACCAAACAGTAGTTTAGAGTACTTGGCCTTCTTGGAGACCCTGAATGGAGTTCTGTATGAGGCTCCAGTAGGGGACTCCACAGTTCTGCAGGGAGACTTCAGTGCGCATGTGGGCAAAGATGGAGATACCTGGAGAGGCGTGATTGGGAGGAACGGCCTCCCTGATCTGAATCCGAGTGGGTGTTTGTTGTTAGACTTCTGTTCAGTTTCCCTGGTGGAAGTCACTGAGGTAGTCAAACAACTCCACAGTGGCAAAGCCATATGGACTGATGGGGCTGTCTTGGATGACACGTCTCTTTAACATTGCGTGGAAGTCGGGTACAGTGCCCAAGGAGTGGAAGACTGGGGTGGTGGTTCCCCTGTTCAAAAAGGAGGACCAGAGTGTGGGTAGCCTTCGGCAGGGCTGCGCTTTGTCACCAAACCTGTTAGAGGATTAGCACCTCTAAATCTGTGGCCATGGTTCTCAGCAGGAAACCGGTGGAGTGCCAACTCCAGGTAGGAATCCTTACCCCAAGTGAAGGAGTTCAAGTACCTCGGGGTCTCGTTCACAAGTGAGGGGAGATTGGAGCAGGAGATTGGCCAGAGAATCGGAGCAGCAGGGGCGGTATTGCACACGCTTTACTGCACCATTGTGACAAAAAGAGAGCTGAGCTGTAAGGCAAAGTTCTCGATCTACCGGTCAATTTTCGTTCCTACCCCCACATATGGTCATGAAGGCTGGGTCATGACCGAAAGAACGAGATTGCGGGTACAAGCGCCCGAAATGGGTTTCCTCAGGCGGGTGGCGGGTGTCTCCCTTAGAGATAGGGTGAGATCCTTGGCCATTCGTGAGGAGCTCAGAGTAGAGCTGCTGCACCTTTGCGTTGAACGGAGCTAGTTGAGGTGGTTTGAACATCTGGTAAGGATGCCTTCTGGACGCCTCCCTAGGGAGGTGTTCCAGGCACGTCCAGCTGGGAGGAGGCCTCGGGGAAGACCCAGGACTAGGTGGAGAGATTATATCTCCACACTGGCCTCGGAACGTCTCGGGATCCCCCAGTCAGAGCTGGTTAATGTGCCTTGGGAAAGAGAAGTTTGGGGTCCCCTGCTGGAGCTGCTGCCCCCGCGACCCGACCCCAGATAAGTGGATGAAGATGGATGGATGGACAATGTGATTTTCTGGATTTTTGTTTTAGATTCCGTCTCTTACAGTTGAAGTGTACCTATGATAAATAAATTATAGACCTCTACATGCTTTGTAAGTAGGAAAACCTGCAAAATCAGCAGTGTAGAAATAAGAAGACATAAGTGACAGATATATATCAGGACATTACACAGATAAAGCATTTAGTGTTCACAAGAGATAGGCTAGGCATGCATGTTAACTGGCAACACCTGCTCATGTAGCTCTGAATTGTTGCTTTAGCACATATGTCTATTTGAATCAATAGCCAAACACAGTGCTGAAATGTCTACTATGGATTGATGCCTTTAGCTGCTGACACTAGGCATTCATGACATGAAGGCCTTAGGCATTCAATAATGATGACTACAGACACGGTGTGATGAGGAGGGAGCGCAGTTAGGGAAGAGGCAAAAGCAGACCTCAGACCGTAAATGTGCACTTTTTTCCCACACCATTAGACCATTGCATTAGACCTTTCTTTAATGTTTGTTTTTAGTCTGTTTTGGTAGAATCCATCCAAAATTGTTATTTGCATGGAGTTGAATGTAAACACAGCGTGGTACTTGTCAGACCGGTGTTGCAAGGGGTGTGTCCTAAGAGCCTGATGGACTGGCATTAACTGCACACTGCGTGGTTTAGAGGGGGTCACAGATTGGAAAAACCCAATCAGAGGGCAAGCAGACAAGACTTATGGTTGATAGAGATAAGAGGACTTTAACCTGGTGCATGGTGATTGACATTGATTGGAATCAGAATGGAGTTAAATGGCAAAGCTGGGATACCCGGTGAGTTGGTGTGTGGTGACGGAGAGATTACAGATTTTCTGCACTGCCTATTATATTCTCAGGAGGCAAATGCGTCCTCCAGATATTCAGGGTGCACGCAGTGGTTATGTTTGGTGAAATGTTTCTATTGCCGGTTGGGGCTGTGCCATATCCAGTCAGTTTCAGTAACTGTCCCATTAAAATTTAACACTAACTGCAGGATATCAGTGCTCTGTGAAATAGTAGAAATAATAGAAATTATTTAAGACCAATATTAAAAAGTTTCTTACACAGAAACATAAACCAATGCCTATTGCACAAACTGTAACATTAGCAATGGCGTGTCCAAAGGATTCAGATCCTTTACTTAAATAAATAGACAATAACCTCACTGTGAAAATACTATTACAAGTAAAAGTGCTGCATTGGGAATGTTACACCAGTAAAGGTATGTAAGAAAGAAAAATGTATCCTGTGACTATGATATATAATTTGATTATTGTTACTCATGTGAATGAATTTCGCAATGTGTAAGTACCTTTACCTTTACCTTTTATTAATGTAGTTTGATGAGGTTGAACTATTTTGTAACAAACTGTAATTAATGATTATTTTCATTATGGATTAATATTCTGATTATTTTCTCCATTAATTGTTAAAAATTCTGAAAATAGTGAGAAATGTCTTCACAATTGCCCAGAGCCCAAAGTGACACTTTCACAATGTTTGTTTTGTCACTCCAATCCTCAAAATTATTAAAAAATAAGTTAAAAGAATCAAAAGGTCATGTAGCAAATCTTCAAATGTGTGAAGCCAAGACCTGCTTAAGCTGTGCAGATGCAAACATTTAGATAATCAGGGAAATACCTTTTGAATGTCAGGTTTGGTTGTAGGCTACTGCTAATGTAACTCAATCCAGCAACAGAATGCAGCATATATCACCCTTTCACGAGATGGCAGAAATTCTTTTACTTTCCATTAATGGCGTTTTAAAGACCATGTTGATTCTGATATTTTAACAGAATCCTCTCTTTGCACATGGTATGACTTTCTTTGTATATCTTCTTTAGTTCTCATTTTGCTCTTTGTTATATGCCCGACATTGGACTTATTAGATAGAATGTCTCTGGTGAAAATGATCTTCAGAATCAGAAGGAGCTTTAGTGCCAAGTAGTGTTTTACACATACGAGGAATTTGCTGTGGTGATAAGGTGCTACACGTAGACGAATCTACGTCGAATCTGGCTTTCACTCAGTAGGCACCAGCCGTTACATAGCAGGAAACAATAACTAGAAATAAGCATGTAATTCAATACATTTCTTTTTTTTCTGTGAAGTTAAATAAACAAATTACTCATTTCTAATGATCATTAGACTGCCGTTCTCTTTCCATGGTGCTGAAATATGCTATAATAGGTACAATGAAATGGGGATAGGCTACAATAGATGCTGCTCTTTCTCTTTCCAAGTCACACATTATATGCAAACATTGGTCATTGAGAATGTGAGCAAAGTTAGATGCCTGTTAAAACAGTTTTCAATAGCATAGTAGGTCTGTGACATCGTGTCATATTATCATTCCTTGGCTTATGCTGAAACAACATACATGTCGCAAAAAGTTGTTTTCAATCAAGAAAGTAAATTCACTCAAGGATTTTTTTTACAAGTTCCGTTTATTGTTTCATGTGTTATTGTCATGATCATACGACAGATTTTTTAGTATTTAACACATCCTAAGGTTTGCGATGTCAAAGCTTTTCAGTTTAGAAGAATATACAGTTTAACAATCAGTCACTGTCGGGATGATTAAAACACAGTTTCTTTCCTCCTGCAAATGCAGTCACAAAGGTGGACATGTCTTTTACAATAAATGTGCTGTACCGATCACTGCCAATCAAGGCTCAACAGCTGTCTGACATGCAGCCTCTCCCCTCCTCTGTGTGCAGAGCGCCTCCACTCCACACACTCACACACGCACACGCGCACACACGGATCAAAGTCTGCCAGCTGATCAGCGGACATTGACGACAACTACGCTGGTTAGTGTATGTACGTGGTGCATTAAAGACTTAGCGAGTTAAAAGCCGATACTTTACCAACACACCTGTTTAATAAGCATAAACACGCAAAACACAATGTTTTAATCTGCTCAGTCTCTCATCCACATCCACAAAGTAGCTACATTAAAATATGGCACATAAACTCAGCTGGTGGCAGAGACAAACCAGCCCTCCTCTCTTCAAGCAGCAGCAGAGGGAGGAGGACAGGAGGTACTTGTCATTCTTTCTACACTTCACTGTCAGGACAGGAATATGATTTATTTTACTGACATTTTAGATTTGTTTCCAGTGAGATATTAGTGACTTTGCTGTTGTAAATTATGTTGCTGTTCTAGAAACAAAATTTAGTTAATAAAAGTGTTACATTCGTTTTTTTAAATAATAGCCTATTTTAATTATGTAGTAATAAATAGGACTGATAAGAGCTTTGATAAAGAACTGAACCGGCCCATCTGTGCGTCCTGGTTTTAAAATCTGGCCCAACTGAATTTGTAATTGAATAGCCCTGGTCTACAGTAATCACAGTATCAACGGCGTCGCCAGGTCATTTTTCCGGGGCTTTAGCACCGAATGTTTTGACTGTAGCCCCAATGTAACTCAATAACAGCAACAAAAATATTTTCTATGTTAATATGTGTGACGCCCTGTGGGGTCATGAGTGAGTGTCGCCTGTCTCTCTCTTTCTATCTCTCTTTATTGTGGAGGAGCTGATTGCAGTGGCTCTGGGCACCTGGGCTAATTGCCCTCTAGAGTATTTAGGACGGTTTTCTCATTCTGCAGGGAGCTGCTGTCAAGACCAGATCAGACCTACCTATCGGCTCCCTGGTTTTCCATTTAGTTTGGTTTTCTTTGGTTGGACTATTGCTTTGTGGTATTTATCTTGTTTTGCATATTACAACACCTTCACACATACATTCATGCAACCATCATCCTGCACAGACACTACTGAAACCACAGCCTACATACCTCATATTTATGTTAATTTGAAATAACTATTGATTTCGCTTATTTTCATTAAATAAACATACGCTAACTGTTTACCATGGTGTGTCTCCCTTTTGTTGTGGCCTTTTGAGCCAGGTCATAACAATATGCAATAATCTTCATGATGTAGCCTGTCTCGCAGGTCTTCAAAGAGCAGAGGCTACTCGCAATAATTGATAGGTTTTGTCTGAGGTTCACTAATGTGACCCCCCACACACACCGTACTCAGACTGCCTGCATTTACAGAGAGCACGAGAGGAGAGCGCATTGCTCACAGCTTCAGGGCTTGTCCGCGACTTCTGAATTGCAAAATTGTAATCAATACATTTCAATATAAATTGTCGGTCAGTGTCTAGTCAATGTATTAACACAAACGGTTAACAGTCGGCGCACAGTAGTGACAGAATATCATGACACCTGACCGCGACACAGACACCTGTCGCTCTGTGTCCTGCTGTCTCTGTCCACATCGCTGTGACACTAATGTTTTACTGTCTCCAGGATGCTTCATTCCCTCTAAAGCGGCTGTGAGCTGCACTTTATCAGAGGTGCTGAAGAGAACATTTGCGTGGAACTGTGAAGACATTGCTGTCGGATCACAAGTGTTTTCAATTTCGATTTTCTTCCTCTGATGAAGATCAGTGCGCTCCTCATCGATTAGGCTACAGTCCCAGATGGTCTGTGTCCCTCAGACGTCAAAAGGGTGTAGCCTCGTGGGTGGACTGGAAATCTGGCATAGGCTACTGACCGACGAACCTTTTATAGCCTAACTGATTTAAAATTAACCAATGGCCTATACTGACATTGGGCTGGCCCAATCACATCTCTTACTAGCCCCCACTCCCTCCCCCTCTGCTCGAGCTGTTTCTTTTGTTGTGGGCCAAAAAAAAACCCGGAAAATGCGCGAAAATAACCGATATGTTTGATACTGGAGCTGCAGTAGCTTCAACATGAGCTGCATAGCCTACCCTGCCTAGTGCATTAAGTGGGAGCCGTGGCCACTGCCAGGCAGAGGAGGATGCCTGAGACAGTGAAACAGAGTGACAAAGTGACAGGGCTGAGGGACAAAGAGAGAGCAGGAGGAGAGTAGAGGTGAAGTGGTAAGCATGGAGTAGCTCAACCTGTAGGGAGGGAGCAGGGAGGGAGGGTCATTTACACTGGGGATGCTGGGGACATGTAGCAACTTTTTGAAAGCGTTAAAATGTTCTGAAAAATAGTTTGCACCAAGAAATGTTAATTAACAAATAAAAATGCTATGAGAAAGGTGTATTTGCACAATAAGCCTGCAATGCAATGTAAATTCAGTAAAATCTCCATTTAAAAAAAAGTAACGTAAGGTAAAGGAAGAATAAGCTACTGATTATATTTTAATATTCTGAATTGTCACCTGCCAGCTAACTTTTGTCCTTCCCTTTATAAAAATAAAGACATTTCCACCATAAATTGGTGCAGAAAATGTCTCCAGAATGCAGGAAATTCAGTGTTTAATGCTCAAAATCTTCTGGGGGGGACCCCCGATAGAACATTTCATCAATATTTTTTTAAAAAACTTAATTCAAATTAATTAAGCTAATTTATCATTAAGGTGAAATGGTGCAATATGCACATTTGAAAAGACTTTAGGCTACTTCAGGCATGCCTGCATGTATGTAGACTCAGCTGGGATTAAACTGTATAAGAAAAGTTGATCTACAGGATAAACATATCTGACAGCAATACAGAATGTCTGACAGCCACTGCATTATATTACTCTAAATTATTTAATTTTGAATTGTCACCTCAGACATTTCCTCAATAAATTGGTGGAAAAAAAATTCACCAGAATGCAGGAAATCAAGTGTTTTAAAGCCCAAATTTTTCAGGGGGAGGACCCCAAGATGCCCCCCAGTTAATATTCCATCCATCGGCAACCGCTTATCCTGCGTACATGGTTGCCAATCCCAGCTGACTTTGGGCGAAAGGTGGGGTACACCCTGGACAGGTTGCCAGTCCATTGCAGTGCCACACATAAGGACAATTTCGGAGACACCAGTTAACCTAGCCTGCATGTCTTTGGATGGTGGAAGGAAGCTGGAGCCCATGTCAGCACCATGCAAACTCCACCCAGAAAAGCCGGGGCAACTGGGGTTTGAACCCATCCCCCTAGTTAATAGGTAGGCGGCGCAATTATTTTCAAAAATTGAGACAGATGTTAGAGTTACTGTGTTGAGGTCATTTACTGTTGCTTTACAGACGTACTTTGGGTATGTGGCAACGTGGGGTGGGGGGTAAAAACAGGTGAAAACATGAAAGATGAAAATGTTTCAAGAGCTTGGAAACGCCCCTGAGTAATATATCTTCCTTGCCACAAAATGTACATTAAACTGAATGCAGCATTGCACAGATGATGGCCTACTAAGTATTTTGTTTTGTGTATATTTCACTTCTAACAAATAACTGTAAGTTACTGAAACATACTAAAACATTACATTATATACAAAACAAGACATTTTGAAAGCTTGAACATTGCCTTTGTCTCTTTTGCCCCGGATTGATTGTGCCCCTCTGACAAAACAACTGGCCCCAGCCTGGCCCCCTCAATAAAACTGGTCTAGAACCGCCACTTTTCTCACCAATGACAGCAGCAGCCATTCCAGGCAAAATAGCGTAGTTTACTTCCTGTATTTTTCCGGTGCCCATTGACCTCTCGGCAAGCACGCTGCTGTTTCAGCCAGCAACGCAATGCCCCCTGCTGTATAAATTTAACACCAGCAGCAGTCCAGTTATAGCAGAAAATTGTATTTACCAGGTTTAATTACCTAAATGTCTTGTATATTTAAGCTTGTTTCTTATATCTCCTGGTTACAAATATTTAACTGTACATTTGCAATTACATAATAGCATAAAATGCTTCATCTGGAAAGTATTCACAGCGCTTCACTTTTTCCACATTTTGTTATATTGCGGCCATATTCCAAAATTGATTAAAGTCATTATTTTCTTCAAAATTCTACAAACAATACCCCATAATTGTTTGAAATCTTTGTAAATTTATTAAAAATAATAAACAAAAATAACTGACTAGCCTATTTGATTAACGTTTATTCAAACTTAGGGTGAGTTATGCTATGGCAATGGCAGAGGGTGCTGAAATCACCCTGCTGGCGCTCCCATTGCCATAACTAAACTCACCCGGAAATTAAAATAAAAGTTCATCAAATAGTCTCTATCCATTGTTATCACCCAAGGAGTGCTTTAAGTAGGTGGTAGCGGGAGCAGGCACTGTGTACTCTTTGCTTTGGGGAGAAAAGCTACTCCATTGTGCAGACTTATCTTGAGGCTACAAGTTACTATCTTGAGGCCACGAGTTACTATCTTGAAGCCACGAGACAGTATCTTGAGGCCACAAAAACTAAAGGAAGAATGGAGAAGGAGTGAGAGAGGCGTTCTTTCACCACCTGTAAGTAGCTACTGCCAAATCTTGTCACAATCTAAGATGCAAACAACATTGTCGTCTATTGTAAACTCTGTGCGACCAGCAAAAAGCTTTCATCTACGAACAATTCTACATCTGATTTATTGAAGCATCTGCTGAAGCAGCACAGCAACGTGAAACTTACAGAAAGGAACTCCGGCACCTGCTGCCAGTGATGCTTGGATTTGTTGGGAGAGAGTGGTGTTAACGTACGCCTAACGTTTTGTAAAAATAGTGAATAATCTACTGCTCTTATAAATACGCTAAATGTGCAGAAAAACAGTAGGCTAGTTCAAAAGTTGGGATTTACTTGCTTTAGTTTTTCTATTTCAGAAGGTGACGCTAAGAAATGATGTAGGCTATGTTTTGTAAAAAACACAATCCTTGCTGCTGTTATTAATATATTAATATTATTAAAGTAGGGAGAGACTGCTTGGTTTGGGGGTGAAGGGGGTGGTAGTGAAGTGTTTCCAATAGGCCTACATTGATTTATTTGTGGCGGCCCACAAATAAATCAATGTATGGGATAATTATTAACACTGACCGCCACATATTGATTTTCTATTTTGTTTTTACTAGGCGTATTTAAAATCGTATTGATTGAGGAGCTGTATTGTGGAGCATATAGGCTATTTGTGCAGCACCTCCTTTTGCTCTCTCATGAACACCGCTGCACAAACCTGTTCAAAGTCAGAATATAGCTGTGTTGTCGAGATTAGCGACAACCCATGACCATATTATTGGAGTCAGGAATGCTGCTGATAAGTTTTTTCTCCATGTAGAGCATAGCCAGACCATTCAGGTGATCCTGTGTCATGGTGTTCCTCAGGAAGGTCTTCTTTAAAGTAGAGAAGCACCTCTCTGATTCTGCTGTAGTCGTGGGTGTGGTGATGAGAATCTTAAGAAGTCTGACCATCTCAGTGAACGTGCCTTGAAGGTTGTTCTCCATGAAAAACTGGAAAAGAGTCAATGCACCACTGCAAGCCTTGAACTCGTCGTTGTTAAAGATCAGGGATAGTTTTATTTTGAGCTTGGTCTTGTTCAACATGGGGTATGCCTCCACTGTGGTTTCCAATACTGAAGCCAGGAACTTTATGGTGTGTTCCGGGAACAAGTCTCCTTGCAACAGCGTGACACTGATGAGGTGCTTTTTGAGGTGTTTTTTGTTTAATTTCTTTCACATTATTTACATGCATCCTGTGCATAGACATGATTTAGCTTGTAGACTAACCGGCTATTTGTAGCCCACTTTTAGTCAAAAAAGTAAAAAATTATTAAAAGTGGGGTTTTGCCCTGGCAGCACGTGAGATGGTTGATATTCCATTATTTTTACAATGTCAATAATATCAAGAAGATATTAAGTGTCATTAAATTGACATGGTCTATCTGTAGCCACGATTTAGCTCTTATTTGGACAGGCTACGTGTAGTCGGCTTTTAGCCCACCCGGCGAAATAGAGACAATCAGTGGTCTAATATCAACGGCTTGGCCGTAGCCCTGTTTCAGACCGAATAGGTTACATGTAGTTTTCACCCGATGCAGCTGTTGAGGTGCGTGATATCATTTCATCAAATGCAAGTAAAGGTTTGAAACATTTAAATTATCTTTATTTTCGCTGTAACGTTCACTACATTAACTTTCATTTTAATTTAAAACAAAATGCAATTACTATTTTCAACGGCTAGATGGCAGGTGTAGCCCTACTGAGACATGACTACTGGCAACGCGAGACTTGAAAGTTAGTAGACATCAGGGACGTATCTGCCATTTTTAAACGAGGGATATGTTACGATGTCGGCCTTTCAGCGAGCAACGGGCGAGAGTTTACTGCAAACACTGGAAGCGAAAAGACATTTACTTTGGTCTTGTAAGTATCTGTGTCTTTGTTTGACATGTCTTCTGTTTCTCTATTTGGTTGTTCTAATGCAACATGGCTAAAATATGTGTCCTGTTCAAGTATCTTTCCATAGAGATAAATGGGTCAGTAATAAATACTTTTAAATTGAAAAGAAAAAAACTTTATTAATTTATTTTATATATATTTTATTTATATATATATATATATTTTTTAACCTTCATTAGAATGATAATTAGAAATATACTGTATGTTTTCATTTAAAATCACTTGATGATAGTCATGTCTTATGGGAAAACAGTCAACATAGTCAAATTATAATGTTTACTTATATTCATTTTCATACATATTCAACAGTTATGGATCCCATTTACCTGAGAGACTGGCGCCAACCGAGAGACCCATCTGATGCTCTTTCTGCATCAAGTAGCAAGCGTAGATGAAGATTTAGATTTGGATAGCCAACCAATTTATTTTATCAATTTATTTATGTTTTTATTGCTGCATGTTGTTAAAATTGTTTGTATTTTCATATATATATGAACTGTTTTGTATTTATAATATTTTAGCAATAATTCCTTTATATTTTCATCATGTTGTATTATCTTAAGTTGTCTACGTTGTAATCATTTTTCTTAATAAAATCTTTATATTTAATTTGTTTGGACAGATTACCATTTGTGAGAACCTGTTTTGTAAAAGCAATCCTTTAGCTGCTATTCTATTGTCTATTAGAGGTAGAGATGTAGTCATTTAAAAACTGTGTATTTGGTCTATTTTTGGGCTGTGGTTAGACGTCTGTTAACTTTTCACTGAAAAAATTCAACCTTGTTTTAGCCTAGACCCATTTTCACCATCTAATACACGTCTATATGTAGCTGTTCAATGGTGGTCTAATTGATGACTAGACTATTTTTGGGCTATGGTTAGACGTCTACCAAACTTTAACTGACAGCCCAAATTCAGCCCTGTTTTAGCCTGGACATCTGGGCTCTGTAGACATCAATTAGACGTCTTTTAACCGTGAAATTGCTTGCTGGGAAGGGAAGGAGTTCAAGTACCTTGGGGTCTTGTTCACCAGTGAGGGGAGACTGGAGCAGGAGATTGGCCGGAGAATCGGAGCAGCGGGGGCAGTATTGCACTTGCTTTACCGCACAGTTGTGACGAAAAGACAGCTTGGCTGTAAGGCAAAGCTCTCGATTTACCGGTCAATTTTCGTTCCTCATGACCGAAAGAACGAGATCGCGGGTACAAGCGCCCGAAATGGGTTTCCTCAGGCGGGTGACTGGTGTCTCCCTTAGAGATAGGGTGAGAAGCTTGGCCAATCCGCGAAGAGCTCAGAGTAGAGCCGCTGCTCCTTTGCGTCGAAAGGAGTCAGTTGAAGTGGTTTGGGCATCTGGTAAGTATGCCTCCTGGATGCCTCCTGAGGGAGGTGTTCCAGGCACGTCCAGCTGGGAGGAGGCCTCGGGGAGGGAAGACCCAGGATTAGGTGGAGAGATTATCGCCAAACTGGCCTGGGAACTCCTCGGGATCCCCCAGTCAGAGCTGGTTAATGTGGCTCGGCAAAGAGAAGTTTGGGGTCCCCTGCTGGAGCTGCTGCCCCCGCGACCCAACCCCGGATAAGCGTATGAAGATGTATGAATGGATACTCTTCAGATTGGCTACTGTTTTTTCTCATTAACTTTAGGCTACCTGCTGATCTCTCCCTCCATCTGACTCTTGTGAATCACTGGTTTTATTTCTCCTTTTCCTGTTCTTCCCCTTACTACTTCTTTCCCAGCCGCCCTCATCTTCATCTGTGTCCTGCATAGAAGGAGCAATGTCTACAGGTGCTGGTCATATAATTAGAATATCATCAAAAAGTTGATTTATTTCAGTAATTCTATTCAAAAAGTGAAACTTCGATATTATATTCATTCATTACACACAGACTGATATATTTCAAATGTTTATTTCATTTAATTGTGATGATTAAAACTGACAACTAATGAAAATCAAGTATCAAGTATAGTAATTTCAGTATCTCCGAAAATTAGAATATTACCAACTGAAAAGTATGAACATGAAAAGTATGAGCATGTACAGCACTCAATACTTAGTTGCTTACCAGGTACTGGTAGCTTTGGCACTGTGTGCGGGTGCCAAGTCCTGTTGGAAAATGAAATCTGCATCTCCATAAAGTTGGTCAGCAGCAGGAAGCATGAAGTGCTCTAAAACTTCCTAGTAGACGGCTGCGTTGACCTTGGACCTCAGAAAACACAGTGGACCAACACCAGCAGATGACATGGCACCCCAAACCATCACTGACTGTGGAAACTTTACACTGGACTTCAAGCAACGTGGATTCTGTGCCTCTCCTCTCTTCCTCCAGACTCTGGGACCTTGATTTCCAAAGGAAATGCAAAATTTACTTTCATCAGAGAACATAACTTTGGACCACTCAGCAGCAGTCCAGTCCCTTTTGTCTTTAGCCCAGGCGAGACGCTTCTGACGCTGTGTCTTGTTCAAGAGTGGCTTGACTCAAGGAATGCAACAGCAACCTATGTCTTGCATACGTCTGTGCGTGGTGGTTCTTGAAGCACTGACTCCAGCTGCAGTCCACTCTTTGTGAATCTCCCCCACAATTTTTTTAATGGGTTTTGTCTCTCCAGGGTGCGGTTATCCCTATTGCTTGTACACTTTTCTACCACATCTTTTCCTTCCCTTCACCTCTCTATTAATGTGCTTGGACACAGCTCTGTGAACAGCCAGCCTCTTTAGCAATGACCTTTTGTGTCTTGCCCTCCTTGTGCAAGGTGTCAATGGTAGTCTTTTGGACAGCTGTCAAGTCAGCAGTCTTCCCCATGATTGTGTAGCCTACAGAATCAGACTGAGTGTCCATTTAAAGGCCTTTGCAGTTGAGTTAATTAGCTGATTAGAGTGGCACCAGGTGTCTTCAATACTGAACCTTTTCACATTATTCTTATTTTCTGAGATACTGATTTTGGGGTTTTCATTAGTTGTCAGATATCAAAAGGAATGAACACTTGAAATATATCTGTGTGGAATGAATGTATACAAGTTTCACTTTTTGAATGGAATTACTGAAATAAATCTGATATTCTAATTATGACCAGCACATTCTTTATTGGAAGGTGAAATGTCAAGGTATTGACTTACTGCTAAAGTTCAGATACAAGCTAAAGTTCAGATACAAACTAATGTTCTCACACACCTGCAGCTTTTAGTTGGTAAACATGCATCTGTAGGTTTTGGTGGGTCTGGTTAGTTTCCTTCAGGACTTCTAAAACTCTGACTTGGTATAACTTTAAGGCCCTTATGAAAGCCTCTCCATACAGTTGGAACAGGTCCATTTCTGTTCCACACTCAAAAATGCAAGGAGAGACTGTTAAACATGTTATAATTAAACTTTAAAGTTAGTATGCCAGTTCCACAATGTACATGCATGTAAAACTGAAAGTGGGAAAGATTCATTGAAACAGATTGAATGCAATTACTGCTGTGTGAAATCCTACAAGTCTAAACTTACATTATACAAAATATATGCAATTAAATTTTAAGTGTTAGGGACCAAACCAGCTATATTAACTGAAGCTTTGTCACAAGTGTACTCTCCTTCAGGTTTGAGCACAAGTGTTTTCTGTAGTCTTTATAGCATCTAGAATAAGTTAAACTGCATCTTGGTAGACTTGGCTAAAAATTGACTTTTGAAGTTAGACACATCTGTCAGTTTTATACAGTTTCTCCTTCACTGTAATTAGTTTAGACCAATTCTCAGGCTCTTCCTAACAGACATTTCAGTTAAGACCTCATACTATTAACACATCTGCCTTAACCACAGAACACAGTTGGAACACACCAGCACATACAAGTCACCATTTATGAGTCAAGTCGACAAATTGACCTTGCGGCCATCTCCATATTAATATTTCAAAGAATACAAGTGAATTCTTGTTAAAAATAATTTATTTTGATTTATGTCCAATTACACAAGTATGCGTCCTGATGACACATGTTTGAAACTGTGCACATCTGAAATGTCACGTCTTTGACCTGAAGAAAAAAAAAAAAAAATTTGTTAGCCACTTTTCAAAAAGATATTTGCCCCCCTTACAGAACAAGATGGCATACCTTTTATTGCCTTTTCCTGGTTTGAACACGTTTGCTTACAAGCTTCACCCAGATGATTTGTGGTGTCACAGATTGCCACATCACAATGGACAAAGAACTACAAGATATGAACAGATTCATGGCTGTTGTGATTGATATCTACAGCTTTATACATTAGTTTCTTAGCTGAAGCATGGAAGGAAGAAGAGTTTTCTTTTAGCTGAAATTACCTGGCGACTCGAGTTATCTTGGTCTTCAACAAAGGCAAACATCTTAACCTGAAAGCGCTTGAAGTGAGATGGATTCTGAACTCTGGCATCAGGCCAAACAGGATGGAGGATCACCCGGTGCGGGTCTACTGGGTTTACACAGCTGAAGGGTAAAAAGAAGAAGTTTGTGCCCACTAGTGTATTTGTAAAGTCTACACAATGACACTTGGCTAAATGACTACCATGCTCTCATTTATCCACACAGCACTACTATCCCCTCTTTGGACCACCATGTACATGGAGACTGATATCCATGTTCTCGTTCTTATTGCTTAAGTTAGACAGTTCCATTAAGTATGTAGGGGCAAACAGTCCTGCAGGCCAAGATTAAGTTACCCATTAATGATCAGGTTCCATCTGGGTTGGGACGTCCTGTCCTCATCCAGTGTCGCCCAGCAGTTCTCCAGCTCCAGTGATAGTTTGGAGTTTCTAGACCTCGTCAGCAGTTCCACCTCAAAATACAGCGGCTGTTGTAGGTACATTGCTACGGGATAGTCGTCAACTCTGTAAAACACGCTGTAGGACTCATCTAAGTGAAGGGAGATGATACGTGTTGATGTGAGTTATTAGGGATTAGACAAGTGGCCCAAGAATAGCCTGCACAAATTCAGGTCTACAACACAAATAAGTGAACTTAAGTAGAAAGTATGTTGCCCTTGTTGTCCCACTTGCCAATGTGGTTAAGATGAATCTATGAACTTGATGTCAGAAATTCAATTACTTGACCAAAAACCCATTAGCTCAAGATCAATTTGTGAGATTGCCTCCTGACTTTAGGACACAGTCAGCTTACTAATGCAGCAATATCCAGATGCCTTTTTTGAAGCTTGTGCTACTCTCCAAGACACTACAAAAGCCTCACTGAGTGAGTGATCTTAAATACTGCGTTTATGGATTCACCAAGCATTTTAAAGTTAAAGAAAAAAACTAATGTTTGTACATAAAAATGTGCATTCAGAAGTCCCCTTACCCACAGCAAGTCTAATTGCAACTTTCATCTCGCCTCTGGCATTTTTGGCATATGGGTCACTCCTGCGAGGTCTGGATTGGAAGGCCACAGCGTGGGGTTTGTTGGTGTCATAATAACAAGAAACTTGTAGCCTTAAGACAACCCATGAGAATATATTTAGAATTTATAAAAAAGCACCACATTTCACATATCTGCCACTACACTGACAAGGAGCAGTCTCTTTGGACACCCATTTAGTTTTGGCAAGTTATTGGCTGCTTAGATGTGCGGTAGTACCAGTTTACTCTGAAAGTCATGTGTAGTGTCCACTAAAGTAATTGCAATTTGTTTAACACTTCAGTTCACTGATCCTCTAGGTGGATATTTTCAGTCTCAGTTAATCTGCAAATTGGTTTCAATTAATGGTTTTGGTCTCCAATATGCAAATGCCCTAGGCTTAACATACTGGTTTTGTCCCAAACATACTGAGTTTATCACAGCAAGACAAAGAAAACCAGCTAAAAGCTAGGACAAGGAAATTTTGTTGAGGGGAAAGGAACCCCAATACACCTCTATCTGCATCAATTGAGTGTTTCAGTTTTCAGACAGATACTCACCCAAAGTCTGGCTCATCAGTCTTCAATTCCTTTCTGACTTTGTCTGGCAGAGATATTTCATTTTCATACAGCATCACATTGGACAAAAACTAAGGGGGAGACACACACACACACACACACACACACATACACACACACACTGAGCTTCATCTGGAAAAAGAAATATATAGTATTAAAAATTAGCAGCATGCTACCTTTCTGGTTGTCCCACAGGACCTCCCAGTGAAGACAAAGTAAGCATAGCGGTCGTCACTGTAGGAGGGACCACAGGTGGGGTCTCTGAGGGTGAGCTGACTGGGGTTTAGACTAGGAACCGACTCTAGTTTCACAGCCAGAGCAGTCATGGTTCCATTAGGAAAACACTCTGTTAGGAGAATCAGACATTAATATGCAATGGGTTTTGTCCAAAATATTAAGTTAAACACCACTTATTTTCCTCCAACAAACCTGCCAGTGTTGAGGGGAAATGGCAAGCCACAGAGAATTCTTGGATGTTTGTGTTGGTTTCTGGATTCTTTAGAACCACAATGAGTCTGCTCCTGATGGATGACTCTTCAACAGCCTGAGAACAAAAACTTGAGCATTACACAAAAAAAAAAAGTGTGTCACTTTCGTTAAGAAAATAGATTTTGAATGCACCTCAAACTCAACAGCGGGGTCTGAAAATGGCACGGCAAAACTGAAGTGTGTTCCGTTCTCCATGAGGCTGTACTGCTGAGCCATGTCTGGGGTCAATATTTGTTTTCCCACCATAGTATAAAAGTTTAAACCATGGGTCTCGTATTTCACAAGGACATTGAAGTTTTGATGATCACAGCCACCAGAGACAGAGGGAACTGCAGAAGGAGAATTAAAAAATAAATCCAATAAATCTCCCAAACTGTATAGACATTTAACTTTTACAGTCAAGACGACAAGTACTGTGAGGCCATTTCTCGCATGTTGTAAACATTTCGTTTTGGCCTTTGTGCCAGTTACATTAGCATCTTGGACTGAGATGGAGTCCTCGTGCTCAATTTGTAGCAAATAAATCCATCATAAATATGAGTACAGACCTTTGTCTACTAATTTAGCTTCCACAAAAGCAGTGTGAGAAAATGGAGCAAACTCAGGCAGGACCACTAAACCAAGGGCCATGTGAAGAGAGTACACCTTTACGCCCATTTCTGTCTGTTGGGAAATTGAGAGATTAGAAGCCTAGACAAAAACCACAATATTTAATTTCCCAAGTTGAGTAAAGCTTACAGTTTGTAGTACAGCATGGTCCGTGAAAGGCACTTCAACTGTGAAGGCCTTCAAGTTGCTGTTAGGGGACTTGTGCTCCAGGACATTAAAGCCTCTGACATTGCAGTCCTCCACAGACAAAACCTCATAGGGCAAGGAAATGTTCATTACTGCCACATCAGAGCCGAAAGGCCCAATCAGCAGCTTAAATGCTCTTTCCTCGAGAACAGTGTCTGTGGGGCAAAAATAGAGGCAGCTTGAAATATGCATTTTTTTTAAACAAACAAAAAAAAACACCCCCCAACCACACCAAATCACAGAGTACCAAGACAAGACTCACTGTCTATAACTTGCGGAGGTGAAGACAGTAATTGTGTTGTTATGGGATGGAGGACTTTATAGTGCGTGTTCTTGTGAGTGGAGCCTTCAGTCCAGAGCAACTCGAGCATTGGTTCAATTGTATAAGCCATGAGGTACTGATCATCCTGAACATGACTCTGCAAAAATCAAATATCCTCAGTAAGGCCTTCCCTGAAGGACAGTCATCTTGTTAAACAAATTTTTAACACATATGCATGTTAAAAAGTTTGGCAATGAATCTGTCCCTCTGCATAGAACTGTTCCACTTGATTCAGAACTTTGATGCAACAACATTCACAAGAGTTGTGCAAACCAACCATTCTGTTGTACACATGAAAAATTGGAGCAGTTTAGATTTGGTGCTTTTAAGTTTGCTTTTCTCAAGACAAAAAATTAAGGCAAAGATAGAGATTTAATATATCCATCTTATGATAGAGTGATGTATGAATTTTGCTGTAGAAAATGAATGCCTGAGAACCCCCATTTTTGTCCCATCTATTTTTGGACTGTAGTATAAGTGCATGTGTAGCATTCTGGATCTGGCTTAAATGAATACAGTCTTATAAACCCATGCAGGCTGGGTATAATTGTATACATGACAATAGTAAAAACATAATTTCATATATAAATTGTTCCAATTAAGTCTCAGTACCACTGACCTTGAAGTAGCCACCGACAGCCCCAACAGGAATCTCAACGACTATGTGTCTGTCACCAACAAACAGGGAGTATTGTCTGGCTGCCATCTCTGCAGGGTCGAGCCTCTGGCCATCGACGCCCATGTGCACCTCCAATAGTTTAAATGGGCCATATGAAATCAGAGTCTCAATGTGCCTGGGCAGAAACCAGCGGATGGTGTTTTGAGTAATGAAAACACTACCTGTACACAAACACAAAGCACTTTAGAAAAGGGAAAGACTGGACATGGATACATTACTATAGTCAGGGTAATGAGCCAACATTTTAGTTGTTTTACATGGTTTGAGCTCATTTACAGAACAGTGGTTTTATTCCCCTGATCTAACTCAGTTTAATTCCCAGGGAAAAAATACTAGAGATATGACCTGGGTTACCTCTGGTATGGCTACAGCCCTGCCTACTGTTCAACACTCCTTACCCGCCAGGGCCGGGCAAGCAGCTGCTGCATCGATTTGAGTAGTCAGCCACTTCTTTTCAAATATTGTTGAAGTTTTGAGCACAGTCATGGGCACCCCTGCCACCTGCGGGAGGAAGTTAGAGAACATTGTGTATAAAATGCTATTTAGTCCATTTAAAGCTTAAACAGCTGAGTGTTCAAGCATACTGTTGCAGCAAAGATGTGGGCAATATAATGGGGGGATGTAAATAAAAGTGGCCTACAAATGTCATTCTGTCAAGTGGATTTCAGACAAAGTAATCTATTTGAAGGCAGTTTGATTACTGTATTTGATCTAAAGCCAGTAGTTTAATGGCTGCAAGTGTAAGCAAGTGAGTTATCTAATGCAATGCAAGTACTTCACCCAGAGCCTGCCTGAGGGGAAAGATTTCAAGTCAGGCTTCTTTAAAATTTGGTGAACTGCAGTCCACTTACATCCTGGGTGTAAGTTTCAGGTGCATTCTTTGGACTTCTCACAGTCAGCCTTGTAGGGGTGGTCCCTATCCCATAACCATTTCTCTGGGCCACAGCCACTGTCATGGGCTTCTCCTCAGGAGTAAAGAACACAAGTGTTGCGATTCTGAATCCTCCGTCTATGAGCTGTTTCTGCAAGGTAAATAAAGACCGATCAATGCCATCAAATTGAGAAAAGGATGTTTCCTGAGTATTTAAAAAAAAAAAAATACTCATTTGAACTTGTCGAACCTTAGCAGCTGGTCGAGGATTAGACCCTTGGACGGGATGTTCAGGCAGAACATATTGACCTGGAGTTACCTTGCCTTGTCTTTCCACAGACACCTAGAAATGAAGCCACTCCATAAGTGATAATCTTTCCAATCTGCAGTGGCATCAAATGTACCAGCCTTGATACGCATACAGGACATAAAGCCACTTATGACCCCTCAAGTGTGCTTCTGCGTTCACTTGCCTCTATGTAGTTGCGGTCACAGACAATTTCCCTGGAAGCCCAGGTAGTGTAGTGGCAAGTTTTAGACACCTGGTATAGCTCGTCTTCAGCCATCCGGTTCCCATGCAGCCGAAGATGTAATGTTGTTGTGAATGCCTTATCTTCCTACAAACACACAGAAACAAGACAAGACTTGAAATTACCACATTAAAAAGCACATTTGGCACCGCTCTAAAAAAAATATTTCAGGTTTTGTTACCACATATTCAGCAAAACAGTTTTGAAGGGAGGCATAAATCATAGTGTTCCCCAGCTGGTCCATCCTCACACTAAAGCCACACTGAGACGCTAAACTTGGTGTAAGAAGGATGGTAGAGTTATCTGGAGGAGGAAAAGAGGACAGTTAGGAGGAAAAAAAAAAAAAACAGAGTAAAGAGGAAAAACACTGAATCAAGAAATGTCACTTTACTAATAACAGCAGCTATGTCAAGAAGATTTCCTCCAAGTGGACCGACATCCACGCGCATGATATTCCCCAGGCATTTTGAGCTGACATCTGGGATTAAACATTCACAATAGTAAGCAGCATACAGTACAATTAGAGTCACTAGTCAATGACTGTTTAGGGAAAACAACATCAAAACTTGACTAAAACATACTTAGGAAGCCCTCAGGCTTTCTCTGAGCCTCTAGGTTCACAACTCCTATCAGGAGAATGCACCACCTGAAAGAGATGGAAGGATTTTCAAATTAGCAAGGAAAATCCCAAAATTTGAGCAAAAGCAGTGGCTAAAAACAAAACTACAAACCCCAATCCAACTAAACGACCCATGGCACAAGAGCTGGGAAATCCGTTTTGTGGCTTTTGAAGGTTGCGGTGGGAATAAACTGGCAGGTTGAGGGAGGTTCCTGCTGAAGAAAGATAACCACACGCAGGTGTGTCCTATCATAGCCTGATGGGGATAATTCTGTGGACCAGTGTCCACTGATGCTGCGTTTAAGTTACCTCGGAACTTGAAAATTTCCCACCTCCAACTAGAAAAAGCAGTCTTCAACTGAACACAGTTCCTACTGGGAGCCCAACACAAAATATAGGCCTATTTGTCTGTATTTTATTAAAATGATACATAATATAGTTAAACATGTTCTGTAGGCTATGTAAATTCTATTCAACGTATGTCACCAATGTTAACAGGTAGGCTATCTGACCTAAATTTGAAGAAGTACATTTTATTAGAACTTTGTCATCCTTATCATCTACAGCTCCTCTATGTGAGCAAAAATAAATCGGACGTTAAAAATAAATAGATCTTTAGGAAATATTTAGATCATAAATGATTGGTACAAAGAATTAATACAAAATGAGGAATAAAACGTAGGCCTATCCTTATTTTTGAAATAACGTTTTGCCATTTTTATGTCTTTGTTGGATCGTGCCAGTAGAGGGATGAGAGGAAGTTCCCAGCTAGAATTAAATTAGGGGCTACGTGGTTCATTGTCAGCCTCTTAACTTATAAGCTACAGCGGCACCCATCGATCCAGTGTTATAGCCTAGTCAAAATCTCACTATATGTTCAGGTTTAGGTATCACAACTCTTTAAAAAGCATTAAAAAATCATAGTAGAAAATTCATCTTCTGAGGTGTAAACCGAAACAACAAACAGAAAAAGATCCCTTTTTTTTTAATTCATGTGGAGAATTTAAAAAAGTTAGGCTACACATGCGCTAATCAATGACAAGGACCCTCCTGCCCACAGCCATCACTAGCCGCCTACACCTCCACCTTCACCGCTGAACTGAAGACCTGACATCTTTGTGCAGTGACCGTGTCCGGCTTAACATGTTAGAGTGCAAAACGTGCTGTTCTTGCTGTTAGAACCACATCATTGTCACAAGTTTTCCCTTATTTTTTTCCTGTCCCTTGTGTCACGTGCCCCCTTGTCTGTGTTGTGGGCGTGGCGCTTCTCTCCCGGGCTCCCTGTTGTTCAAGAGACACACCTCGTCCCAACCTGATCACACAGTTGCAACCCTCGTCCAGGCTGCACACCTGCAATCCACCTACTCTGCAGTAGGCTATATGAGCTTCATCCACTCATCTTCAGATCCTTGTGTCAGTCGTAGTGCTAGTTCACGCCTCAGGCCCCTCAAACTGTGCGGTCTGGTTATTTCGTTGTTTTGGTTCGTCTCTAACTCTGTCTCTCCATCCACTCCATTTCATTCCCCTGAGTCTTTGTCTTGCACGTGGGTTCCCCCTGCTGACCGTTGCAATAATACAAAGAAAGCTGGAAAGAGACTAATTAACCTTATTACATCGACACATTAAGCTCTCAAAATGTTACAGCAGGATACCTCCACAATAGGAGACCACAAGATCAGCTCAGGACTTGCTTCACTAGACACTGAAGCGGTGCACATTCAAAGCATTTGTAACAAATTTACAATTCAACAAATTACCAAAACCAAAATGACAAGCAGTGAATCTAATGGATCAGCTTTTAAAATGCCCGGTTGGTGATTCAGTCGTGGCTTTGATACAGAACAGCGCACAACTTCCATTAACAAATCATGTTCTGAAAAGATGCACAAAATGTGTTTACCCTAATGAGAAAGATATGCCACATTCATTTTATGTGTGGAGTGGAACAGAAAGTTCACAACACACTGCAAGAACTAGCTTTATGCTGTAAGCAGCACATCTGGGAGATACTGAGGATGTTTTTATTGAGGCAATAAAATCAGGGATGAAAAACTTGCCAAATAATTTAATAGATTACAGATTGTCAGCGCAAAGCAACCAATTCAGCATTCAGAATTGTTGTTTTTCAATCTGCTCCCACTATAAAGGTTATGATGTGTTTTCCCTTTGCTGCCAAATGCAGTGTTACTGCCTGGTTTGGCAGTTAGCCTGCCAGCAGTGCTTTCTCACAAAGGACTGAAATGTCAGAGTGGGATTTGACTTACTTTACTCCCTCCCGCGTGCAGACAAGCTGTGGTCAGTTGCCTTTAGTTGCATTAATTTCACACAAATACAAGTGTACTTTTAAAAAACACAGCTTTTAACACGCACACAGTTATTGCAGGTGCACTCCTTAGTCCTACTAAAAGAAAGTTCTATGATCTTATAATAAATCGCAGCGATTAAATGTCACAACAGAGCTACAGCGTGTGATATAGGCATACCTTAATAAAATGTAATATTGCAGTAGAATTTCTCGCAGGGCGTTCATACATCTGTCCGGTCGCTACCCCCTCCGTCCCCTCCCCTCTCCTCGTCTCTCGCCCCTCCCTGTTCCCTGTAAAAGGGAACAAACTGCCGCCGTGCCGCTGTCCCGCCTCCAGCTGCTCTTGTCCCGTCCGTGAAGCTGCAGCGGCGCACTCCCTCCACCGACCTGCTGTGTGCGACGTTTTGCCAGAATGTGAAAACTACACCACCCGGAATGAAGCTTTTTTTTTTTCATGGAAAGAAAGGCTCCAAGTAACCTTCAGGTAGGCTACGTGTCGGCTTTACGTTTTGCATTCAGTTTGTGCGAAATTAAAAGTAATTAGACTTATTTGCAAATAGGTTTTGATGAATAAAATGATAGATCTTGATTTCATGCAAAAGCCAGCACCCAAACTAGCCTGTTGTTCTGAATTTCTAGAAGAGTAGTTGGTGGGACATGCCCCACAGAACAATATACAGACACATGCTGGAAAAATGCTGGTTTTAATAATTGCTTGAAATGATGTGTGGGTTCAGTTTCAACTTGTTGCCTCTCATTTCCTCTGAGGCAGTCTAGTCCACTCTGTAATTTGATTCTTCTGGTGATAATCCTGTACTTGAGCCCTCAAAGAAGTGACAGGACCTTGCGCCTCTTCACCCACTCCAGCTCATGCCATTTCCTGTGTGTGCTGTATTGGTTTTATTTCCTTCAGAGGACTAATACAAACAGTGCAGTCAAATATGTCTTGATAAACATCTTTCCAAATAAATGTGCCATGCGCAATCCTGACTTTATATGCTTGTGGGGCATTTTCATGCCATAAAAAAAAATCTCTAAAACTGATAGACCTCATTTCTCGTCGTATTGTCTCTGTGTATATCATCAGGACCATGGGGTATGGGCAAATCCTCCACCGGCTGGGGAATGAGGAGGACCAGGTCCATCTCAACGTGGGAGGCGTACGACACAAAGTGGACCCGGATACACTGCTTCGGTTCCCTCATACGCGCCTGGCTCGTCTGCTGCGCTGCCGAAGCGAAACGGCAATCCTTGAGCTGTGTGATGACTACAGCCCGGCCGAGAAAGAGTACTACTTCGACAGGAATCCTCGGATTTTCCTCTGCGTGCTCAACTTCTACCACACGGGACGTATCCACATGATGGAGGAGCTCTGTGTCTTCTCCTTCAGCCAGGAGATCGAGTACTGGGGCATCCAGGAGCTGCACCTGAGCCCCTGCTGCAGCTACTGGTACCATGAGAGGAAGGAGTATATCGAGGACAGAGACTGGGACATCAGGAGCGACGACCAGCAGCAGCCAAGTTTGGACTCTTCCTTTGAGGAGCTCTCCGCTCTTGATAAAGACCTGGCGAAGTTCAAAGGTGCCTGGTGTGCAGAAGTGAGGAGCTATGTTTGGCTCAGGCTGGAGGATCCAGGTCATTCAAGAGCTTCAAAGGTCATTGCTGTGGCCTCCCTCAGCTTGGTGTTGACCTCCATCGTTGCTATGTGTGTCCATAGCATGCCTGAGTTCCAGCGTGTGGATGACAATGACAAACCCATCGAGGACCCTGTCCTTGCCATTCTGGAGGAGATCTGCATTGCCTGCTTCTCCGCCGAGTTCATCATCAGGCTCATTGTTGCGCCCTCCTGTAGGAAGTTCCTCGGAAACCCCTTAAACATTATCGATGTCGCCTCCATTTTGCCATTTTACGCCACTTTGGCTCTGGAAACAGCCGACGAGGAGGGCGCAGAGGAGAACGAGGACTTAGAAAATATGGGGAAGGTGGTGCAGGTTCTGCGCCTCATGAGGGTTCTCCGAATCCTCAAACTGGCTCGCCACTCTATTGGGCTACGAGCACTGGGGGCCACCGTCCGCCACAGCTACCACGAGGTGGGTCTGCTCCTTCTCTTCCTCTCAGTGGGGATCTCCATCTTTTCCGCCCTAATCTACTTTGCAGAGAAGGAAGAGGAGGACACAGATTTGGGGACCATCCCTTCAGGCTGGTGGTGGGCCACAATCACCATGACCACAGTTGGTTACGGTGACACCTGCCCGGTGACTCTGGCGGGGAAGATAGTTGCCACCTTGTGTATCATCTGTGGCCTGTTAGTGGTGGCTCTGCCCATCACCATCATCTTCAATAAGTTTTCCAAGTACTATCAAAGAAACAAAGCCATGGAGGAACAGTGTGTCACTAAGCCCGAAAGACAAGACCCAGAACTCCCTTACTATAACATCAGAGACCTGTTCACAGACAGTGTTTATCCATTTATAGGAGCTTTCGCCTTCAGGAACAGTGAGAGCAGCGCAGGGGATGACACCGACGCCTCCAGTCTCCAGGACATAGAGGTGTATGATAATGACACTTGTGAAAATGGGGCAGCAAAATGAGATTCCTGCCAATTGACAGTGTCTGTAAGTCACTCCGTGCCTCTCAGGGCAGAGTGCTCCATCACTGACCCTGTCTCCTTGTATCGTCTTCCTCCTGCAATTTGACAGAGAAATATCGTGGCCATGAACTTTTATACAAGGGAATAGCTTGTGTAATATACAGCACCGCTAAAACTGGGGAATCTAAAGGGAATTATCTGAACTTTGCACAGGGGTTTGAAAGCCCATTTTCTGCTTGAGAAAACTGCAATGATGCATGTAGGAGGCCATAATGTTAATGTTTTTCAAAGTAATGTTCTGTATTGATTCGTCCGCTTGCTGAAAGTTCAGACTGAGAATTCGGCGGATGCAAAAGTCTAGAGTGAAAACCACACAGTTTGGTGATTAAAAATGGCATTATAAATCTCTAAGTTGAGTCTGCATGAACAAAAATGAATGCGTTCTGAAAGAAAGCCAATATAAATCATGTAGAATTATGCAATATTACAGATGCTGATGAGGAGAGGTCACAACTGTCTCAGAGCACTGTGGAAAGCACTGATATTACCAGGTTATTATTATATTTTTGTTTTGGACAGATGTTTTGGCATGCTGAGTGACTCCTTGTAACTAAGGTGGACATGAAATAAAACTCAGTGAATGAGAAGAAATATACCTCTCATTTGTGCCATAACATACAGTAAGTTGTACTTAGTCATTCATTCAGGGAAGGATTCCAGTTCAGGTTCATTGCATTTTATTATTCCCTTAAATATATATATATATATAAATATACTGCAACGCTTCCTGACTAAAATTACTTTAAAATCAAAATATAAACAATCAACCATGTATTTTCTTCTGTGGTGCAATCATTGAAACTGTCGAGGAAACGTTCTGTACCTACTCACCCTTGTCCTTTCCTGAAAGTATTGACTTCCTGTCACCTGTTATAATCTCTGGTTGGATGAGCTGCTATCCTACTAGAGCGAGAGACAGGGGTCTCAACGGTATTGACCAGACGCAGTTGACCAGAAGCGTTTACTCCCAGAGCAAAACACTACCAAATGTTTCGTGAATCATTTCTTTTCTGCTTGGGTTTAAAGATCAGATGGTTTCTTATCTATTGGCCAAATTTCAACTGCCTGAACAGCTAAATTACATTATTTTTGAATAGTAGTACTGTAAATGAGTTTCGATTACTGGGCTTCCTGTATCAGGTATGCATCACATTGCACATTAGGATATCGCTTAATCCACACTCTCTGTTGTTTTGCTTTTATCAGCTGAGTATTGGTGCAGACAAGTGTTGATTTTCAGTGAATACTGCACTTGATAATACATACAGATGCAGAGCACAATTGAAATCATACAATAGATGGCTTTGCAGATGACAGGTATGCATCTTAATGGATGAAAATCTGAGAGGTTACCAGATAAGAAAATGTCTTCTTTCACTCATTTTCATTTATGTCTTTTCTCTGATTTCTGCTTTCCAGGCCAAATTAATCCTTCAAGTTAAGTAATTTGAAAAGGAAAAAGGAACCTGGTCCTTCTCATTCCCTCGCCAGTGGAGGATCTGCCCACACCCCATGGTCCTAATGATACATACAAAGATACATACAAGAAAACTGCTCTTAACTTGCAAACAAAAAGTAGTTGTGACACACTGCAATAACAAAACAAAGGGAGGTAATAAGGTTACATTTGAAGCATTGCTTAATTATTGCCAGCAAAGTGTAAAGAAAAGTGTAAAAATTAACTATGGGTGCCATGAAATAACAATGTATGCATAGATGATCATTACCGCTGCTATACTGGACACATTGACTGATGCTGTCACAATGCGTATACCTAAGCCCTATAATAGTAAAATACTAATTTTACGATCTGAAAAGCTGTGAAAACTGCTCTGGCATATTAGGTACAGCATGTGCAGTAATACAAGAAAGGTAGTATTGATGGAAAACAAAATCAATTGATACATTCTCAGCTGAAACTGAGTTTAAAAGACTCTTATGGCAAATCTCTAATGTTTACTCAGTGTATGATCTCAGTCTTTATGTTAAGGAATCCATCACAAGAGTCACAGATGACAATCCTGTACTGTCTGTATCACTTAATGATTGTTTTGTGTTCCTCATCATTACTCCCAGCCTCATGGCTTTGGGCATATATCCTGTGAAGGGAAGTGGATGTCAATATTCTGTGACTTTGCCACCAGCAAAAAGGCAATCACTTATTGAATTTCTGTCAGGATGTGTATCTTATATTTCCCATAATTTCTCGCAGCAGCTGGTGCCTCTCATCTAGCTTCCAGAAATTTTGGTATTTTAATTGTAGTTGTAACGTTGATTCGAGTTTGCACTACAGAAAAATCTAATATAATAATTGTACCAAATCAGATTTCAAATGAAATGATAAGGCCTCCTTTATTTTCACCAAACCTTGGAGAGGGTAGTATTTCAGTTTAAAGGCCCAGTCACACCAGAAAGTGACACAACAAAGCTCTCCAAGCTAGCTCACTTAAACTGGCACATCACTTTTAGACTCTACGGCTCTCCCTCACAAGTCAGCATTGTCAAGATGGCCTGCTATTGGTAAATGTCACATTGACCACTAAGTAATATCTGGCCACTGTGTTGGGTCATTGATACACTAGACAGGAGACCAATCAACCTTAATTATTAAGGTATCGCAAACGCATTTGGCAGGTTCGGGTTATTATTAGATCGAGCGTAAATTGAGGCAATTGACACTTTCCACCATTTCCCACTCCACACATGAATTTTCTCACGCAAAACGTATAACCAAAACATTGACTGAAATCAACTCAGCCATGTTAGTAGTCAAGTGGCTCCACTGTCGCGCTGTGAATCTTGGACAGTTTGTGAGTTTTCATGCTTCCCACTGAAGCAGCTATCAGCTGCACTTTACAGAAGAGGCTGAAGTTAACATTTGAGAAGAGCAGAGTAGACTTTTAAAAAATTAATTATTACATTATTAAATTATGAAATTATTCTTGTAATATTATGACTTTTTTCTCCAGATGTCAGAGAACACAGATATGTGGGACAGATTTTTAATGTGCAGAGGCTTTTGAACATGAGCAGAAAACTTGCTGAAGCCCAGGAGCTATTAAAGTCCAGGAGTTTATAACTAAAATGAATTAATTTATCATTGACATAAACAGATCCTACATGCACATTTAAAAAGGTTACTTCAGGGGCCATAGAGGCATCTCATACAAAAGGAAAAGGTCACTGCAGTGATGAATGTGCAAAAGGAAAAGTGGAATTTTGGAGCCAATTCACTAGCCCTTCATAAATTCCAACTTAGCCTGATTAGTTAAATTGCCACACACTAATACTTCTGAAGGGCATTCGTTAAAGCTGAGGAAGGCAACGTTGGAGAAGTAGCAAAAATATCCAACTGTAAAAATCCCTCTCCCTCCATTCAGGCCTTCCTCCAATACACATTTTCATGAACATTCGCCATGCACAGGCAGAGCACGCTTAAGTAGACAGGTAGGTCCAAATTAGAGGATTGGTAATTTAAAGAGGTTACTTTCTTAAACAAAAGACACAGAAAGACGATGGAAGACTTACATGAATAAGGACATTTACACCATAAATTGAAGCAGGAAAGGTAGATTTGGTGCAGAAATTTCACCAGAAAACAGCAACTGAAGTGTTTAATGCTCCAACATTTCTGGAGGAGGATCCCCAGATGCCCCATTTTATGTGTGCCCCCTCCAATGTTGAAGAAAAACCTGATCTCTTGCATTTCAACAGCAATATGACTCCATAAATTCATTAGAATGCAAGAAAACAGACAGAAAACAGACAGAAAACAGAAACTTCAAAATTGTTTCACCGCTGAACATTTTAAACAAACATTCCTGAGGACTGAGGAGTGACTACCCTGACCTCTGCGGTGGGTAATGTCAAAATTGTAATACAAGCACAATTCTAACTGCACTGACATCAATGGGATCTTCGGTTTTCTATCTATGCAAAAAGGGGCACGGCCAAGATGTTTCATGAAGTACACGTGATGTACATGTGCTGGTCTGATGTATAGAATGTCTTGGCTAGAGGAAAATTTTACACATATAAAACCTCCATGGCTCATGGCTCAAAAATTCATAATAGAAAGACTCACAATCGGCCATCATTGCACTTTGAGGTGTCCTGCCTACAGAAAATTCTTTTATAATGGGGGTCTAAGGAGAAAACTTTACTTTTTGGGTCACAAAGTATTTTTTACTGCAATACTGCAAGTGGCCATTGGGGTGAAACTGGAAGCAAAGCTGTGCATCCATGCTCACTCCCCAATTGGTTTAGCCTAGCAAGGATACAGCAGAGTTAGCAGGGGGTTGAACATGACATCGTCTGGTAGTTTTGGGGGTGAAATATTATTATATAGACAGAATCACTGGATTTTTTGCAATAAACACTATAAAATGGGACAAGGACCAATTGATAGTGTAATAAAGGTATACTGAATTACATAGTGACCATTTTACAGGGCATGAATGACATTAATGAGGGTGTTGTTAATGTAAAGGGGAAATAATGCCTATTACCTTTAAAGGTCGCTGTGAGTGTGTCAGCAAAACACTTCCCCTTTAGGCTTTCTTCTTTAATTACATTACATCTGAGTTTAGTTGCTTACCACAATACTTTGCTGTGCCAAATAAAGTCTTAATCTAAGCTGATTGGTTGCAGTGGAGCATTAAACCATAAAGATAAAAGGTGTCATTGAAAAACTGACTTACTGTCAGGAGCACTGGTCAGTTACATGAGTGGGAAGAAAAAACAAATCAATAAAATTAGGTTAAGCCGTTTTTTCCTTTCTTGGAGATTTATATTTGTATTCGCTGGCCAGCACTTTGATGTTGATTTGAAGTGAGCTGTTTGAGCGCAGAATAGAGGCAGTGATGTTTCGTAGCTTGCAATGTTGTCACGAGGGGATACCTCTGCTGAGTCTGGTGGACATTAATGTTAAACAAAAGTTGCTGCAGATAATGATGGAGAAAGCCGAAAGAGGCTTTCACACTGATCCATGTGTGCAGTTTTGGTGTACTTCAAGTTTCTGAAGGGAAAAAATAAATCTTTCTTTGAAAAATCTGACACCTGTTTTCAGGTAAGAGTAAGAACTTGAATATTACATAAAGCCTCAGGGTCCATAGAGGCATTTGTCCCTCTACCGCACACAAAAGGAAAAGGTCACTGCAGTGATGAATGTGCAAAAGGCAAAGGGGAGTTTTATGTTGTGTGCAATTCTGCTGGAGCCAGTTCACTAGCCCTTCATAAATTCAGACTTAGTATGATTAGTTGAATTGCCACGCACTAATATTTCTGTGGGGCATATGTTAAAGCTGAGATTTTAATTATTATGACTACACGATTTGCCGAGAAACAAATGTTATATGAAGAAGGAGTTAAATTGCATAGAGTTGCATCCCCTCTGTAGATTTAAAGATATAATCTAGATTTGTATTTGTTTTATTATTACATTATTATCCACATCAGTAGTGTTACTAGTGTTGCTAGTAAGACTTACCAAAAATTTGTTAGAAAAAACAGTGGAGTTAGCATCCAATCGCAAAGAGACGTCAAAGTAACAAGCAAGCCAATCATAGCACAGTAGGGCGCAAAACACGTACGCACATATAGCTAAAGCAAAATAATACCCAAATTTATAAAGAATTGGCAGTTTAACATTATTACAATTTTGAACTACTGTGACCTCTTGTTTACAAGGTACAAAGTAGATTCATTTGTCATTTTACAACAGGGTTGTATGATGAGATGAGGTTTTTAAGTTCCCTTTATGTATTTCACAAAAGCAAATGGTGATCACTTATTTGATTTCACTAATTCTTAATTTTAATGGTGCAACCTAATGTTAATACTAATTTGAAACTAGTAGTAACTTCACACACAAACCTAGTCATGGATTTACCAATCAGCAACTAATAGACTTCAACTTCATCAGCAAGACCAGTCGTAAAAATGAATTGTTATCTGAGAGAAACTTGGTGGTGGTATAGTGTAATACCAAGCAGCTTGTGCTTTAACATTTGGTAAGATAATGACCAAACTCTAAAAATAAAACACTTTAATGATGCTACATTTGTAAAATGTTAATGAGCTGATTCTGACACTGTAGAAAAAAAAGAAGAGTTTAGGTGTTTTTGTTTTACCTGAAGTGAATCAAAGAATGAAGAGACCCCAGCTGACAGTGTTTTATATTTCCATTAGCTTTTGTACTTAAGCTACTCTAATGTTTTGATTAGTCATTACATGGTAGTGTTCACCACAGAGTACAGCCAGATCACTTACACTCAGCCATTACCAGCAGCTGTGTGGTTTCAGCTCAGGGACATAGCTAACAAAGAAACTACTTTGTTTATATTTGGATCCTGCTTTTTCCCCTCATGTAGGTTTATTACAAGGAGGCTGGATGGATATTGTTATTGTGTATGTCCATAATAATTTATTACTCTGACAGAAGTTGGGTTTAATTCAGTCAGGCATACAGGCATTTTACATATATTTAACTTTATACATAGTGCACAAGCCATTTTACTGTAGCTGTCATTTAACCTGCCTACTCCTCCTATTCATTTCAGATTCAGAAAAACGTTATTTTCCAGCACAAACCAGTGGAAATGTGTCTTTGACGTGGCTTATCAGGTTAAAAACATATTTATTTAATGTTTAATTTTGTGGGGACCGTGGCACAATGCCACATACTATTTTATTGTGTCTGCAACAGGGGAAGCCGCAAACATCAATGCAAGAAAAAACATAATAAACACCTGATTATGACTGCATGACTGAATTGTCCCTAAACCAGGTTGAGAAATTCCACATATTGATCCCCTCATTAGTTAAACAAAAACAGAGGAGCCTTGTTATTTATGGTTTAGCTTGACAATTAGCAAAGTGATGAAACAATCAATTGATTCAAATGATCAAATTTAATGAAATGATCCAGATTCAACATATTTAGCTTGACGATAATCCCTATACAATATACTTACTTACTTTACCTGAAGCTTTCAACTGAATGACGTGGTCCCGGTCTTGGTGTTTGCTCAGTCAACCTGTTGACATGCAAGCTTACTGTTTTTAATTGTAAGAGGACCCTGAATTGGGATTATGTATTTAAGTTCACTTTTGTATCATCCACAATTTCTGCATGTATTTCAAAATTTACATGGGAATCTAACATAAGATTGACATATTACACTTCTGAAACCTGTTTTCAGAATATTTTGGGGGGTTTGTTTTTGCCTTTATAAAATAGTGTCAGTGTAGATTTCAACAAAGGTCATCAGTAAGAATGAAACTGGGTTTGCGCCTTAACTACACCATCAGTAAACCCCTCCTGAAACCAGTTTAAATCATTCTCCATTAACCTTAACATTCAACTGACATGGGCTGGCCCCTGGATGAAAAGCAAATTGACCCACTTATCTTAATGCTGAGTGTCACAGACAAATATAAAGTAAAAGCAAATTGGATTAAAAAGTAGCAAGACAGAGTATAACATTACATCGCAGTTTCACAAGTAATCTGGATTTGAAAATAAAACATATATCAGGATTGTTGTGGTCTCACAAAAAGATAATCACCTTCACCTAACCTTGGACACTGCAGTGTGACTTATCCCATTAAGAACAAGAGAAGACTGAAACATTTCAATTACCCTCTTTGGCCGTGCCTATTGTCCATCATTTCACTCATGCCCAGAAAACAACCAGTAATTATGAAGGCAGAGATAAGCAGATAATCCAGTGTCCCATGTGTAGCCTGGTGTCCGTCTCAGAGGGGGGTTCAGGCCTCTACATAGCCTGACCTCAGTTCTCTGCTCTCTAGGTATTTTCCTTTGCAGAAGCATTCAGTTCCTGATTGTTTGAACGGGTTATGTGAGGTTACAACTTAAACACTGCAAGGTTGTTGCAGAGCGTAAAACATCCCAGTAGCCTATACAAGCAGTAAGGAAACGCTGCAGTGCTCAAATTTACAAAGGTGCTTGTCATTTGAAATTGTGGTAGGTAGCTATTAGTGATATTTAAAAACATACAGCTGACCCCTTTTCTTTCCCTTTTATTAGTTTCATTCCACATTGTCTGTCTATTCTGTATTGGCTTGTTCCAGCTTTTGAGTTCAAGCCATATGACATCAACAGAAGACCATACCTTTATGTTTTTTGTGGATACATCATTGCATTTTCAGAATCAGAAACAGCTTTATTCTAGTTTTAAAAAGTATAGTTTTTACACATACAAGGAATTTGCTTTGTGAGGTGCCTGGCAATAGACATCAACCTATGTTTCAGCCAGGATAACTTCCATCAAAGAAACTTATATTTGCACCACAGTAGGTTAAGTTTGACGGTATGGCTCTGTTCTGGGATCTCCCTCCACGCGCCCACATCGAAAGCCATACAGCAGAGAGAGCACCTCCCTGCCCATCCATGTCCATACATGGAAAGCCAGAGGCAGAGAGCAGCAGTAAAGACCCCACTAGGGTACAGAACAGAGCAGGCATTAATAACAGAATTAGACAATTAATCAGATACAGCCTGAAAGGAGGAGCGCGTGGGTGGCGGTGGGTCACAAGCTGCTTGCAGAGGAAGCAGCAAGGGCAGCCGGCTATAGCAGCTCAAATAAGGCGCCTTGTATGGAATTTGCTAATGAATGCTAAGAGAGGAACCAGTTGAGCTGTCAGTGATGTGGCTGGCTTCAGATGACTGCGATCAGCTGATGTGCAGGGATTGAGAGCTGAGCTTTACTTCAATGAATTCAAGATATACAAGTTATAAAAGAATATTATTGACCACGTGGAATATGGCAGTTATTTACATGAAGGGGGAGGCATGAGGGGGTCCTGCGCCTTGTTGATGAGGATAGCTGCAAAATGTGTCTAAAACAAAGTTTTTTCCTCTGTTTTAGAGACATTTTCCCAAAAGTCAGTTAACGTGTTTTGTTATCTTTGGAAATTTTTGGCTCCTGCACGGCATGAGTTTTTAATGACTGAACCACAGCATTTTACTTTAAAGCTTTGACTCATCTCTGTGTACAAGGATTTCCCACCATTGTTGAAATTAACTGGGTAATAATGTACACCATCTCAATTTATGCGTTATTATACGTCATTTACTTCAGTCAAACAGTGTGTATTTATCAATAATATAATATTAAATACTACTATTTTATATTTTTCTTGTTATATTAGTTTTAGATATTTAGTATTTCCCCTACTGTTTATCACAGGAACACAGACATTATATTAATTTAATTTTACATTTCATTAATGTTTTTCAGAGCGACAAAGAGCTGCGCTGGGCTAGGCCTAAGTAAAGATAAAATGGGAATGATGAAAAATGTAGAATGCATGGCTGTGGCTCCTAGCTCAGATGATGAACTGATGCACCCACTATCCATGGAGAATTGCAATGGAGAGAGCAAGGATTTAATGGAGGCTGTAAAAGAGGGCAGGAGGGCTTCGAGTCCTGCTAATGAATTAGAAGAAGAAGGGGGGGGACTGAACAGAAGAGGCATGAGCCAGTGAAAGATGCAAGGACGAAAACTCTCCATGTTCTGCACTCTGACATGGACTCACGTTGATTCTCAAATTCTTCCTCTATGCACGTAGCTGCATGAGCTAAACACACTTCCAATAAAAGCTGAAGACAGATATTGACCTTTGAAACAATTGTGAACTTGTATAAACAGTATTTGGTAAAACACTACACATTCAATGATAGAGATCACAAATCAGAGAGACATTAGATGAACAAGAGTTAGACCAAAGGTACTGTAAAAATGAATAGTAGTATTGCAGTTAACAATACTTTCATTATCTATGATTCTGCCAATTATTTTCTTGATTAATTGCTTAGAGACCAAATCAGAGTGAATATTGGATTTACATTCATCAGGTGACATGTTTAATAAAAGGTCTCAATTTGGATACGTACACTAACATGTACAACACTATGCACACTATGTTCTTAATGTGTAGCGCATTCATTTTGACAGCGTAGTGTTCTTTCAAATCAGAGATTGCGGCGCAAACTGAGACACAGTGCAGGATTCTCAGGAAGGTAGTGTGTGTGCCAAGCCATGATGACGATGATGAATGATGATGAAAATAAAATAAGTTAACATAATAGTAACACTATCATAAAGTGAAACTGTCAGCTGCTGGTGTTCCCTCAGTTGGTCAATGCCAAACAGCGTGGCGTAGCATACTAAGCATTGTTTTTGGAGCCTAACATTAGCAAAGTTCCGTAAAGCTATCGCAACTTTGGCTGACTAGTCTGATGCATATTTAAACTGGTGCCACTAAGCATGCATGTTTAGGTGGTAGGTGCATGGCCAAGTGTAGTTTAAACTCCCCAAACAAAGGTTATTTAATCAATCATCAACAAATATATTAGAACCATATAACCATATTTGGATACTGCACTGTACAGTGACTGCCCACTGCTCCCTTGAGGGATGAGTTAAATGCAGAAAATTAATTTCACTATGTATGTGTATGTGACAATAAAGCAACAACAACAATAAACCTTACCTTTGACAGGGAATTCCAACAGTTCAAACAAATCCATCCATCCATCCATCCATTGTCAACCGCTTATCCTGCGTACAGGGTCGCGGGGGGCTGGAGCTAATCCCAGTTTACATCGGGCGAAAGGTGGGGTACACCCTGGACAAGTCGCCAGTCCATCGCAGAGTTCAAACAAATCTGAATTTATAATCATGTTAATACCTCACCCATTTAATTGTAATAATCTCTCCCTCTCTCACTATCTCACTGTCTTTTCAAGCCAGGCTGTTGAGGTACCAGTGGAGGTGAGAGACAGAGAGGAACAAGAAACTATACTTGAGTATGAATATTGTGTACTCCACAGCCACCTCTGATCACCAGGGAGTCAGGCAAGAGCGACTGAGTTCACTGGTCCACTTGCAATGATACACTTGTCCACGACACTAACTATTCACCTTCGTAGCGGTTTGGGGAATACAGTACCCATATTCAAAGGAACTGCAAGGATGGTGTACTGGTGGGTGGTGTTCGACTGATTGTGAGGGGCCGATCTGAGCCAAAAAAGTCAGTCCAGCCCTGCATGCCTATCTGCGCCCGTGCCTGCCTGTGCACTTATTGCACATGAAAACGTGTTTTAGGACAGTGGCTTTGGAAGGAGGCCTGAAGGGGGGGTGGTGGATTTTTTTGGGTTGGATACTTCCAAAATCTAGCTGTCTCTTGCTAGTTACTACTCTAGTTTTATACGACCACGTGCTTCAGACATCATCCCTCCACACCTTAATCCCAACTGCAAAATTTTACAAAAAGTTCTAGCGGCCATGCAGATAAAAGTCAGTTTCAGACACAAAACTCTTACACTGCAGTACTCGTTTCATGGACAAAAAAGTACATCCAAATGCAGTGCTCTGGAATCTGCCTACATGCAGTCAGCAGATGGGTAAATGATTTTATTACATTTAAGCTATAATGATAAAATGCATTCATGTATCCATAAAACCCATCAGGGCTGAGCCTGAAAGTTACTGCAGCGTGTGTGTTTTTTTTACCTCGACTGCAGATTTTACAGTCATCTGACGTTAACTGCCTGTGCCACGAAATACATGTGCTACATAACTGCGTCCCCCCAGCCTTTCAGAGCATCAATAAATGTGTGTATTTAAAATTGTATGAGAATCTGCAGTGTTACTGAATTCTATTTAAGCTGCAGTATAGTTTTATCTATCTATCTATGATAAAGCAATGACAATAGAAAAATGTGGGAATTCTGTGGAAAAAGCCATTGCTTCTGTCAATGAGTAATAAATGTGGCGCTGTAAAGACAATCTACAAATCACACAGTAACAATGTAAAAGTGAATGAACCTGACAACTTTAATGATGTCGAACTCTCAGGTACACAGGTTGCACCTCCTCACTAAACACAGTAATGATGGGGAATGGAGAATGCCATCTCCATCGCCTCCAAAAAAAAGTTTCTTCCATGTTAAAGTTTGTGGGTGTGGGTGCAGTTTTTGGCCTCACATGTTTATCTCTGTGTGTGTGTGTGTGTGTGTGACTCTCTCTCTCTCTCTCTCTCTCTCTCTCTCTCTCTCTCTCTCTCAGACCAACTGGCTGTCTTCATCTTCCTCCTTGCTGACTGATATGACACAACAGGCTCTCAAGGTCACTCTGCCTGTATCAGATTTCAGTGTCACTATCAGTTACAAGCCGCTTGCTTTGCGTTGTAGATTTAACATTAAAATGGAGATTGACTTTGGTGTGCTGTGAGATCAAAAGCACTTCACAAAGCTCTGAGGACATTATGCAGTGAGTAATTGGCTGCTGCATTGCTCAGCCTCATTGTGCCCCAGTGATGGCTTTGGTTAGCCTGAGATGACCTTGTGGAACTGATTTGTTAATTGTATTTCTTCCTGTATGATTGGTGCCATTACACATCATATTTGCAAAGGTGAATCTAGTTATTGCAATTTGTTCTTTCTTACTCTAATCCTCCTCATATTTGTGCATTTTCAATAAAGAACTTGTTCCTGCTGTCATTTAAGTAAATTTTATCTTTAAATATAAGATAACTGAAATGAGGCACAACCACCCTGTGCTGCTGTTCTGGTCTGGTGATCCATAAAATTATTTTTGGGGATCTTGCCAAAAATGATTAATCAATTAATTTGGGGGATCCAAGACACAGCCTGAAACTCTCTTCTTCACTGTTATCAGAAGACTATTGGTTTACATTTTCTACATTAATATAATCAATTTATCTTAGTTTCTAATGTAATTTTGTACTCAGACTTCAGCAAATTCTGTGAAATGCAGCCGGCATCCTGCTGAAATGCACAAGCACAAACAGAGATGACCCTGTTTCATCCATAATCTCATATATTTGCTGGAGGAAAAGAAACCTCATACATTTATTGCAGGAAAGTATAGTGTTCTTTGTTTGCTCGCTCGCTTGCTTCCTTGTAGCAAATCAACCAACCCACTTCTTATTATGCATTTAATCAGCAAGCTCAGCTTAAGATGTTGTTAGGCTTGCGCAGAGCAGTCGTCACTTCATCGACATGACATTAATTGTGTATTACATAAATGTGTTTCCAAAATCCATAAACTGTTGCAAAAACAAGGTCTATGTGGCCGCAGAGAATGACCATGATTGTTTATGTTGGAGCCCAGATATGGACGTTATTGAGGTTGTCAGTTCAATTTGAATAAGAGCCCAACAAGCTGAACAAGACTCTGTGTAATGGACAGCGACAGTGTGTTTACCTGAATATGTAAACAGAGAAAGCACTCTTGAACAGAGCAATTGTCTTGTCTAATAACACACGGGGTGCAACATGCAGCCACCGAGCAGAGACTGAAATAACAGCTTTCTGTGCAGTCATTAGGAGACAATGAGTCTGATTTAGATTGTTCCTGGGCACCAGAGAAAATGGTCCTATTGATCGAATGTACAATAATGTGTAACAAAGAAGATTTATGTTGTGTCATCTTCATTTCTGCACACAAATGTGTCCAAACAAAGAAATGAACCAGGGCTATGAGCAGAGTGTTAGTTTATCAGTAAATCACTGCTGTCAAAATCCTGCTGCTATTAATGAGGAAAATTGTAATTTATGATTTTTCTCCATTTTATTGATTTTTAGTCAGACACAAACTCAGACCGAAAGTTGTGCTGTAAAATTGTAAATGACTAAGTTGGTGTTGTCCTTGAAATACTGAAGTGATGTGTGACCGACATTTATTTTCCCAAAGTAAGGTGAGAAAACACTAGTCTGCAGGTCGAATCCAGGATAAGGTTGTTCTGTGAAAGAAATATGTTTTATGAACTGAGGCACCTCCAATCACAACAAAGATGTGATGTGAAACACGAAACCTTCAGAGAAAGGATGTCTTACTGTAAGATAATGAAAACTCTGTTGACTGATTTAACAAGACTTTAAGCTGTAGACATTCAGATGAGAGCAGTTGTGGATGAAGTATTCAGAACCTTTACTTAAGTAAAAGTAATAATACCTCACTGTAAAAACACAGGTAAAAGGACTGGATTGAACATGTTACTTAAGTAAAAGTATGTATAATCAGGGAAATTTACATAAAGTAAAAAAATAAAAGTACTCAATGCAGAAAAATGTCCCCTTTGACTATTATATACTATATCGTTAGATTATTTAGACTCATGCATCAATGTAAAAGCAGGATGTAACTGTTTACTGTTTACTGTTGGTTAAGGTTGAACTATTTTGTATCAGTGACAGTGTTCGAGTTTGTGTATGTGGTGCCACACTGGCAACTAAGCTAAATAACTGGCACGCTAGATGGCTTGAGTTCGTTCTTATGTAATGATTTCTTGTTGTGGGTTTCAGTTGATTTGCACCACCATGGGTGTGAAGTTTGACTTGTAGCACACTCCTATACTTTTTGTATTTGCGATTGTGTAGGAACTGCCAATGTCACCTGCAATGCAAACCAAGTACGTGCACAGATGCACTATATTGCATAATAGTGAGGGTCACCTCCATAACCATGTTGTTACCTTCTACCAGCCTGAAGTGTTGTGAATAGTGTAGTTTGGATCTGTGATAAATCCAATTAAACTGTAGTCATGGATTCAAATTTTAAAAATGTGTAAAAGTTTGAATTCACCTTTGACATGGTGATCTAGCACATAAGCAAAGGAATTAGACTGTTGAGATTGATTGAAGATAAACGGTTATTCAAAAAGGGGTTGATGATAAAACCTAAATACTTTGCATCCAGACAAGCCTTATTCTATGTAAAAACTTTATGTCCACAATATTTACCTGTGTTGATAGTTTAAAAGTACTGATGATTCTATTGTAAACAAAAATGTTTAACTTTACTGTCAATGGCTAATGTGTGAACATGTGACACTTTATTCAAACTGTGTTTGTACGTTCTTTAGATTTTCCTCCCTCCATAACATTATGGTTAAACACCTTACGGATAAAATTGTATGGTGTACCCCATATGACAGAGATAAAATACATACACACACACACACACACACACATATATATATATATGTATGTATATATGTATATGTATATATAATTTATATATATATATAGAGAGAGAGAGAGAGAGAGAGGGGGATTTTTTTATTTTTATGGATAGATACAGTAGATAGATAGATAGATAGATAGATAGATATCAGCTCATTTGTGTATGACGTAATGGTAAAAACCTTGATTATATTTTAGTTAATTATGGTGAAGCTGTCAAACTGAGAAAAGCCCCCCTGAGATACAGCACTGGCCCCTCGTCATGCAGCTCTCAGTACAGCTTGTTCACTAATGGAGCTCTGGCTTCCTGCCTGGATCGATCACAAGACCATAATGTTTAAGAATTCCTGATTTCAACAAATCAGGACCCTTCTTCAAGTTTACACTCCAGCTGATGTAGGCTGACACTCCATCATGCCTGGATGCACGAGGGCTGCTTAATCATGTCAGTGGAGGGGGAGGACAGGTGCAGGTGAGGTAAATGCAGTGCGAACAGGAAAAAACAGTGAATCACAGAGATAAATCAGAGCCTCCCGGCTGCTACATCACCTCCCAGAGGAGAAGGCTGCATGTTGATGACTTTATGATGGATGAGGATCTATCAGATCTGGTGATGGATCGCAGCGAGATGGAACAGGACATGGGCCAAGATAAAAACTGTTGGCTCAGGGGTTTAGAGGGAAACATCCTTATGCAGAAAGAAACATGCTGATGTGGTTTATGTATATCATCTGTGAGTTCAGTGGGGTGTTTGTTTGTTTTTGGCTATTTATCATATTTCTACTCAACAGATCATCTTTAAAATAAGTTTAGATGGATGTAACTGTGAACACCCTGAGAGTTGTTTAACTAATGTTTTATTCTTAAGGCATTACAACCTGATTAGACAGTGGAGGGTAAATACACCAACAATCTGCTAAACCAACACTTATCCACAGACTGTTTTATTTGCCAACATTAACTACCTTTTAAGGAATAAATGAAATCTTAGCAATATGACAAACAAACAGATGCAAGTTAAATGAGGATAGGGCTTATCAAGCCTAAACAAAATACATTAATGCTTATCTGAAAACTTGATGAAAAATTAAGGTTCAATTCACCCTGAAGGAAAACATGACTGTCTGCACTGCATGTCACTAAAAACTAAAAGAGTCAAGCTCAAAATGATGCTACATGAAGAGTCAGGAGAACACCAAAGTCAGAAGGCTTCGTCCTCTGGGGATTATGAATGTCTGTAAAAAATATTTTACAAAACATCCAATCGTTGTTGAGATTTTTCAGCCTGGACAAAAGTGTTAGACAGACTGACTACCATTGTTAACCATTAAGTCATGCTACAAGCATGCTAATAAATACAGCATAATACGTTAAAAATACAAATCAATTAAAAACAAAATTTTTTTTTTATAGATAACAGTACATTGAAATAAGAAAAAGCATTTAGGAATATCTGTCACTATTAGGTTTAACAAGCTCAGAAGCATTATACTGTATGATAATGTGACACCTTTCGAGGTGCCCAGATGTGGTAAATATTTACTACCTCAAGCAAACACTAAGAATTACTTTTATAAAATTACCAAAAGGTCAATACTCAATGCAAATGTGTTTTTTAGGTGTTTTTCCCCATTTCTAGTGGAACAAGCCTTTTTTTTAGCAGCATAAGCAATAAATAATGTCCTTGTGTAATGTCTTTGTTAAAGCGGCGACTCAGTGACTGAGGATGGGCCAGAAGCTCCTGTTCTCTCATGGGAAGATTGGCAGGAGTCAGGAAATGAGGACTGAATTGAGAGCACTTTCAGTGAGTGAGTGCATTTGGCACAGCTACAGCCACCATCTCTTTCACCCTCGGATAATTTCAAATTATAGCAAGGTGGCTTCCCAAGCCGCATATTTTGCAGAGTCAGAAGAAAGGAAGAGTTTCCTCTAATAAACAACAAGTGACTTTATTGGTTAGGAGGGCGGGCAAGTGGGCAGAGCTTCCCTCATATTGTTGCTGCAGTGATTTAAATCCTTCTGTTTAAATGTGTCTCACTATTCAAGCTAGATTAAGTCTTCATTCCCTTGTACTGCACACCTGGTTGTTGCATTATATAATTTAAATGCCAAGTAGCCCTGTCTTAACATCATATGACAGTACTCCATAGTGACCCGTTTAAAGGAATAGTTTGACATTTTGGGAAATATCCTTATTTTCTTTCTTGCCGAGAGTTAGATGAGAAGACTGATACCACTGTCATTTATCAATGATGGTTAGCTTAGCTTAGCATAGATGCAAAAAAAGCAAAAAAAAAAAAACAGCCTGGCTCTGTCTGTAGGTAAGAAAAATCCGCCTACCAGCACCTTGATTTAAAAATTTTGATTTTGTAACCTCTGTAAAACCACAAAATGTTGTTTTTGCACTTGTTGTTTAGTTTGGTACCAATTAAACACATTAGATATAATGTGTTAATTTGTGAGCTCTAGAGGTGCTGAAAGTTACATTTGGACAGCACCTAAGCCAGCTGTTTCCACCTGTTTCCAGTCTTAATGCTAATCTAAGCTAACTGGCTGCTGGCGTTACTTGCAGACATCAGAGTGGTATTGATCTTCTGATCTAACTCTCAACAAGAAAGTGAACAAGCATAATTCCATCCTATGCTGGAACTCAATATTGCCCCTCAGGGAGGACTTGATGGACTTGGGACCCTGGACGAGGCAATAATTTCCGGGCAGGGTAAGGAGCTTCTTCACTCAAAACCAGAGGCAACACTTCAAGGAGTAGATTAAGGCCAAGATCTATATAGTCCACTAAAATGAGCAGCGATACAGATCTCACAAAACAAGCCAGTGTCAGTCAGCTGAACCTCATATTTCTGAGGCATCACAGGTCAAGGGGCCATTTGCATAACCGAGAGAGAACTGCTGCTGACTCAAGCTAAAATACTGACAAATGGGTTTAATTCCATTATGTGAGCTACTGTGTAAGGATGGAGTATAGCAGCTGACTTGCAGCAGTTCAGGCACTGCACAGGACCTGACTGTAAACTGCTGGCAAGCTGTGTATAAGGATGACAGACAGATAACCAATCAAAGCAAAACGTGTCACGAGTCAAGAGGTCAGCGCGGCAGATTACATCCCTGAAGGCCACTGACTGCACACTGAAATTGAGCGGAGTGGTTCATCAGTTATATGGCCGCTATAGTCATTATATGAAGCGATATTGGTGCGGCATCAAGGACAGCTGGATGTAAGCAAAGCTGGAGAGATTACATGTGTTACATCCAGCAGGGCGGGACTGGGACAAAAAATCGGACCTGGCATTTTTGGCCCAGGTGGCCCACCAAAATCGGTCGGATATCCCTCACCAACACACCATCTTTCCATTTAAGGGTTCAGATTAGGGGTCTGACAAAACACTTAGCCCATGAGACGTAAAATTGCACAGGATTGGTGCCATGACAACAAGACAAGAATATATTTCAGAAAATGTACTGATGAAATAGTTGATAAGGGGGTCTGGGGGTTCTCCCCCAGAAGATTTGGAGCATTAAACACTTAATTTCCTGCATTCTGGGGACATTTTCTGCACCAGGGAAGCACAAAAATCAGGTGGAAGGTGACAATTCAGAATATAAAAATATAATAGACTATAATGCAGTAAGTAGCTTATTGTTGTTTTTAGCTTAAGTTACTTTTTTCTTCTATATTTACATTGCATTGCAGGCTTATTGTGCAAATAAACCTTTTTCATAGCATTTTTATTTGTTAATTAATATTTCCTTGTGCAAGCTATTTTTATAACATTTTTAACAAATGCTTTCAAAAAGTGGTGGGTAGCCTACATGTCCCCAGTGTCCCCAGTGTAAATGACCCTCCCTCCCTGCTCCTTTCCTCAGGCATGTGATTGGCAAAGGGTAAAAAAGCAGGAAAATATGTGTGAGTGTGAGTGAGACGAGAAAGACCGCGACAGTTTCACAGGATCGCGCCAGTTACACAGAAGTCGTTGCCATGGTTACCTCACAGCGCGCTTGTTTGCCTGTCTGTTGATGAGGAGTGCAGAGCGACCCTGCCGATCAAAGCTGTCTGAAAAGGCCTTATAAACCCTGTCAGAACCATTCACAAGAAATTAATTTTTAACTTGCCAAAACCTTTAACATAAGGACATAAAGACAAAGGCAACCATTCATACAGCAAAGTGTATATAGGCTATATGACTGATCAATGCACAACTCAAAGTAAACATTAGGCCTATAACAAGTAATAATCAAAACGTACCCAATTTATCCCGTCCTTATTGTCAACTCAGTGTTGGGCAAGTTACTCAGAAATAATATAGCTATTACCTAGTCACTTAGCATATAGGCTACTCCTTAAAAAAGTAATATTAGCTACTCTAGCCTACTTATTACTGGGTGATATAACACCACTCTCTCCCGATGAGTCCAAGCATCACTGGCAGTAGCAACTGGAGTTTCTCTTTCTGAGTTTCACGTTGCTGTGCTGCTTTAGCTGATGCTTCAATTAGCCTAAGTCAATGTAGAATTGTTCATGGTTAAAAGCTTTTTGCTGGTTTACAACGGACGACAATGTTCTTTGCATCTTAGACTGTGACACAAAAATGGCAGCAATGTTACTTACAGCTGTCGAAAATACCTCTCCTCCCTGTTCTCCTGTCTTCCTTTAGCTTTTTGGCTAACAGCTGATAAGGTCCGGTGCCGCTGAGCTGTAGTGCAGTCGCTGTACCCCCCCCTTTTTTTTTATTACAGATCTGCATTTGGTCAGATTTTCAAGTTGGAAAATCCGGACAGTTATATAAATACATAATTTACAGCTCTGACATCCAGCAGAATGCAGCAGCTTCTTTTCCATAAGTGGTGAACAAGCTGACTGAAGGGTTTTAAGTTAAAAATGTGGCTGATTGGAAGGATTTTTGTAAATATTAGAGGCCATTCAAGACCAGTGCTGTCCCCTATACCACACTACATACTAACTATATACACTATCTATTATACTACTTTGATAGTATTCTGTTTTTGCAGTTAAAATATAAGAAATCAATGTAGGCCTCCTTCATCCATCAGCCAATTCTTCAACTTCAAAGCAAAATGTTTTTCCAAAGATGCTTCTTTGGTTCCACTTTTTTTACAAGGCATCTTTTGTAAAGGGTTTGTAAGTTGTAAGTATAATGACCACATTAAGCCATTAAAGAGAATGTTTGGGTTGCCAGGTTGTGAATAATCCCTTGGGCTAATAAGACAATTTGATCATGTGCCTTCTGGAAAAGAGATGCTGAGAGGACTGGAACTTTATTAAAAAATAATAAGGTTTACCAACATTATCACCAAATAGAAAGAAGTAACCCCTGTCAATGGGATTTTTGCTAAACCACTGGCAAATCCACAATTTGTTCTTGTTAGTGTCTACTAACGGCTCTTTAAAGCATTTGTAAGTGATTTATGAACAATTGATAAAACCATTAGTTACTCTTTATAAAGGGTGCTTTATTAGAAAGTCGCCCTTTTTCCTGAGGCTTCTTGGAGCGGGTTCTCCACCATCCACAAGCATGCTTCATCTGTTACAAATTATGCTTTTAAACCACTAACTTGTTTTGCATTTAATGTGAAACATATTTGCAATCTGGATTATGATCAATGGCTAAATATTTTTGAGTGAAGCAAATGTTTGTACTGTGTGCAAATTGTAGGGAGGAGGTTGGCATGAACAGACTGGCATAATAAAGTACAGTGACGTTGGTACCGGAGAATTTGCATCCTGAATTCCAGATGTGGTTATGTTTCACCACCAAAAGCTTTGGTTAAGGGTGGGGAAAATCATGTTTTCAATTAATAAAGTAACATTAACGACCAAGAGCTATGAGTGCCTAAACATAACCATATAATAAGATTATGCTTTAGTGGATATTGTTTTGCAAGAGCAAATATTGTAGAAAAAAAAACACATTACTTTTGCATTTTTACTTATTGCTTATTACAAAAATGTTTGCTCTTCTTTTGCTCAGAATCAGACGTAGATCAGAATTAGAAATACCTTTCTGATCCTCGAGGGGAAATTTGTTGTGCTGTTGCAAATTAGTGGTAAATTAATGTCATTTCTAAGAGGCAGGGATGCAACAAGTCGTTATAATTTTTCCCCCTGTAATCTGCCTACTTTTCACATTAGACGTACATTGTAAACGTGGTAACTAAAAACCCACTAAGAATCACTATGTAGTATGGAAGTGGCACACACCTCAGGTTTAGGTGTCATGTGTTCACTGGAATCACTTTAGTGGTGGAAGATTTGTTAACCCATCATGTATGTCTACATTAAACAGTTTTTATATGAGCCTTTGTTGTACAAGACTGGTGATATGTCCGTCACTGCCACAACTGCATCTGTTTTGATGGACTGAAAAGTTCAGACAGGCTAATCCTACAGCCTCCGGCAGACTTTTCTTACATCAAAGACATTCAGAACTAACTGAGGTGGACACAAACGCTGTCCGTCAAATTTCTGTCCGTTCAGTGATGTATCAGGCATCATAAAAATATCTTGTTTTAAATTTAACCGACTTTTTGAATATAATCTTTCAAATATCTTTACCGGTTGAAAATAAATAGAGGAAAGAGTTATCCATCTTCAGCCTTTTTATTTAATCATAAAAATAAATAAAGAATCCAGATATACAATTGGATTAGATGTCTTTTCGTGACCAAAAATCCTAAATTTAACAATGACTGATTTGCTTATTTCAACTGAGTTTTTAATCCCATAAATGAAGAAAGAGCCAAGATGTTTGATGGCAATGTGTATCTATGTGCAGTCACTTTATGAGCATGACATATACTGTGGCCTGTGTTTCTTTCTGTATACTTACTGCAAGAATGACATTGACCTGCACAGAAAATGAAATAGTTTTATAGCTGAGTGTCTGAACATAAATGATCTTAATGTACATTTCTGGTTTGCATCAGGTATAACCTCGACCCCTGCTGGAGAAGAACCATTGATCTTTTCATTTGTCTTCCAGACATTTAGTGACATTGATCCAGCATTTTGCCCTTGTCTCCAATCACTCCACTCCTGTATGCCTTGTAATGTCTCCATCATCTCCTCTTTCCCTAACCTATTTTACTATGTCCATATAATTTTCAAATGGGGCCTTATCAGTAGGCCTACTGCTCAGGGAAGATATTTGATCCTTGCTGTAAACCTCCAATGCTTCCTCACAAGCCCTGGGGCAAAAATGGAGGAACCTTGGAGGACGCTGAACGCACCACACTGTTAGTTACATCTCACTGTAAACACTTAATCCATAATGTGGACAAAATGTCAATAATTAGCAGCCATGCTTTAAAAGTGACAACCTATATAGTTCCAAAATTGGACAATTACACAAAAGGTGTCTTATCATTATCATTTTGCAAATTTCTATGACACCACCAGAGTTTAGTCTGCATCATAACATAAAGGAGGAAATTAATATTATATATGGATATTAAACATTTGTATCTACAGTGCCATCTCTGCATGTACATGAAGTTTTGTACAGATGGTCCCCAGAGGATCAATCAATCAATCAATTGTGGTCAAATAAGTGTTTGCAGTTTATAGCATAACCAGGCATGACATTTACATGATAGGGAATAATAGAAGCCTGTTGCCAATGGATTATGTAGGCATATATGTCTAATATCCTTGCTTATATTTGGAAAACAGACTGTAGCCCATTAGTTAACATGACTTACTGCTGAGTTATATGTAAAATAAAGATATGATCTCTTTTGCACTTATTTATGACTACATCATGCTGTGTTACCAACCAATCCAGTCCTTATACCTGTTGAAATACCTTTAAATGGCCAAAACTACACATAAAATGCAGTATCCTACTTGCCAGAAAGTGCTTATTGACTGGAAGGTGACTGGTAGTTTCTGCTTCAAAATGACTTATTCAGAAGAGTATTATTTGACAGATTACAAAACCTTAACTGTCCCCCTTTTTCATATATAATAACATTATATTTTTTAATGACATACCACCAAACCAAAAATGTCCCCGGTTTTCATTTCAGAAATCTGGTCACCTTAGCTGGTTTACAAATTTTAGCATGCTAACACAAGATGGTGAACATGGTAAACATTGTACCAATACGTATAACCTATAGTTACAACCTCTCAGAGCTGCAAGCATGACTGTAGGCACTAAAACTAAGATGGTGAACAGCGTAAACAGTATCCCTGTTAAATATCAACATGTTAGCATAGGTATTGTAAGTATGGGGACATTAGCATTTAGCTCAAAGAACTGCAGTCCCTAATTACAGCTTCAGAGCCGCTAGGGTGGCTGGAGACGTCTTGTTTTAGTTTTCAAAATGATGGCTAACTTGAAAATTTGGGAGAGGGTGAAGATGTAATGAGTATTAACTCTGTGCTAATGACAACATTTCCATTTTGTGGTCAAATACTCTTTTAAGTTCTTTAGTAACATTAAATCCAGGGACCACATAAAGCAGTGAAGTCAGTGGACTTTCCTCTTGCTCTTGGCTGAAGAAACAGTTATGTGTGTATGTGTATGTGTGTGTGTGTGTGTGTGTGAGTAAGTGTGAGAGAGAGACACTGTTTCTTCAGCTAATTTCTGCAGGAGCGATAAAGTAAACGAGAGCTGTCAGGGTCCAACTTGTCAGTGATGAGTGGAAGACTGAAACAGGGGCACTTTGTCCTCCGTGTCCTTAGGGCAATACGCCTTGCATCTCATCTCCTGAAGGTGACAGGCTACACTTCCCTTTACTGAGTAGGCTCTTTAAATGGCTTATGTCATCACTCATCAATGCCAAATTTCACCACACCCCTATGACTAAAGACGAGTTGGGTCTCCAGCCCTTAATCTGAAAATGATATGCCTGTGGAGAATCAAACTTATGAATGGAGTATTTTAGATTTATTTTTCCTTGTGGTAAATCTTTCATGCTTAGTAGAAAAATACCTGTGAAAATGACAAATGGATCCACAAAGAATTTCAGCCAAGTTTATCTTAATCCATACAGACAATATTTCTATTTATGTACACACAACCGCAAAAATACTGAACCACTGCCACCACCTGCTGGATCGACAATGTCTTGCAATCATACTGATTATTTAGCCACAAACACACTTCTCCAAACAGATTTTAATAAACTTTTCAATTCATAAGTCATATTGCAGTAGACATGATTAGTTTTCATATTACCAAAATCATTCCACAACGCAGTATCATAAATATATGGCAATCTCATATATACTTTTTTTGTACATATTCATTTTCAAAGGTCCCTTAGTTGTAAAAACAAGTATTACCAACCTAAAAACCTGATGGAAAGCTGCTAAATTCAGCACAGTATTTTCTTAAGAAAAGATTTTAAATACAAGCTCTTACTCTATATTTATTTAAAAAGGGCCACTACTATAAAGTGAAAGTTTGCTTTGATCTTGATGTTTTATTGCTGAACAGGCATCCTGATTATCTTATGAAATATCATATAGTCCTCTCAATGAAAATGTATAATATTTTGACATATATTCAATTAAATAAAGGATATAAAAAGGCAATATTGGCAAATGCAGAAGCAGACGGTATAAGTGCATTTACAAAAAAATAAACTTCCTTTAAAAGATACAAATGTGTGAAAAATACAGATGTGACTGCCTGGCTGGTGGATAACAGACCCAGTGTCAGCCAGGGAAGGAGTGTGGAAGTTAACAATACATCTTTTTTTCATCCCTCCGTCTTTTGATTCAATCTCTATCTCTACCCTGCGTTTAGCCATCAATCCATCTTCTCATTGATTTCTCTCCTGTTTGTTGCCTCTCAGTGCCAGTCTTCATCGTCGTCATCCTCTCCCTCAGATGAGTCTTCGTGGCTGCTGACCTCCGCCTGCTCCGTCACGCCGTTACCATTTCCTCCCTGATGAGCCACCAGTCCTGCTGCTGCCGCTGCCGCTGCCGCTGCCGCTGCCACCTTCCTGGCCCGAGCTTCAGCTGCGGCCTGCTCTTCCTCCTCTTTCTGGCGCAGCGCTGCAGCCTTCTTCTCCTGCTCCGCATGACTCTTCATGTGGGCGCTTCGACTTTTCACTTTATAAAACACCCTGTTGTACGGAGGAACATCATGCAACATTACAGAACAGCAGCTGATACAAAAGTTAATGTATCGGACTGAAGGTTATGAAAGTCTAGTAAACTCTACCGCAAGGACTGAATTTTAAGGCATAACTGCCAAGATTCTTGTAAATAATGACTCGAACCATGGAAAGCTCCTCAGGCCTCTTTGGGGTCACGGGAGGCTACAGCCTATCTCAGCACGCATCAGTTGTGCAAGCAATTCACTAATCTATCAAAGTCCACATGAATAAAAATGTTTGATACATGGCCGGCGACATTAAGGCTGGCACACGTGTTTTAAGCATTTTAAAACTATAGCTAACTATATATATTTTTAAAAATATGATGATTGATCAACTGGTTCTACATGAACACACAGTATTAATTAACACAGTGTGTACTAAGTGAAACATTCTGCACTTAAAAATTAAACTTATCTCTCAGGTAGATAAACTATGTCATGGTGACACTTTCTTCTAGTGTGGTACTCTAGTGGAGTGCACACAGCAGCCAGTCAGGGCATCAGGCTTCAAAAACAGTTACTATGGAGCTGAATATTAATTAAATAACAGGTGCAGAAGCCAAAAATGTCAATAAAAGAAACCCCTCCGGTGTGTTTTGGTATTATTTTTCCATACAGAAACTAATAATCATTTGAGATTACATATTATAAAATCATACTATATCTATTATAGAACCATTAAATTGTGAAATAATCAAGTAAATTCTAAATAAGTAATATTACAAAATGTTATTTGAGTCTGTTCACAACGGCATTTTCCACATTTTATTTCATAATGCCATTTTTTAAAGTCAATAAAAACAAAAAAGGGCTGATTATTTCACAATTTCATGGCCATTTTATTATTTCTGTATTTCTTCACATGATGATTTCAAAATGTTCCATTTTATTATTATAGAAAACTCTGGGTTTCTAAATTTTTCACCCACACGAAGTTAAGATCAACACGATGATGCGAACCACATGAACGTACTGACATCACTGTTACTGCAGCTACACAATCTAACAAACATGAGCGAGACTGCAACATTATCCGGTCAACATCAAACTTTTGGCCGTACCTGCCACATTTCTTGCATGGAAATTCTGCGTCAGGATCCGGCGGGGGCTTTGGAGGTGCTTTGCTCTTCTTTGCTGCAGGCTCGGCCCGAGGCCCGTGAGCTGCTGCCGGGTGGTGAGCCTCATTTTTCACAGTGTTCGGCTCTTTGAGCACCACCATTGTTCCTGCCTAGAGAACCAAACATAAGTAGATGTTAGTTTGGTTTTTATTTTATAGTTCATACATCAGTGGAGATAAGGCTCAACCACACTTTTGCTCATCTGAGGGGATTAATTGAAGAGAGCTGGTTGGTGTTTCTGGATTTTTAAATGTATTTTAATTGCAGATGTACTGTACTTGTATAAAATCCTCAAGAATGCAGGAATAAACGTCTCTAAGGAACCAGAGCCCCTGACAAATGCTTTGTCCAGAGAGTGGGCTGACCAGGGCCAAATTCCCAGGCGACTTTTTTTGCCCCAGTCAGCCTCTGGTATGAGGTGTACTATTAGTCAATAACCTGCCTTGCAGAAACTAGAATATGCAATGAAACACTTACATAGTCATGAGCCTGTAGTGACCGCGCAATCCTCGCCTGTTGGCTGCTCTCAAGGCTCTGGTCATAAGAAACCTCCAATTTGTCATCCATCAGTATCGACTGCTGTGAACTCTGTAACCAGAAAAATGCAGAATCATCACATAATATTTGAACCACCATTTAAATTCACAAAATGATCTTTCTTGAAACCTGATGCATGAGTCAATGTTTATAACTGTAAACAGAGTGAATGATAATGCTTTACCACACATCAGTATGTATCAGTACATTTGAAGTTAACTCCACTCTACCTTAACATCTACCACAGCCTCTGTGTGCTTCTCCTCCGGTGAGTCAGGAGGGCCAAAGGTTAAAATCCCGTTGCGACCAATCTTCACCTGCTTCTTGTATGTGTAGTAAAACTCTACACACTGAGCCACAGTCTTGGTCTGCACCTTTAAAATCGGTCCAAAAAAGTAAAATACATATAAACATGCAGAATTTTACACCTTTTGCTTTTATTTTTAATTTTACTAAAATTAATTAGCCTTTTCTACTGTGATGCTACGATGTGGGATCCACCTTACAATGTGCATTTGTAGCATACATATATTGGTGATAAATGAATGAGTTATTTGTGTACATAATATTACAATATATGAATAAAAACACAGATAAGAGTGGCTTTCTGTCACAAAGAGGATGTGGCTTGTTTTCCTCGTTATTGGCATATTTTATGCCAATTATACTTATATATTAAAATATATAAAGTTTGTGATTGAAGAAGAGCGGCCTTGTCCTGTTTTCAAACAGACATGTTCCATTACATCTGAATCTGGCTTCATACTGTAAAATGCAAAAAACAGACTAGTGATGGTCTTGTTTGTTTAAAGAGGTCATATTATGCTAATTTTCAGGTTCAAAATCTTATTTAGGGGTTGTACCAGAACAGGTTTACATGGTTTCATACTGCACATTTCTGTTGCTCCTTTTTTCACCCTGTGTGTTTAATACTTTGTTTTAGCTAAGGAGTGATATATCTTGCCTCTACAAGATCTTAGTTGGGAGTTGCACATGCGCAGTTCCTAGTTAAGGACTACTAGCCCATCAGAAGTGGAGTAGTGCGGGTTGTGAGAAGCCGGTAAACACAGCTTTGGTTCAGCTGGATTTGTTCCCCTTTCCAGCTTAGCAACATGGACTGGAGCAAGAGTTTCAGAGTGGTGAGTTATTAATTTATAACAAACGTATCTTTCATCCATAAAGTTTTTAATTTTGGCGAGAATTATGACGCGCATTTTGCTGTATCGTCACAGGGATAAAAGGAAAACGGCTGGACTACAAATGAGCTGTTTTCAGGCAGTTCAGAGCAGTGTTTCTGTGGGAGATGGGAACTCCCTTTAGCGTGGACTTTGCAAACCTATTACATGCACAAAAAAAGATTTATAACTCAAAAGGAGAGGGGAAAAGCATAATTTGACCTCTTTAAAGCAATTCTACTAATGCCTCAATGAATGTGTTAATGATTTATTGGATTTATTACACAGGGCACATTTAACTAACTAAATGTTTTTTTAAGCATTTACATTGATTCATAGGCGTTCACATGCTGCAGGGTAAAATTAATGAGCATACCAATTTCTGCACCATAATGAAGTCCTTCCTGTAAGCAGAGATCCCCTTGTTGAAGTACCGCTTCTCCTCTGCAGTCCAGCAATCGGAGCCTATGAATAAATTAGACAGGTAGGAAATGTGAACAACATACAGAAGGAGGAAGAGGAAGAGATGAAGGCAGCTTTTATTTTCATGTAATGTCAGTACTCACCTGAGTAGTGATAACCTGTCAGGTGATGGCCTTTGGGGAAAACTGGGTCCTGAAGCATCAAACGTCCCAGCATATCCTTGAAATCAACATGATTGATGTCAGTGAGCAAACCATTCTTTAACAAGCTCATTGAGTTATTCAACTATATAAGACTATCCAACAATTCAATTCCAACAGTGAAAATGAAGTCATATTTGAAAAATGTTAATACAAGACATTTCAAGATTTAGACAATTTCTGCCACTGTCAATATTTAGAGATTTAATTAAGACGTTATCCTGCTATATATTCTGCAAACTGAATTACAGTAAGTTGAGACAGTCATTATGAGTCAAAACTCACCAGGAAATCTCCCCCACATTCATGTAAACAGTGTAATACCAGCTCCTGGTTGGTTCCTCCGCCCCTGAACACACTGGAACAAGCCATGTTCATCAAATCCTCCACTGAAAAAAAGAAAAGAAAATGACAACAGTTTTTTTTTTTTTTAAATAAAGAATATGTACGAAGGACATGGTGACAAAAAGCTCACAGAACAAAAAGAATAACAACGGTCAGTGGATGACAGGCAATGTGAGTTACTAACTCCTCTCTTGAACACTGTGTTTGAGCTGGGAGTCATCCACAGGGACCCAAACCAAGTCAGCCTTGGGTTCGTCAAACTGGGAGGAAAGCTGATCTTGCAACTCAGGAATTTCTGCTTGGTACTTCTGGCCGATGTTGATACGTCTGGACAAGTCAAAAATATAAGGACACAAACACAATACATATATTGATAATGAAGAAAAATAAAACCTCAGAGGTCTGTTTAGGTGACTGTACATACGGTTCAAGGCTAGCAGGTGCAGCATCAGTGATCAAGGGGAGAACAGGAGGTGTGATATCTGAACTTGCTGAAAATACAAAAGAAATCCTTTTTAGACATTATCTGAGAACACCTCATTAGTAGAATTTGTTCCAGACTATTCCTGTAAAAGCAACAACTAACACTTACCGGAGCGCAACAGACTGCGTGTCGCAGACTTGGGTGTAGCCGGCGGTGGCAGGATTTGGTTGCTTGCAATGTTGGTCAGGAAGGTGGAGAAGTAGAGTCCTGAGCCCTCGCGCACGGGAGACAGGATGGGCGGGGGCGTGTACGGGGGCAGGGTGAGGGGATTGTCCGGCAGGCGGACTGGAGAGCGCAGGTTACTCTGGTAGGAAGTGATGCTGGAGTAGAGGGATGGAGGGATGAAGGTGGAGGGTTTGTGTGGAGGGATGATGAGAGGCTCTGGGCGAGGTCGGCGCTTAAATTTGGATTTTCCATCCTCGTCCAGCCCTGGATCGTTATCTCCTTCCTGGATAGAAGACAGATTGTAGTGCACATTAGCGTTTGATCAGACCTTGTTTGTTTTCTTTAATTTTTTTATGTACTTGTAGGAGCATTTACTGTAATTTGCATCCTCTTAACGGGTTTATGTCAGTTATGGAGCCCTATCTACTAATTTTCTGACAGCAGATCAATGAGTTATGAAACCCTGTTTACTGTCACTTTACTGTGCCCTATTGTTGTGTGTCAAACTACTTGCTCTGTGCAAACCATGTATCAGATGGCAGTTCCAATTACTATTGACTGACCTCTTTTAGGGCTGGACGATATGGCCAAAAATGTTATCACAATAAAAAGTTTTGTATCTTTCGATAATTATCACAATAAGTATCAAATCATTAATTCTTTCGAGTATGAAGGCTGACTTTTGCTCCTGAGGTAAAGTTGAAGAAACCTGATGGTTAATTGTGGTTTAAACTCTTCTTTGTGGTCAAACAGTGGATCACTTCACAAATCTGAGGTGGGAGATTCAAAACAATTATGATCAAATCTGTCAACAAATACGCATGAGTAAAATCAAGTAAAAGCTTTTTTCAGTTCTTTTTCCTCAATAAAATAAACAAAAAAATTAAGTCCTAATTCGTGTATGATTCAAATGAATAAAATCAAACATTTATTGAACATTTGTTATATTGTTATTGAAAAACATTATATCGCAATAATTATTGTTATTGTTTTATTGTCCAGCCCTAACCTCTTTATTAAAGCAATGTGAAACTCATTCAGCAGTTGCTCTTCTGGTGTATTTCTGTGTAGGCGCTCAACTTGCAACTTGTTATCACCCGAAAACACGGCGGTCGCCAAAGCAAACAGGAATTATACAAGACAGAAGAGTAACAGATGCTCTTGTTTGCGCAAGGAGCTTTCCCACATCCGATTGGACCAAAGCACCACTTACTGGGCCTGCAATTGGTCTCATCTTCTGATTTTCCTATGTGTTTCTTGATAACCATGATAGAAGTAGTAGGTACTTTGCTCAAACACTGAAGCCGTGAACTGAGAACATACACATCCAGTTTAAAATAGCTGTTCATGTAGTTCAGGATTTCTCAGAATTAGTGTGGTGACGATATGATCTCATTCACACCACAAACATTTGCATGTTTGGTCCAGGCTCCAGTGCATGTTTTCCAGGATGCAAATGCTGGCTTTTGTGAGGCCACTTGAACTCAAGAACTTGCCACAGACCTACATTTCAAGGGGATCTTGTGGTAGTTACGTAATATGGTCAAAGTCTGGATAAACATCTGCAACTATGACTTTGTATACGCTTCTTTGTGGAATGTGCAAATTGCCAATCACATTACAATTACTCAAGTATTGCAGGCAAAATACAGAGATACTTGTTCTTGTTACGTATATTACTACTTGTAGTAATGAGCTGAATGAGTGAAGCAAGAGCTAGCAGCTGGTTAGCTTAGCTTAGCATACAGACTGGAAACAGGCATAAACAGCTAAGAGCCAGTACATGACCATATGAATCAAACAAACGACATGTTGATTAATGAGCTTTAGAGTTGCTGGCAGGCAGATTGTTACCTCTGGAAATAGCCAGGCTAGCTGCTAGCTCTTTATGCTAAGCTAAGCGGCTGCTGACTTGAGTTAGGAGTGTGGTATCAAACGTCTCATCTAACTCAGTAATAAAACATATAACGGTAATTCCCAAAATTTGTAACTATTAAGATTTAAAAATCAAACTCTACAATATAACATATGATGTGTTGTTATTAGGGCTGTGATGAGGTCTTGCAAGATTAAAATGTGACAAAATTAATCAGGTTAAAAGCTGTCTCATGAGACTGACATTTTTCACATGACTCAAGCCACACATTAATTTTCCCTCACACAGTGAAAAACAAATGTATTAGTCGACTGGCGGAGCTAATCAACTCCGCCCAGCAGATGTGACATTGGCGTGCGCCATAATAGTAATCAGGTGAACCTCTCACGCTGTGAGTTGCAGTTAGTTGTGACCGAGTGGTAACGTAGCTGGTACAGTTTTGCAATATAAACATCTAAAAACTAAAGCGCAACCTTGCTCTGTTTGGGACTGTGAGCTGCACTTTATCGGAGGCTCTTAAGTTAAAATGTGTGTGGATTTGTGGTGAGATTTCTGCCTGATCACAGGTGTTTTCAGTTACTTTCGGTTTCAAATGCAACACGCAGTCCAAACTGTGTCAGTCCAATGGTCTGAAGGGAAAAATACCAGCGGAGCAATAACGTAATATACAAGATTCTGAATGTGCAAAACATTTTAAACATGAACAGAAAACTATTAAAGTCCAGGATTTTATAACTGAAAATGTGCCACATGCACATTTAAAGAGGTTACTTCCCCAAATAAAAAAAGACACAAAAGAGGGGGAGGGGGGGGGGGGAGTCTAAATCACACCTGCATGTATGTTGACTCAGCAGTGATGATATTACATGAGAAAAGTTGATCTCTTGGAGAAAACATATCTGAAAGCAACAGATGCCTGAGAGCCGCACTGCATTATATTTTGAATAGTTTCCCTTGACATAAATAAACGTATTTCCACCATAAATTGATGTAGAAAAAAATAAAATAAAATAAAAAAATCACCAGAATGCAGGAAATTAACTGTTTAATGCTCAAAATTTCCATAAAATTCAGCAAGTTCAGCAAATTCAAGATTTCTTAAAAATCGTGTTAAATCTCATCTCGTCTTGATCTCGTGAACCCAATCTCGTGTCTCATCATGTGGGTTAAGTGTCTCGTTACACCCCTAATTGTTATAGATTATTAAAAAGTATATAAAGTAAAATCATATTCGCACAGAGTGTAACTATAAAACAGTAATGTATTATATCATTGAAAGGGGCTCAGACAGAATTGTGGTCACGGTCAAAAGATTTCAGGAAAACATCTCAGTGAACAAATACACCGAACGCTTCTAGGCCGGATGAACGCAGTGCTTTTCTTTTGAAGAACTTTGACAATGATCTGGCTGCAGTGTGGCAACCAATCCTTCAGGTTTACGTAGACACACAAACCAACCTCTGTCAAAAAACCATTACGCAAAACTCCATGTTCACAAGAAAATTTTGGACCAATAAATCTCTGCTCCAATATCTTGTCAGTACAAGAAAAGACAAACTCGATCCACACCAATTTGCTTAGAATCAGGGGTGTGGTACAGAAGACACTGCTGCCACTCCAGTTCAGATCATTTCTAAACATTTAGACAAACCACCTATGCAAGAGCCCTCTTTCTAGATTCCTAGACAACACAAGAAGACATTTTGGTGTCAAAAAAAATGGTCCAGCGGGAACTGAATCCCTATTTGATTTCTATCTAACAATAATGTAAGTATCATCATCATCATATGTACTTTTACACGTTTGCTAATAATACTTTCATGCTTTTACTTAAGTGAAATTTTGACATATTTGACTTGAGAGAGACATTTGAATACTTCTAATATCTACATCTTAACAGGCTGATAATGTGATTACAGGTCACCCTAAATCCACTGTTTCAACATTGACTGAGAGGACATCAATAATAATCCAACAATCAAAGCAATGCAAATGTCACCTGCTTACAAATACTAACCTGGCCAAAACTCTCGCTCTTCCTGAGTGATCGCCGTCGGGCCACAATGACGGAAGGTTTGCAATCAGGCAGTCCTGCGGGCCGCTCACCCAGGCCGAGCCGTCCCTGAGCCCAGCCACCCAGAGGATCCGTTTGACTCTTGTGCACCGGCACAGATACAGGGATCACCAGAGGCACCATGGTGGCCTGTCTGCCTGAAGGACCATCTTCCTGCTGAGGCATAAAAGAGGGCAGGAAGATGAGGAGAGTTGGGAAAAAGAGAAAGTAACAGGGAGATTTGAGAAGTAGAAGGGAAAATGGAAAAAGGGATTGAGATATAAAAGAGGAAGGTGGTATGAGTGCACGTCTACTGTAAAGGCATTTTTAAATCAGATTAATTTTCAAATCAGCTACATTAACTCATTAATTTTCCTCCTGAATTAAAATATGTTGTATTTCATAATAAATGACATAAGGGCTGCAATTTAAAAGGAGCTTAATTGTATATTAATATATTAACTATTTCTATTGTTAGATTTATTATTTAGTCTGTGATAAGTGAAGAAAATAGTGAAAACACCAATTACACAAATAAGACATCTTCAGTTGTATTGTTACTTAAAGACTTTCAACTTGCAATGATATGAAACTGAGAAAAGCAGCAAATCCTAATATTTAAGATGCTTGAAACAGCAAACAGTTTGCATTTTTTTGGCTAACAAGAAAGACTGAAACAGTAAATATTTAATTTTCTGTCAACAGACTAATTGTTTCAGCTCTAAATGACATAATTGAGAGCCAAAAGCTAATTATTGCCTACTTGACTTTGAAGTGTTTTCATGTTAAAAGAATGTAAGCTTAAATGTTAACTTCTAGAGGTAAAAAAAAATAAAAGCAGATTCAAATCTGCATTGCTATCAAATGTAGCATAAGGATTAGACGTTTTTTAAATAAATGAACACAGTTTTATTACCACGTACTTTCGTAGTATTCAGAAGCGCACACATCTTCCTGGCATTTCTGGTCAAGCTTATGTCATTTTTAGATCAGTTTTGTGATTTATACTTCAGGCAAAAGGTAATCTCCTCCTCAACCAGAAAAGTGCCGCTTGTTAAACACAAGACAAAAGCAATATTAAACCTGTTTGGTGTGTGTGGGTGTAGCTTGACAGCTATGCCCCGCCCCAGCTCTGCTGAATCACTAGGCAAGAGTCTGAGGAATGTGAAGGTGTGCAGACATGCAGCTGCTCCAACTGCACATCCAGCATGCGCACTCTGCACAAAAACCTACCACAACCCTGATAACCCCTCCGGGTAGAGCACTAAACGTCCTTGTGCTAAGGAAAAAACGGACAGAAGCTGAATTTTAGTCTTTGTGCTTGGTGACTGTTTAATGAAGCTGCTTAAGAGTAAATAAAGATGCAGATTCCAGTGGGTGTGCCAGGCAGAATGTAAACATTTTAAATCCTGAATAACAAGGTTAAGGGTATCACTTTGTTACAGCGCTAAAACAAGAGCTATATTGCCAATCCAAAATGAGGGATCTTAATAGTATCCGTTTTTCCAGTATCTGGTGCATGACAATGTACTGTGTAATATGACTGTGCACACTTGAAACAGCCTGCTATAGCGGAGACTTAGCAGTTGTAGGAATCGAGTAAACTAAGAAAAGAGCTTTGTAAACGATAGGGAAGTTCTGCATAGAAACAGGGTTCTTCCTCTTTGTACAGCTGCTTGCCAACTTTGCCAAATATGAAAATTTGCTCTTATGTGCACAAATTAGCTGTCCTTGCCATTCTTAGTAAAGTGGGCCTTAAGTATTTTAATGGCTATTTGGCTGGACATTTTAGAAATAAACAGGAAATGAACTACAGTGGCAGTGTAATGAGTGATTTTTATTAACCTTGATCATCTTAGCAGGCAGGGATTCCATTTCTGATGCCTTCTGGGCCAGGGTCTCCAAGTTGATCTCCTTCGACGCCCTCCTTCTCCTGCTGGTGATCTGGATGACCCCTCCTGTTGTCACCTGGCTTTCCCCTCCTTTCACAGCCTGAGGGACTGCTACTCCGTTCTGGGGTGGTGGAGGCTCTTTGGATGCTTGGGACCAGAGATTGGCGGAAGGAGGCCCCAGCGGAGACTGTCCGTCTCTGGAAAGACGACGCGAGCGTCGAGGGGCAGCCAGCGGTGAATCTGAAGGCTCTGCGGGATTTGTGGGGATCTTTTCAGGGCATGGATCAGGCACGGATGATGCATCACTGATTTGAGTGTCTGGTTCCTGATGCAGCTCCACTGACTTGACATCTTCCTTTTTAGGCACTGTGTCAGGCGAACAAGGCTCAGGAGGCCGATAAGGCACAAAGTTTTGGGTTTGTTGCTGTTTTGGCTGCATCTGTACTTGCGTTGTTTCTTGCTGTGGCACATTTTTTTGTTGCAATTGCTGCTGTTGCATTTGCTGAATCTGTTGCTGTCGCTCCTGTTGCTGTCGCTCCTGTAGCTGCTGCTGGTGATACTGTTGCTGCATTTGCTGCAGCTGTTGCATTTGATGCTGTTGGATTTGGTGTTGCTGTTTCTGCATGTGTTGCTGCTGCTGCAGCTGAAGTTGATGCTGTTGATGCAGCTGCTGTTGTTGCTGTTGCTGTTGCTGCTGCTGACGGTGATGCATTTGTTGCTGCTGCATCTGGTGCAGCAGGTGTTGTTGTTGTTGTTGTTGTTGTGTTTTAGACTGCTCGCCATACGCCAGGCTCGCCACTCCCTTGTTGCCTGGAAAAACAGAGTAATAACCGGATGAAAACTGCTGCTTGCCGGGCCTAAATGTCGCCTGGAAGGGCTGCAGCATGGGCCCCGGCAAAGTGTGAGACGGCACATGGGGCTGACCTTGGAGCTCCACACCTTTGTGGGCGTGTTGATAGACTTGCAACTGAGCCTGGTGCATTGCAGCCGCGGCGTGCTGCTCCCACTCGAGCCCCCTCCCCTGAGATTGAGCCTGGGTGGTATCTCTGTAAGCTTCAACGGGTCCTGGCAGTGGATTTTCTCCCCCCATTGGCAGAGCTACACCCTCATGCACTCCTTTGTGGAACGCCATCTGACCCCTGACATTCACGCCACTCATATAGGGGCCAAAGTTCTGCCCCCAGGCCGGCACAGGAGCTTCCTGAGACCAGCCGGGGGCCTGTATGGAGTCCTGGTGGATCCACTTTACTGGAGCAGCCTGTTGATAGTGCGGTAGACTTTGGGGCCCTTTCTCTGGGGTATAAACACCAGAGCTGCTAGCGGAGTCACTGTGGCTTGACTCTAAAGCTGGAGGTCCCATACCATAATAAACCTCCCCTGAATGCTGCACAGGCTCTTTCATGGCTGCAGCCCGATGCTTGCCGCTCTTGTCAGTATTAACTTGAGGAGGAAGACTCATAGTAATTTTAGAAATGTACAAAAATGTTGGGAGTTGGAGCTTTCAAACCTGATCTCTGTTACTGAGATTTTGCCTCTGTAGTGTACTTTCACTGCCTGTGGCTGAAAATTCTTTGTTTAACTGTGTATACAGAGGTATTTGGGAGGAAATATAAATCCCAAAGGAAAGTGCAGGGGTGGGGAGCATGCGAGCCTCCTTCCAGAATCAAATCTGAGGCTTGCTGTCCATTCTTCTCATCCTCTTTACAGTGCCGGACCTTGTGAGAAAAAGGAGGCGTTAGATACTTTCTTTTTCTCTGAAGACAAGCGGACAAAAGTTTTTAAGTCTGCTTTCACTTGTCTGCAGCAAAGAGGAAACTGAGGCCTACACAAGCAAATAACCCAGTCAGTAAAGTGCACATCAGTCAGAGAGTGTCTGTTGAGGAAAGCGCTGGAAGAGCAAAACCTATATTTCGATAATTACGTCCAGGTGCGTGCAGAGAGGGCGTTATAAGCTTTAGACGTTTTGAAGAAGCCAGCAGAAAGCAAGGAGGCGCTTATAGTGTAGCTGCCATTTGGCACAACAAGAAATACAGGAAACGATGGGACTCGTGCAATCACCCGAGCGATAGCCACTGATGTTATGTTAAAAATCTGCAATAAGGAAGCGCCTGAAGTGCGGAGTGCTGTTACACAACAATGTAGATTAGTAAGCACGAGTTAAACACAGTTTATGTACCTTATCAATGGAGCACGGAGCTCTCCATGGCCAGCTCCATGGAGCCACTTTGGTTTCGATCAAAGTCGACTGCATGCAGCTCCATGACGGGATTGTGCGCAGCAAATGTCATAACTCTTGACAACTTTCCCCTCGAGTTTCACAGCGCACAATATGGCGAACAGTCGATTTTACAACCCGACGTAAACATAATCCAAAGTCCGGACAGGCTGGAAAGGCGCATTAACACCGTAGCCACAATGTTGCACACTGTATCCGTAAAACCGTGCACTTCAGGAAAACATGTCCACAACTTTCTCGCCTCATCAACGAGTAAACCACACATGAGACGGTGAGTGTGTGCAAACTCCGCCGTGCAGCGCCTGCGCTGGTACTTTGGCTGATTTCAACACCGCCTTGCAGCCGAGCCGCGCCTGGTCTACTCTCAGTGTTTCGGTTTATCCAGACTGTTTGAAACGCTGCGAAACTGCGCAAACACGCAGATAGTTGTGCACCCCACAACGCGCCGCCTCACCCCAAAACAGCGCAACTCATATCCTGTTATCCAATCCGATTGTCTGACCACTCCCATCGCTGTATCCGTGTACGTTTGTTTTGCTGCCGCCAGCTGCCCCGGAAAGCGGAGTCTCAACTCGTCACCACCATAGAGAGTGTATAAAAAGGTCACCACACGCAAACAATTTGTTGCGGGACCATAAGAAAGGATTTTACGAATACTGAGGTCAAGGCCGAGTAGCCCACTACACCGCATATAATTTACAAGAGCATTTTAAATTCGATTAAATGTGCGGTTCATTTGGATAGTTTCTTTTAATTAGTTCAACTCCTCCATTATGTTTTTTCATGAGATGTTTCACCCATTTAAAAAGATCCATGTGACAGAGTTGTTCTACATTGAAATCTGGATTTTTCTCTACTTTGCCAGGAATTAATTCTGATAAGGAAAACAGTTCAATTGTCATGTTTATTCATTTTCATTTTAGTTTTTCTTGGCCTAAAGGGGTCAAAGTCAAGGACACGGAATCCAAAAACCTCACTTTATTTAACTTTAAATCATAAATATAATCTGCACTTCAGATCTCCATATTCCCAGGAAAAAAATACCAACGTGTCTGCAGTGGTTACTACTAGAGGGAGACACTGGAGTGGATTTTTACTTCTGTCCCATCACACTCCAGAAAAAACATTCCTGTTCGGTCCCAGTCCCTGAAGAATGATTCCTATCCCAGACCAAGCCCCCCCCCCAAAAAAAAATAGAAAATAGCATTTATTAACATTTAAACTGCATATTTATATTTAAAAAACGTATATAAAACTGACCTATAATTACCACTCCACTCGCTCACGTTGACTTTTTTCCTGTCCCATCTAAGTCCCATGATGAATAGTGAAATTGGATTCCTGAAAAAATGTCAGCCTCTAGTTGCTATTACCAAGGTATGACACAAGTGACAAACTCAGACTAACTAGAAAGCCACATTCAAAGGTTGTCATTATGTTTGTAATTATGATTATTAGTTTATTATTATTATATTATATATTAATAATATATAATATTATTATTATTATTATAAGTATATATTGACATTCTAACTTTTGCATAATCGCAGTCAGAGTTGGGGCCATGTTCTCATGTTCTCGGCAAGAAGTCAAACACTCTCATTCTCTGTGGGTATTGAGTCCAGGGTCAGAGTTGTGCTGAGTTTGCCTCTGGACAAAATCTCAAGGCACGGCTGACAGGCATCCAGTTTGATCATGTCAGGATAGCATTTCTGCCTCATCTGACTGCAACCTCCAGCACGCACTAGGACAGCTTGCAGCCCATTGGGAAGCAGTAGGGATGAGAATTAGCAGATCCAGGTCTGGAGCTATTACAGGCTAATTTAGCAGGAATGTGTGTTTGCACATATTTGATTGGCCAGTGGAGCTCATTGCCAGTTGATCCAGGTTCAACTCTTTTTCCAGACCCCCACGGCATCAGTGCAATGGTTCCACTGAAATGAATGTGGAGTTGCCTTATGTTTGTTTGTTTGTTTGTTTGATTTGTTTTTTCACACAGTGCTGTTAACTACGCTAACATGGCCTTCATATAAATTGCAGCAATCTTGAGTTAAGACTTGTTTTGTTAAACTTCTGTTTAAAGGTCAAGAATAACTTTTAATCTAATGTTTAGAGGTTTTTGCTTGACATAAAGTATGTGATATGTGTTATTGGGCAGCAGTGGTGGACAGTAACTAAATACATTAACTGTGCTTTACATGCCACTTTCTACTTGTACTCCACTACACTTCAGAGGGAAATAGTGTACTTTTTACTTCACTACATTTTTCTGACAGCTTTAGTTACTAGTTACTTTACAGATTAGGATTTTACAACAAACTGAACAAAATGGAAGATTTTTTTGTTATAAATTAAACCCAACAGGATGTACAAGTACAGCTTGTATTAGTCGATTAGCAGAAGAAAATTAACTGATTACCCAAAAATTAATTGGATAATTTTGATAATGAATAAGTCGCAATCTAACATTTCATGGTTCCAGATTCTGAAATGTTATAATTTGCTTGTAGCATTTTCTTTTCCTCAACTACATGTATTAGATAAATTAAGTTAGGCTACTTTGCAGATTCGGGTTAATATAAAATATAATCAACAAATAAAGTATGATAAGGTAATAACAACTTTTGCCAATGGAAAGCCAAAAAAGAAAGGCTCCAAGGCAGGTGCGTCATGCCATACCACGCAGTGGAAATGAGTTAAATGATACCCTGGGGTCTCCATCCTGCAAGTTGCTCTTTAAATAAAAGATGCGAGCACTTCTTCCACCTCTGTTGGACGGCAATGAAGCAATGAAAGGTTTTGGAGGGTGTTGAAGGGTTATCAATATTTTGTCAGGGGCACCCGAATTCCCTGCTCCGCCTCTGCTACTCTGATGTTCCCGCTTTATTTTTCGATAATCATGGTCATAACTAATCCGTTGGAATGCTGGCGATGCAGTGTCTCTCACTCTGTTGCAGTGTTATGAGCGGAGTGCTGCTCCATACTGTCTCGGGGATGCAGGAGTTTGCGGATCAATCAGGAGAGACTAGCGCTGTGACGTCACCAGCGCTGCTATGAGAGGGAGTACGGGGACATCGCTCCCCATCCATTAGCAGGCTAGCTGGCTAACTGTGGCTAACGTCAGCTATGGGTCCACCATCATTACCTTATTTGTGAAATAAACACCTTCTGGGAATGACCTGGCGGACTAACAGACTGGGAGCATGGGGGCTGTTTGGATTTTACACGCTAGCTGGGATCGCAGTGGTGCAACGGAGCGAGGTAAGTTAAGAGGTCAGAGAGGTTCTAACGGTTATTAGTAAACATGCTAGTTAGCTTGTTTACAGGACCACCGGAGCCTCCGCATTAAACACCTAGCCAGATTAACTTCCTGACGGATAATCCTCTCAAACGACCGGTTTATGGACATTTATGCCCGGGCAGCGCCGCTGCGCTAGTCGATAGCTGTGTGTTGGCCCAGAGTCAAACAAACCAGACAATGCTAGCTGCTATCTTTTCGTCCCCATCTAGCAGTGGTTAGCGTCTTACGTGAACCTTGGAGACGTGAAGTGTAACTATCAGACCTTTGAAGCCGTATAAATGCTGTGCTCCACATGTTCAGCAATCAAGTAATAGATTATCTTTCTATCGCTGCCCAGTAGCATGCTGTGTACAGTGATTGTCCAAGAGAAAATCGATTTTGAAGTCTGCTCCCCTGTTTTCAGTGAGGGGCGTGCGTCACTGATGCCAGGTGCAGCCTGTAGTTGAGAGCACTCAGGATGAGTGGGGCTGGAGAGCACACAGACATCCTGTCAGTGGCAGACGTGGTCAGAGACAGATGGAAAGTGGTGAGTGTTACTGAAGGAAGAGAAATCACAAAATCATGTTCCAACAACAACATATGAATGCCCAATGATGATTTTCTCAACACCTTCTTTTCAGGCGAGGAAGATAGGTGGAGGTGGGTTTGGGGAGATCTACGAGGTTTTGGATCAGTTGAGCCAGGCCACAGTTGCCTTAAAGGTGGAGTCTGCTCAACAACCCAAACAGGTGCTGAAGATGGAGGTGGCTGTGCTGAAGAAGCTTCAGGGTGAGTGACGCTGTCCCCTCTTGTCAGTGACAGGGTGAATGACCCGCAGGAATTTATTTAGCCAAGGTGGTAACCCTGCAGATCATGACGCATTTTGTCAGTTCAGTTAGTAGATGATGGCCTAGCAATTGCCAAACTTATATGGCATTTACTCAGTGATACTTCTTTTTTTCCATGTGGTGACTGTTGTATTTAATTAAAATGAATACATTTTGATGATATAAACAGCAGCACACAGTACAAAGCACAGCAGGAAACCGTGGTGTGTCAGAACTGCAGTCTGTTAAACCATTCGCTGAATGATGGAGGTATTTTATAGTATCTGTTACTGTGTCCCAATTAAAGCTGAAATATTTCAGATGATGATTTCAATACATCACACCAACAGCGTATGAGTATGAATGCATACAATTACAATCTGCATATGACATTTGCACAAACATATTTATCTATAATATTTGTGTCTGGAACAGTATTAATAAATATAAATGCTGAGAAATGTAAACGTATGGGTGGTGCAGAGTTAATCCATTATAGATCAGCAGTGATCAACCAGTCTACCTATTGATAGACATATATATGTTTCTTTAAAAGGCAAAGACCATGTGTGTCGCTTTGTGGGCTGTGGCCGAAATGATCGCTTCAACTATGTGGTGATGGAACTCCAGGTAAGATTTTCACCAGTTTCACCATATTTGACTAGTGCTGTCAAGTATTTGTTTATATTATTATTATTATTTGTTTTTATTTTGTGACTCTGATTTCCTGTCTTGATTAAGGGGAGGAACCTGGCAGACTTGCGCAGAACCATGACCCGCGGCACCTTTTCCGCCTCCACAACTTTGAGACTTGGCAAGCAGATTTTAGAGGCCATTGAAAGCATCCACTCGGTGGGCTTCCTGCACCGTGACATTAAACCTGTAAGTTGTCCGTGACAACGTTTTTACAGTTTGTAAATTTGTTGTGATTGTTTTTATGCTAACTGAGCGACTGTATGACAGTTTAACTTGAACTTGCTTGTGTTTATCTGTGTTGATAACATTATAGTCCAACTTTGCAATGGGAAGACTAGCCAGTACCTGCAGATGCTGCTATATGCTCGATTTCGGATTGGCCCGCCAGTTTACCAACTCCAGCCAGGAAGTCCGTCCAGTAAGTACTCTGTGTCAACTTCCTTAAGGCATTGTTTTTCCTTTTCCCTTTAAATAGTTTTTTTTTAAATCAAAGATCTTACACTCCGATACGCAGTTTTAAAGCACAGACTGTCAACTGTTTGGTCCAGCATGTTAACACAAAAAAGTAATTGCAAAATGATTCCAAAAGAAATTTAAATCGGATACTGTATAATAAAAATGCTTGTTTAGATTTTATTGCAAAGGTGTAATACTGAGAATGGCTTTATGATGATGTGGACATGTAATCATTTTGGCTTATTGGTACAATGTTGCATTGGTGTAGTAATTCACGTCACTCTGACAACTTTCACGTGACCGATTTGTGACCTTAACAGCTCATGTTAACCCTCATGTGACATCTGCGTGTGATCATCCCAAACAGGTTTAAATGCCCGGGACTGGGAAATTAGCCTTCAAGACTATAACAGTAAATCCAGTTATCTTTAACATAATATTTATAGATACCTCCATAATGTGATTTAGGACCTATACACTTAGTGTGAAGGACAATTACTATGTTACTTGTGCTTCACTTCACGCCAGCTTCGCACCATTTTACCACTTATTTTCAATTATATTCTCTTTCAGCCTCGTCCTGTGGCAGGCTTCAGAGGAACTGTGCGATATGCTTCAATCAATGCTCATAAGAATAAGGTGAGTGTGACCAAAAACAGCTCTTTCTTATTCCTATGGATTTTACCTTTGAAATTTCTCACACTTGTGTGTCTTAATCTGTAGGAAATGGGCCGTCACGATGACCTGTGGTCCCTCTTCTACATGCTGGTAGAATTCATGATTGGCCAGCTTCCCTGGAGGAAAATTAAAGACAAGGTATGTGCCTCTATACATTTGCAATTATAAGTCACAGTATGTGTAGCCGTTCCAACTCTCCCCCCCCCCCCCCTGCTCTTAGGAACAAGTAGGAAATCTGAAAGAGACGTATGACCATCGACTCATGCTTAAGCACCTTCCGTCAGAGTTTAGTACTTTCCTGGATCATATCTTGACCTTGGACTACTACACTAAGCCTGACTATCAGGTTGGCCATCTTTTGTTTGGAATATTTTGCAGTTTATTCCTCCCCAGCTGCCAAACGCTGACGCCTGTGGTTTCTCTGTGACAGCTCCTGATGTCAGTGTTTGAGAATGCTATGAAGAGCCACAACGTGCTGGAGAATGATGCCTACGACTGGGAGAAATGTGATTCAGAGGATATGCTGACCATCACTGCCACAGCAACCACTGCTCAGCAGCTCACTCGCCTCACACCAGCGTACTTGGGGTATTCAGAGCTATAGGAAGCCATGTTGTTCTATTAATTGCTGTGGGCCTGTTGTTGCGGTTTCACTTGTGCTTTTCAAACTTCCTTCACACTCTGTTGGACATGTGTTTAGATGCATAGTTGCTGCCTTTTTTTAGACTAGAAATCTGCACCGCCAGAGATCCGTGAGAAACCGCTGCTCTAATTGGTGCTGTGGAAATGAGCTGCAGGGTGACCTTCCCTCTCCTTCACAGCATGGCCAACGCTTCTGTGCTGCCGGGCGAGCTGCAGAGGGAAAACACTGAGGATGTCCTGCAAGGGGAGCGCCTTAGTGATGCTGACAACTGCCCACCAATCCCCACACCGACCACCCCTGGTGCAGATGTGTGGGAAGAGATGGACCGCAACCGAAACCATAAACCTGGCCAGCCGATGATCAGGAAGGTCAGGGCAATGTACTTTACTGTAAACGCTTATGAGAATATTCTTACCTACTGCTGTAATATTATTCTTATGCAACTGCTTGTCTTCCTGCGCTGTCAGATGTGTAATTTAGCTGCGGTTGCACAAAACTCTCTACTTTCATTTTGCCTAGAGATATAATAATGGCTAAGACTCAGCCAATCTCTAATAGTACAACTACTCCTCCTGGGCTTGTATAGAAACACATTAGGAGCCCACCTACTGGCGCCCACTGTCTCCCTGATACTTTGGTAAAGGAAAAAAATTGGACTGCCTACCTCCTTATTTAAAGAAATGGATGTCTTGCAGCTTTCTGGAGATGCAAATGCAATATTTCAGTGTTTGAGTTTTCTCTCGTTCATTCTCCTCAGGTGGTGAGTGAGGATGAACACAGTCAGAACCAGGGGAACCAGAGCCCCAACACCGGCTCCATGCAGAGCTCTCCTAGACGGGTGCGATCAGAGACCATGTTCTTGGACAGGGCTGCGCCTCTGCTCCGGAGGATAAGACACAGTCAGAGCCTAGCATTTGAAAAAAGGCTCGCACCTGAACCCAAGCCCACCATCGAACGCTTCCTTGAAGCCTAGTTAGTACTCAATACACATCAAATTACAGTTGGTGTGTGTGTGTGTGTGTGTATATATATATATGTAATTTGAGAGCGAGACATTAATACTTACAAAATCTTGTTTCAGCTTGGGCAAACAGCGTCCTGTCCTTTCTCAAGTTGGAGAGAAATGCATTCCTGAGAGGGTACACGAGCAGCAGTCGCCTTCCTGCAACGAGGAACACTCTGCAACGGCAACCCATGACCCAGAGGAGGGCGCAGCGAGCAGTGGCTTTGTAGCCGTAAACCTCAGTCCTGTGCCCCAGGAGGGAGACTCTCAGGAGTGGGTGATGCTGGAGCTGGAGCAAGGCAGCGGCTCTGGAGCCACCAAGCCTGCAGGTGAGGCCCTGCATGAGGACAAGCCCGCTGAGGCTGAGAACCAGTCCTCTGAGCCGCAGGATGGCCAGTCCACAACAGTGCCAAGCAGCCCTGTACTGTCGCAGATGGCCATGCCCGGCACGTGGTTACTGGGCCACAGGAGACTGCCGGGGATGCTGGGACAAATGCCCTCAGTCATTATGGGAAGAACCCAGATGGACCAGGTAGGGTTGACCAAGAATTGTTGTGCATGAACTGAAGGCAGCATTGCGAAATAAAAGTAATTACCAGTTGAAATTACTATCCAAACTCAAGGTCTGCTTGCTTTTTTTGTTGTTTTTTACAAGCAGATTTATTTCAAGTTTACTGTCATCTAGGGCTGCAGCTAACGATGATTTTAGTAATAGGGTATTCTACAGATTATTAAATCAAGTAATCGTATAAGAAGTACTTTTGCTTGGTGGTGCCCCCCCCACCCCGGATCAGCTGTGCATCACTGACGTTGCAAAACAAACTCTCGGACAAACCAGGCAAAGAACGATAACAACAAACCCAGGTGTATTAAATTACAGCTGAGGATTATAGTTTACTTTTGCTAGCCTTCAACTCAACAATCAATCATGATTTAAATTAAATGCTAAAGTTGTTGTTACTGTTACCTTGTTTGGGGTCTGCATTCTGAACAGATGCTGAAGTACTGCCGTCGTGCTGTTGGGTAGGCTACATTAGTTTTGTTTTACGGTGGACAGAC
>NC_060159.1:18187953-18193465 GCF_021292245.1 Micropterus dolomieu
GCCGTTCCCCCTCCCCCCCCCCCCCCCCTGCTCTTAGGAACAAGTAGGAAATCTGAAAGAGACGTATGACCATCGACTCATGCTTAAGCACCTTCCGTCAGAGTTTAGTACTTTCCTGGATCATATCTTGACCTTGGACTACTACACTAAGCCTGACTATCAGGTTGGCCATCTTTTGTTTGGAATATTTTGCAGTTTATTCCTCCCCAGCTGCCAAACGCTGACGCCTGTGGTTTCTCTGTGACAGCTCCTGATGTCAGTGTTTGAGAATGCTATGAAGAGCCACAACGTGCTGGAGAATGATGCCTACGACTGGGAGAAATGTGATTCAGAGGATATGCTGACCATCACTGCCACAGCAACCACTGCTCAGCAGCTCACTCGCCTCACACCAGCGTACTTGGGGTATTCAGAGCTATAGGAAGCCATGTTGTTCTATTAATTGCTGTGGGCCTGTTGTTGCGGTTTCACTTGTGCTTTTCAAACTTCCTTCACACTCTGTTGGACATGTGTTTAGATGCATAGTTGCTGCCTTTTTTTAGACTAGAAATCTGCACCGCCAGAGATCCGTGAGAAACCGCTGCTCTAATTGGTGCTGTGGAAATGAGCTGCAGGGTGACCTTCCCTCTCCTTCACAGCATGGCCAACGCTTCTGTGCTGCCGGGCGAGCTGCAGAGGGAAAACACTGAGGATGTCCTGCAAGGGGAGCGCCTTAGTGATGCTGACAACTGCCCACCAATCCCCACACCGACCACCCCTGGTGCAGATGTGTGGGAAGAGATGGACCGCAACCGAAACCATAAACCTGGCCAGCCGATGATCAGGAAGGTCAGGGCAATGTACTTTACTGTAAACGCTTATGAGAATATTCTTACCTACTGCTGTAATATTATTCTTATGCAACTGCTTGTCTTCCTGCGCTGTCAGATGTGTAATTTAGCTGCGGTTGCACAAAACTCTCTACTTTCATTTTGCCTAGAGATATAATAATGGCTAAGACTCAGCCAATCTCTAATAGTACAACTACTCCTCCTGGGCTTGTATAGAAACACATTAGGAGCCCACCTACTGGCGCCCACTGTCTCCCTGATACTTTGGTAAAGGAAAAAAATTGGACTGCCTACCTCCTTATTTAAAGAAATGGATGTCTTGCAGCTTTCTGGAGATGCAAATGCAATATTTCAGTGTTTGAGTTTTCTCTCGTTCATTCTCCTCAGGTGGTGAGTGAGGATGAACACAGTCAGAACCAGGGGAACCAGAGCCCCAACACCGGCTCCATGCAGAGCTCTCCTAGACGGGTGCGATCAGAGACCATGTTCTTGGACAGGGCTGCGCCTCTGCTCCGGAGGATAAGACACAGTCAGAGCCTAGCATTTGAAAAAAGGCTCGCACCTGAACCCAAGCCCACCATCGAACGCTTCCTTGAAGCCTAGTTAGTACTCAATACACATCAAATTACAGTTGGTGTGTGTGTGTGTGTGTGTATATATATATATGTAATTTGAGAGCGAGACATTAATACTTACAAAATCTTGTTTCAGCTTGGGCAAACAGCGTCCTGTCCTTTCTCAAGTTGGAGAGAAATGCATTCCTGAGAGGGTACACGAGCAGCAGTCGCCTTCCTGCAACGAGGAACACTCTGCAACGGCAACCCATGACCCAGAGGAGGGCGCAGCGAGCAGTGGCTTTGTAGCCGTAAACCTCAGTCCTGTGCCCCAGGAGGGAGACTCTCAGGAGTGGGTGATGCTGGAGCTGGAGCAAGGCAGCGGCTCTGGAGCCACCAAGCCTGCAGGTGAGGCCCTGCATGAGGACAAGCCCGCTGAGGCTGAGAACCAGTCCTCTGAGCCGCAGGATGGCCAGTCCACAACAGTGCCAAGCAGCCCTGTACTGTCGCAGATGGCCATGCCCGGCACGTGGTTACTGGGCCACAGGAGACTGCCGGGGATGCTGGGACAAATGCCCTCAGTCATTATGGGAAGAACCCAGATGGACCAGGTAGGGTTGACCAAGAATTGTTGTGCATGAACTGAAGGCAGCATTGCGAAATAAAAGTAATTACCAGTTGAAATTACTATCCAAACTCAAGGTCTGCTTGCTTTTTTTGTTGTTTTTTACAAGCAGATTTATTTCAAGTTTACTGTCATCTAGGGCTGCAGCTAACGATGATTTTAGTAATAGGGTATTCTACAGATTATTAAATCAAGTAATCGTATAAGAAGTACTTTTGCTTGGTGGTGCCCCCCCCACCCCGGATCAGCTGTGCATCACTGACGTTGCAAAACAAACTCTCGGACAAACCAGGCAAAGAACGATAACAACAAACCCAGGTGTATTAAATTACAGCTGAGGATTATAGTTTACTTTTGCTAGCCTTCAACTCAACAATCAATCATGATTTAAATTAAATGCTAAAGTTGTTGTTACTGTTACCTTGTTTGGGGTCTGCATTCTGAACAGATGCTGAAGTACTGCCGTCGTGCTGTTGGGTAGGCTACATTAGTTTTGTTTTACGGTGGACAGACTTTAACATTACAGAGTTGATGTTTTCTTTTAGCTTAAAATATTCCCATACTTTGGACACTTTCTTCTTTGTCCCTCACTTTTTCACTTGATCACAGCATAAGGGCGATGTTGGACAGTAATAAATGTCCGAGCGAAACATTGCGCTATATAGTTGTATGGATTAAATGAAGCATCGACGCAAAGCATTTGTGTCGATGCTTTTTAGTAATCGAATTATTCAAATTTGTCGATAAATTGTTAAAAGGAACCACATGAGTCTATACAGTGGACTTCTTGTACTAAGACATTGTTACTTTAAAAACACAAATCTACTTATAATATACAAGTGTACATTACATTCATTTCCAAATTAATAGCAGAGTGGGGGAAAAACTATTCGTGTCAACCTCTGACACATGTCACCATAGGGTTAGGGTTTGACATTGAAATATAATTAGAATTAACACTAAATCAATTTATTCAGCTACTTTTATAGGAGTTATACACTGCATCTGGTTTCATTTGGTAATGAGGTGCTACTAATATGTAACACAACAAAAGAAGCTCATTTATGCTTTTTAACTGGTGTGACCACATGTTTAGCATTAAGGCTAACCACCTCAGAATAATGCATGAACACTACCAAGCTGGAATAAGGGGTGTTTTTCCTGTTCTTCCTATTCTGACGACAATGCATGAACGCAGCACATTATTACTTAAGTCTGGACTCATGGAGTCATGGTAACGTAGATGTTCAAACTGCTCATGATTATGAGCACCTCTACAACTTAGGACCTGTGTATTTATATGTGAAATTGTTCACATATCAAAGATTTTGTGTTACAACTTTGAAAGGAAAATGTTTCAAGGTCTTCATACCCTCTAAAATTCATTACTCTCAAACTCTTCTCAGTCCTCTAGCTGTGTGCCACAGTCCCCTGTACAGGAGAGGAGTGCTGCAATACCACTAGAGGCACCATCTGGTAAATCTGACATACCCCCAGAGGAAATCTTCAAGGATGGAGGGAGGTTTGAGTTAGCTCCAATGCCAAGCCCAGCCAAAGGCCCCGCTGCTCATCTGACAAACGACCCGGAGAGCGATTCTGGTCTGCCTGATCGCTCCTCAGAGCCGAATCAGCAACCCCAAGCTGACACAGCAGGAGGCGCTATGGAGAGCACCGTCACCGTCTCCTCCTCTCCACCCCCGGCTGTGCTCAGGCGAAGAGACTCTCCTTCGTCCCCAAGAATGAGTCGAATCCCAATACGAGACCCCGGCGCCCCTCCGGACTCTCCGAACAGAGACCTCAACATGGAGAGGCGTCATCGCTGGAGCAGTCCGGTCCCTGGCTCCCCCACCCACTCACCCTCTCCATCTCTGTCCTGTGACAATCTGCCTTGCGCTCTGCTGAGAGACCGGCTCTCTTCGGAGCGAGGCTCCAGGTCTGACTGTGCAGGAGAAGACCCTCTCTCTCTGTCCTCCTCGTCAGGCAGTAAAAGTAAGATCCCACGTCCTGTGAGCGCCACCTTTATACCGGAGCAACTCACTAGCAGGTTTCTGCCTCGACCACCACCAGGGAAACCACCCATCCGCCCATGTGTGGACAACAGGTATGACATTAGAGTTGAACAAGATCAATTGTCACTTTTTTTTTTTAAGATGGTAAATACTTTAATTAATTATAATCCTTAAAGAGGTCATATTATGCTTGTTGGCTTTTTCCCTCTTCTTTATTAAGCAGAAAATTCTGCTCTGAACTGCATGAAAACAGCTCGTTTGTAGCCCAGCCTTTTCTTCCACTTTGCTGTGACGTCACCGCGAAATATGCGTCATAATGCTCGCCAAGTGACGAGGCAGGCACGCCCTCTAAAACACCAGTGGAAACACACACTGAGCTGCAGCACACAGTGAAAAGATGTCCGCCTGCTTCCTCTCCTCTACCTTCCAAACACTAGCTTCCCTCCAGGTAGTCAATGGACATAAAGTTGCAACTGTGATGTAGAGACAGAGCTCAGTTAAAACTTTATGTATGAAAGATACATTTGTTACAGATTAATAACTCACCACTCTGAAACTCTTCAGTCGATGTTGATAAGATGGTAAGGGGATATACAGCTAAAGCCGTGTTTACAGGCTTCTCACGACCCGCCCTACCCTGTTTCTGATTGGGTAGTAGTCCTTAATTAGGAACTGCGCATGTGCAACTCCCAACAAAGATCTTGTAGAGGTAAGATGTATCACTCCTTAGCTAAAAAGGAGCTTTCAGCACAGAGTGAAAAGAGGAGCTGCAGCAATGTGCAGTAAGACCAAAATATGATGTTTTTTCAAAATGAAACCATGTAAACCTGTTCTGGTACAACCCCTAAATAAGATTTTGAACCTGAAAATGAGCATAATACCACCTCTTTAGATTTCAGTCCTGGTTGATTTGGCGACACCTGTGTTAGGGTTAGGGTATCAGCAAGTGCAGTTTAAAACTACAGCAAACGCTCAAGCAGCTACTTTGTCAGAACTGTTACAGAAGAGCAATTGTTGTGTCTTAAGATGTCTGTAAGTAATTGGCCTTTTCCATCAGGCAAGAAACTTCAGTCTGATTTTATGCTACACGCAGTGCAAATAGTTTTCCGCACAATAATATCCTACTCAGCAACAATTACCTTGCTGAGGAGTTCGAGGTATGCAGCCTGTCACCTGAAACTCTTCATCTAACAGCTCACTGTGGCGGTTACATTTATTATTATTATTATTATTATTATTATTTATTTGAAATTGATCGGCAGTCAAAACTAATCTCTAACCCCTGTGACAAACACATTGGGTTTCCTTTGACTACGTCACAACAAAAGCCACCCTGTGTTTCGCAGGTTGAAGGCTTTTAATATGAAGCAGCAGAGTGAACAGTGAGTGATTAGTGAGATAATATTACATTAATGGCTGCACCATTTCCTGTGAATACCTTGTATGTAGGTAACAATTTGAGTCCAAGAGAGCCAATTACAGAATGAAAATCAT
>NC_060159.1:18193565-18216595 GCF_021292245.1 Micropterus dolomieu
ATACTTTAATTAATTATAATCCTTAAAGAGGTCATATTATGCTTGTTGGCTTTTTCCCTCTTCTTTATTAAGCAGAAAATTCTGCTCTGAACTGCATGAAAACAGCTCGTTTGTAGCCCAGCCTTTTCTTCCACTTTGCTGTGACGTCACCGCGAAATATGCGTCATAATGCTCGCCAAGTGACGAGGCAGGCACGCCCTCTAAAACACCAGTGGAAACACACACTGAGCTGCAGCACACAGTGAAAAGATGTCCGCCTGCTTCCTCTCCTCTACCTTCCAAACACTAGCTTCCCTCCAGGTAGTCAATGGACATAAAGTTGCAACTGTGATGTAGAGACAGAGCTCAGTTAAAACTTTATGTATGAAAGATACATTTGTTACAGATTAATAACTCACCACTCTGAAACTCTTCAGTCGATGTTGATAAGATGGTAAGGGGATATACAGCTAAAGCCGTGTTTACAGGCTTCTCACGACCCGCCCTACCCTGTTTCTGATTGGGTAGTAGTCCTTAATTAGGAACTGCGCATGTGCAACTCCCAACAAAGATCTTGTAGAGGTAAGATGTATCACTCCTTAGCTAAAAAGGAGCTTTCAGCACAGAGTGAAAAGAGGAGCTGCAGCAATGTGCAGTAAGACCAAAATATGATGTTTTTTCAAAATGAAACCATGTAAACCTGTTCTGGTACAACCCCTAAATAAGATTTTGAACCTGAAAATGAGCATAATACCACCTCTTTAGATTTCAGTCCTGGTTGATTTGGCGACACCTGTGTTAGGGTTAGGGTATCAGCAAGTGCAGTTTAAAACTACAGCAAACGCTCAAGCAGCTACTTTGTCAGAACTGTTACAGAAGAGCAATTGTTGTGTCTTAAGATGTCTGTAAGTAATTGGCCTTTTCCATCAGGCAAGAAACTTCAGTCTGATTTTATGCTACACGCAGTGCAAATAGTTTTCCGCACAATAATATCCTACTCAGCAACAATTACCTTGCTGAGGAGTTCGAGGTATGCAGCCTGTCACCTGAAACTCTTCATCTAACAGCTCACTGTGGCGGTTACATTTATTATTATTATTATTATTATTATTATTTATTTGAAATTGATCGGCAGTCAAAACTAATCTCTAACCCCTGTGACAAACACATTGGGTTTCCTTTGACTACGTCACAACAAAAGCCACCCTGTGTTTCGCAGGTTGAAGGCTTTTAATATGAAGCAGCAGAGTGAACAGTGAGTGATTAGTGAGATAATATTACATTAATGGCTGCACCATTTCCTGTGAATACCTTGTATGTAGGTAACAATTTGAGTCCAAGAGAGCCAATTACAGAATGAAAATCATAATGAATTTAACTTTAAATTCTCTACATAGAATAATTTGTAGGAGAAATAATCATACAAAAGGCATCTTATCAAAGTGTGTGTGTGTGTGTGTGTGTGTGTATGTATGTGTATGTATGTATGTATGTGTGTATATATAATAAATTTTATCTTCTCTAAAGACGACGGCGTTTACGAGTGCGTGCAAGCAGCACTAGCGACGCAGACTTCCTGGCCAGTCTGACTCAGCTGATGCAGGACCGCAGCGGGATGCTCTTCAGCCCTCCTCCTCGCCCTCGCAGCTCCTCCTCCCTGCAGCGCTCGCTAAGCTCTTCCCCCTCCCGCCAGGAGTTCCGCGAAGGCGGGGCGCTGCAGGGACGCAGCCGCTCTCCGTCCAGCTTCTCCGGTTCCCCTCCTGCTCGCCACCCTCATCTGCAAGACCGGTCCGGAGGGCAGGGTCAGTGGGGGCACAGCTCCAGGGGGAGGGGTCTGATCCATGAGTGTAAAGGCTCCGGCAAAGTGAATCGATGACTGTGTTTGACACAAGTGACTGATCCGGATGGTGCAACTGTAGCGAGAGGCTGTCTCACATTCAGTCCCTGATCGCATGTGTAAATACGGTATTTACTCAAGGGAATGTATTGTACGTAATGTAAAATGTATGATAAATTGTATTTATTTATTTATTCATTTGTTGGATGTGTCTCTCAAAATACTTGACAATGTGGCTTGATACCTGCAGATGAAACAGAAAGGTTGAGAAAACCTTAAGATTGCCAACTCTTTACCTCTCATTTCACTCCTCTCTTAACACTCCATATAAGCCTACTATGAGACCAAAAAGATAATTTTTATTACTTGAGGGATGTAAAAACGCTAATTGTAGATAGGTACCATTAGGAAAATGGTATACACTAATAGAAACCATGTACTCATGTTCAGAACACTAATAGAAATAACACCACACACAGTGTATACACACACACACACATCAGCATTCATGTACAGAAGAACCAGGGCATGCGGCCCGATATTGACCTCACTCCTGTAAAACAGCTAGATAAATTATGTATGTAACAATGAATTGCTCATTTTGGCATATCACAGTGTATTAGTGTGCTTTTACTTTGCTAGAAAATATCGGTCATGCAAAAGGCATCAGCATATTAGAATGTACATGTAAAGTGCACTCATACTTAAGTATTGTAAAAGTGCATGAGTATCATTGCAAATGTTTTTTTTATTATTATTAATTTGTAAAATCTGCTGAGACATCTGTATTTTTATTGAAACGCTCCTGATCAAAATACATCATAATGTAGACCAGCAACGATGTGCATTTTTATTTCTTACATCCAGTAGAAGGTAGGGGAGAAAACTGATAAAAACTGAACTTTTTCATCAAGCCTGACTCTTTGTTTGTTGCATTTTATTCTCACTTCTCCGTTGAATCTATGGCATAGCCTGGCGCGCACCTGCCCAGAAATGTAACTGCACGTCACGGCAACACGGACCACAAGAACTGTAATTGGTCGGCTTGGTAGCATCGCATTTCGTCCTATACGCATTTCTTGCTTGTCCTTCTGCCTCAACTGGTCCACAGGTTGTACATACAATCTCCTCCCGACGCCTTCTCTCATTTCTGCGTTTTAGTAACTTCTCTAAAAGTGACTGCTGTTCAGCATCGATCAGCTCCAACTCTAGCATGATCTGCTCAGTTTCAGTCGCCATTGTTTGTAGTTGCCTACACCAACAAAGAAAAAGAAACTCAACACTGTGGAATATAGAAACCCTACAGCCAGATAGTTTTTGGGGGTGTAATTGTAGAGAGACGTGGACACCAGTGCACATGTATAAAAGCACACATTGGTGTAGACTCGACGCAGAAGTATAAATTGGCCTTTACAGTGTCTTGCCAGTTTAGTTGTTTTAAGATGTCTTTACAACGAGGTTTCTGCCAACACCCCAATAAAATTAAATGTAATTTGTTTTGTGGCATTCACAGCAATGAAACTATTTTACTATTTTATTAGAAGTAGTTCCTACAGAACTAGCTCCAAGCTTAGCTCCAGCCCTGTCAGTGATCAGATTAATGGGAAAAGATGGTTAAACGATCTCAACTAAACGTGTTCAAATAATAGAGTAGTGAATTTTATACTTGAGTTAAACTACTACACCTACTCAGACTATGACGTGTCCACTGAGAACAATCGCTTGTCAAATTCTGTTGAAGCAGCTGTTTCCTTAGACAAATGTCCCTGTAAGCACAAGAGAGACTGCTGACAAGCTGGTGACTGAATGGGGGTAGGTGAGGTCCCAGAAGATAAACACAATGAAATAAAGGCTCCTCCTCCTCCTCCACAGATTTAAAACGTGGAAGAAGGCAAAATGTACCCACATGTTAAACACCAGTAAGTGAGAGTGTACGTTAAAGAACGTGTGGACGTGAAAGAAGGATTGAATCTCAATAGAGATAAGCTCTGATATAACTCCACTCTGACAACTAACGTTTTGTATATATGGGGAAGTGGATGGATTTCGATATGAGGGGTCCAGTATGGCAGATGCAAGTAGGTTATGAATCGTGACTGCTACACAGGAAACTGAAACTTCAATAAATGGCCAGATGTTGACACTATAACAAGCAACTTAATGAACAGAAACGACTGCATAAGTTTTCAAAAGTTACATTTTTTTCTGAGCACTTACACATAAAGACAAAAAGTGGTTTAAGTTTACTCTTGACCTTGTGGTGAGTTTTTTTTTTTTTTTTTTTTTTTTTTTTTTTTAGGACTTGGATACTGTCTTCCCCATATTTGAAATGAACAGGAGTAGCATGTCGGTGCCCCCAGATTAACATAATCAAAACACTCCCAACAGTTTGGTGGCTATGAGAAACTATTTTGGGACATGCTATTTGGCAAAAAATAAATAACTTTGAACCATATAAGCAGATAAATTTACTTTTGTTTTTAAAAACTCTTGACATTTCAACTTTAGCCAATGTCTTCTCGTAACAAATTATAGCTATTTTTGGCTGTACATGGTAGGCTCCCTTACTTTTTCATTCTGATTTTACAACATCAGTCTGTGTTGAGCAGAAAAGTGAAGATGGTAATAAAAATCTTAGTAGTAAAAAAGTTTTATTTAAAGTTACATTGTCAATCAACATACATAATGTCTGTTGTTGTCATGTAGGGCAATAAAAAGTCATGTCCTGTTCAACGTATATCAGCATACAGTAGTTCATACACAGCCAACTTAAAATATGGCATTTACTTAATTGAAGATGTGCATAAAAAATTTTAATAGATGATTAAAATGGTTGGAACCCTGAAGCCAGCAGCTGTGTGGGCGAGACTCGTTCTTAAAAAGTGAATCGTGACCTGCAGGTGGTCTAGAAGAGAGGTGCGGACTGCCTGGGGTCATCTGGTAACACACTGATGGAGTCCTCGGCCTTTCCACACAGCATGCAGAGCATAGTGTACTCCTGGACAACACAAAACATAGTGACAGCAACTAGCCATGAATACTGTATGTTAGATAAGTTAAAAGTTAAAATGCCTATTTTCCTCACATACAAATCTACTTAGTGGTGGTCAATAAACAGGTATAGAGAGGCCTTACCTGATATTCATCAACAACAGAGAAAGTGTATTCGTGCCTGGCAATGACATGGTCACAGTTTTTACAAGCATCTGTAAAGACAAAAGAAGGATATTAGTGGATTATTTTATATATAAATAAATAATGACAAAAATATTCAGACTCCTTTCTACAAGAATTTGGAATCTGGCTGCAGGAATGCAATACAATACAAACAACTTTATTACAGTAAAACTACAATTAAATGCCTAGTCCCAATTAGATGCCCTCTTAAACCCACCAGGTCATCTGCTTGAGTTAGTTCTAAGTTGCTTTGATCATGTATCCCAACATAAATGTATAAACTTTTGTCAATATGGACATGCTACACATTGTTAAGATTGGTTAAATTCTCCACAATTCAATTGTTTAGTTCACTTTATGAAAACAATGAGAACCAAAGTATGATTCATTAAGATTTACCGGCATGGTAAAGGAATTAAAGGCCTGTCCCATATGCCTGTCCCAAATATAGGCAGGGTGAGTTCAGTGATTTAAGCAAATAAAAGCCCGGGTTATTAATTTAAGTTTTACAGTAATCCAACAAGGGGCAATTTGACTGAAAATATTTGGTCCCATCAGCCACAATTAGAGAGCTGCGTCGCTAATGTTGGGCGATAAGGCCCAGCTCGCAGTTGATATTCCATTTCATCCTAAAGGTGTTGAATGGGGTTGAGGTCAGGGCTCTGTGCAGTTCTTCCACACCAAAGTGGGAAAACATTTCTTAATGGCCCTTGGCGCTGACATGTTGAAACAGGAAAAGAATCTTCCACAAACTGTTGCTGCAAACTTGGAAGCACACTATTGTTTAAAAACATCACTGTATGCTGTGGCATTAGGATTTACCTAAAATGAACTAGGGGTTCCTGCCCAAACCTGGAAAAACTGCCCCAGAAGTACCTAAACATTTGACCATGTAGTTTATTATCTGGAGGTTCTCCACAACAATGAGAACACCTGAAAACAACTGGTTGTCTGTCCTAGTGGGACAAGAACAGTCACTCACGATCATATGTGACAATCTCCTCTCCATCCTCATCCTCGGTGGTTTTATTGCTGATCAGCACGAAGTCCCTCTGATGGCAGTTGGCGCAGCCCAGGTAATTCATCAGGTAAGAGCCATTCTCCAGACAAGTGTTCCCCTGAGCAGGAAATCAACACTTATTCTCTTTTTGCTTTCTCAATTACACCCAGGATATTATACAACAGCATCATTGTTTGAGGTGGTTAGTTAACCTAGCCATTCCTTAACTCATAGACTAACGTTATAACCTTAGTAGCTATAAGTTACATTTACTAACGTAAGTGTTTGTCAAAACAAGTAGTGGGGTCTCCTGGTTGTCTCAACTTACCCGGTCCGGGTACTCTTTAAGCACACAGCCGTTGCACATTTTAACTGAAACCTTTTTTTATGTCCGTTGGCGATAACACACTGCAAACAGCTAAAAAATATTTTGCAAAAAAATCCTTTTCCGTACGGAAAGGTGTTCCCTGCAGCTCTTTAGATCTGAAAAACAACCTCATTACCGGACATCGTTGTGAAATCATCGACTCGCTCTCATCTCGTCGTTTGTAGATCTACGAAGACGGCCAGCTGCCAAACTTCCGGTGTCCTCTTTAGCGAACGATTGGTCGACGTAGACGTAACGTCATTTACGTAGACAAACATGGCGGACGTGATGTTGTTCAGCTACATGAAAGAAAGCACCAATTAATTTTGACTAATATATATAGGCTAGATATCCATATAGAAAATATGTACAACCTTTAGAGAGAGTACCAGAATTTAAATATTTGAGGTTATGGTTTGATGTTATTATCATACAAAGCACATGTAAACTGGTGAGTTGCCATTAAATGTTAGACCAGGGAAACTATCAGTAGCTAAAGTTACTGGAAAGGAACAACACTGAAGTTTTAAGTGAATGTAGGTATACCAAGATTAATGACGGGTTTTGGATGGAATATAGTGAGATTACCGAAAAACATGGGTCTGAAAGAGACGATACTCGATCTGTTGTTTAAAGAAATGTTCCCCCATGGGTTCTCCCAGATGTATGTATTAATTTTAAAAGTGGAAGAAAAGAAGAACTGGCCATTAACAGATAACATTCATCTTATTGTTAAAGATCACGTTAAAAGAAACTTCTATACATTTTTGACAATGTATAAAAATGGTTAAGATTTTTACTGATGGGCAAGTGGGTATATATCAGAATTTAATGTTAATATATATCAAAGACTGGCCTATACATATTTGGCATCATTGCAATCATGATTGTCCATTAGTGGATAGAGCAAGTCATTTACTCAGATTAAGCAGCAGCTCACAGAGCCTTGTCCCCAAAGCAAACAGAGAATAAGATCTAATGATAGAAATCCACAAGTTGCTTTTAAGACTACAAAGTATGGGTATAGAAGTGCAGTTTTGTTCGCTGCTCATTTGGTTTTTAGAGGTAATGAGCAAATTGGCAAAGAAGGCTCTTAAAATGACAACAAGTGATAAAAGGGGTAGGGGAGAGGCAAAATCTGTGATTACAACAACTGCAATTGACACCTGGTAGAAGGAATAAGATACAGATAATAAAGGAGACATTATTATAGCCTAATGTACAGAAGTACAAAAGCTTAATCATAACCACAGAGAAGTTCAAGGTTCGGGCACGCAGGTTTTCACTCTACGTTATAAATATTTTTAAAAGGTCAACCTGTGTCAGTGGAAGATGTAAAACACATTATCATGTTCTCTAGCCTTTTTATATACTGTATATGATTCTAGCAGGCTGAATATAATTCAGAGAGGCAGACATCAGGAAAAAATACATGACACAGGGCAGGGATGGAGATTAAAATCACTGCTGACCCACAGGACAGGACTGTAGGGAAATCAGAAGAGGGGTTGGTAGGTTATATAATCCAGGCAGGATTAGGAAATAGGGTGTGACTTTGTTGTGTTTGTTTTTTCTAAGGACCAATCCGTGTTCATGATGATCTAACGCCGCCATGACTCCACACTCCGACACAGTAGGTGGCGCTGCGAGGTAAATTTGTTTGCGAGTCTCTAACTAAAAACAAAGAAGAAGAAGAGACATGGCGGTTGGGAAGCAGTTGAGTGTTGTTGCCATGTGAAATGTGTCTGGTAATTTTGATGTGTTTACAATTTAAATATAAAATTTAGTCTTTTATAATCCGTGAAGAAGTTACCCAAACGCCGTTAATTAAATAATAAATCTTGTGTGAGTCGTAACGCAGGGGCCATTCATGTGCAGGCTGGATGATTTAACCACGTTGTGCTGCAGTTACAGGTTTAGGCTCGATGATCGCAGTGTTAAAGTGATTATAAACTGTGTCCAGCAACACTATATTCTATTGGCTATACTTTTTAATCTGTGATGATATGCTGTTGATGCAACTACAAAGCTTCCATGTGTTTGCTGTTAAGATCTGTTCTTGTTTTACCTGCTCAGAAATGGCAAACGTTCAAACCCCACTTGAGAAGGTGGGTAAAACCCCTGTGAAGAAGAAGACAAACAGCCACGCACTGTCCCCACAGAAGGTCAAAAATATCTACTGTATTTTGTGTCGCAGGTCGTATTTGAAACATGTAAGTGCCTCTAACTTTATTTACATGAGTAGCTGTGCGGCTGTGCTGGTTAATGTGTGATTATTCCAACATGCAACCCTTATAAATGATCTATAATTCTGAAAATATGTTAACTACAGGAAGGCCATGAGCATATGCATGGTATGCTGCATCACAGAGAGCTGGAGACGGTGCTGGGCAAGTGAGTAATATCTAATAAACAAATGTACTGTAATATGCAAGAGATGCAAAACTAAAAAAAGTAAAACACATGATGTTGAAGACATTTTGGGCTGAGTTGAGTAAGAGTTTATGCACAACAAATGTCATGGTTGTGTTGTCATGTTATTCTTCAGGAGTATGTCAATAGTCTCTCAATCTCAGTCTCTCTATTGTTCACAAATCTGTCAAAATCTGTGTGAGTGAGCACTTCTCCTTTGCCGAGATAATCCATCCACCTCATGTGTGGCATATCAAGATGCTGATCAGACAGAATGGGTATTACACAGGTGTGTTAGGCTGGCCACAATAAAAGACCACTCGAAAATGTGCAGTTTCACTGTATTGGTGGGGTCTGGAAACCAGTCAGTATCTGGTGTGACCACCATTTGTGCTTCACATAGTGCAACATGTTTCCTTCTCATAGAGTTGATCAGGTTGTTGATTGTGGCCTGTGGAATGTTGGTCCACTCCTCTTCAATGGCTGTGCGAAGTTGCAGTGAGGTCGAGGCCCCGATGAGGATGACGAGCTTGCAGATAAGCGTCCCTGAGACGGTTCCTGACAGTTTGGGCCGAAATTCTTTGGTTATGCAAACCGATTGTTGCAGCAGCTGTCCAGGTGGCTGGTCTCAGACGACCTTGGAGGTGAAGTTACTGGATGTGGAGGTCCTGGGCTGGTGTGGTTACACGTGGTCTGTGGTTGTGAGGCTTGTTGGAGGTACTGCCAAAGTCTCTGAAACACGTTTGGAGACGGCTTAGAGAGAAATTAACATTCAATTCACGGGCAACAGCTCTGGTGGACATTCCTGCAGTCAGCATGCCAATTGCATGCTCCCTCAAAACTTGCGACATCTAACATATTTTGACAGATTTGTGAACAATATTTGAGAGAAATAGGCCTTTTGTGTACATAGAGAAAGTCTTGCATCTTTGAGTTCAGTTCATGATTAATGGGGGCAAAAACAAAGTGTTGTGTTTATAATTTTGTTCAGTGAATTTTAACATTTAGTTTGACTACATAAAAAGAAAAGAAGAAAAACATGTTTATATTCCTTAAAGTAAGGTATCAAAAAGAGTGTTTCCCTGCCATACAAAGATAATATAACCATGCACAACATGCACTGACCCAAAACTCTCATGTTGTGTTTTGATCTTAAAATCTGTTGCAGAAGCTTGAAGCCGGGACTCTGACATCTACTCAAATCTGACCAAAAATATGGTTTATTGTTGTTTTTCCACAGCGGCTCATTTCATGAATGTCAGGCGTGTAAGCAGTCCTCCATGGGTTTAAATGAGTATGCTCGGCACATCTCCACCGCTGAACACAAAGCCAAGTTGAAGAGCTTGATGTCTAAAAATGTAAAGCCCATCTCTCTGTCTAAGATTCTGAGCCCTGAGACCATGGGCCGAATCCTGGAGAGAAACAAGAAGCTGAAGAAAGAGGAGTAAGAATTTCACGTTTAGTTGTTATTGAGTCAAAATGATTGCTTTTGCATTTTTATCACTTTATGATAAAATATGTTGTTGTTGTTTTGAAACATGGTCTATTTCCATTACAGGAAGAAAGCAATGCGAAAGAAAAAAAAGAAACTGAAGCAGATGGCTGGTCAGAAACTTGCAAAAATGCAAGAGGGAGCCGTGAGAAAAAACACGGTGGCGTCCAAAGTAGTGAAGCTGGAAAACTCCAAACAAGTGAACAGGAGGACGCTGCAACAGATGCGGAAAACCCAGCAGGAAGAAAGCAACAATGTGGTTGTACAAAATAAAGAGAATAAAGTGTCCAGTCATCAAAGAGAATCAACTTTGCAGAATCAAAGTGAAAGATTTGCTTGTTTGCCCGGAGAGCCTTCAGGTCGAACTTGGCATCACCCTAATGTCCGGAACCAGTTCACCCGGTCAAGTCACCAGCTGAGGCATGATGGCAACTTTTCTGTGAACAGTCAGTGCAGCAAAGTCCAAAGTGAGAGCTCCCAGACAGACAGACTTGTTAGAAGATCACACATCACCCAAACAGGTGTCACCAGCAAGCCAGAGCAGATAACCATCAGCCAGCATGACTATTACAACAAGCAGTACGAGTGTGCAAGAGACTTCACCAGTGATCACCTCCCTCAGAACGGAGCCATCTTCTTTGATCATGGCCAGAAGGAGAGTACGGCATCTTCTGAGCGAGGACAGGAAGGTCCACATTCAGCTCAGCCTGACTCTGAAAATCGATCGGCCAACGCAGCTCCCATACGGGACATCGATGTCAGTGCGATGCTGTGGCAAATCAGAAGAGCGCTTGGTGTGAGGGAGCCGTGTAGAGCAGATCGTGAAGCCCGGAGGCAGAACGGCGAGGGAGGCGTCCGGGCGGCTGATCACGGGACCACGCTGCAAGTTGGAAGTGAGAGGAAGCAGCCGGCAGGTGGCTCCTGCAGAAACCACGCCGAGGAGGCCGCACTTCACACCCCCTCTGCTGCAGCTACATCTGTGCAATCCTCACCGGTCAACAAGCCAAAGCAGAAAACAGCCAGGACGACACAAGGGATGACTGAGAATAGCTCAGCGGTTGCAAGTGACTCAAACGGACCTTCAAACAGCAAGGAGACCGAATCTCCCACCTCACACAGCCAATGTTTGGGCACGTCCTCTGAGCACAACCTGACAGTCGCCCGCAGGGTTCGAATAGCCCACGAAACAGGGAAATTTCAGGGAGAGAAAGAGGCTGAGCTTAAACCAACCCTGAACACGTTGTTCAGCTTATCAGGGGCCAAGAGTAAGTTGAGCTGGAGGGAGAAGTATGAGGAGATGAAAAGAAGGAGACAGGAGGGGGGCAGAGGCAGGCCCAGGTAAGCCTTTTTTCATCTTTTCGACTGTTTCCATTTTACCCTGTGTTTTCCAAAAGAAATGTGTTTTTTTCTAAATCTATTCTTTTAATTCTGTGTGGTAACAGGTTTGGAATTAAGTTGACGAACCCTCCATCTGACCAAAGAAGCGCAGCGGACAGTGACTTGCCTCTGTCAGAAGGCTTCCATTGGGAGTCGCTCCCAGACAGTCCTTCGGGGGCACACTGGACTGGGCCGCATCCTTCACCGCCGGGCGCGACGCGTAATAACTCTTGCACAGAAGCACAGTCAGATTCTCAGACGCAGGAGCCGTTGGAGCAGCCTGGTGCCGCACAGCAAAGCTGCAGCAGGCAGACGGTGGAAGTGGTGTCTGTGAAGGTTGAACCAAACTTTGAGGATGAGAATGGAGACGTCAGTAGTGCCAGCAAGAGGAAACAAGAAGTAACAGTGAGTAGCTTACAGTATTTTTAAGTGTTTACAGCTGAATTACATCTGCTTGCTGATAGATTTTTATTGTTGAAATTGAATTATAAATTATTCTTACAGCATGACGGCCTTTCTGATAAGGAGCCATTTGGAAAAAAGAAGAAAACAAAGTCAAACGCGGGTAATTCTAATATTTTGAGTGCTGTTGGGTCGTCTTTTTTTTTTTCTTCTGATGAAGATTAAGCTCAGATCAAAGAATTACTCTTAATTAAAGGTTAACAGGAGTACAGCGGCATATGTGAGAAAAGTTTATATAAAACCTTTTGTAGTGAACTGTCAGCAATTGAGTTGCATTGTGGGTAATGTAGAACCAAGCCAAGAAGAAGAATGTGGGAATAAAAAAAATTATATCTCTGGTTTTGCTGCATCAATTTCTATTCTATTCTATTCTATTTCATCTATTTCCAGTGCGATGCTCAGTCAGCGGACTATTCTATTTAAAACATTTTCATTTTGAAACTCACCTCTCCCAATAGTGTTTGAGATTTCTTGGGTGATTATATGGAAATATTCACAGTTTGTATTTTGCCCTTTTTTTCCTGACCTGTAGACCAGGACCAGATGGACCAGCTGTTGGCTGTGTCTCTGAGGGAGGAGGAGCTGAGCCACTCATTACAGGATTTAGACAAATCTCTGATCCAGGCCCGCAATGCCCTGCAAGCTGCCTACACAGAAGTCCAAAGACTCTTACTATTGAGACAGCAGGTACAAACACCAATGCAGAATCCTCTTTTAAATCTCTTCTGAAAACTCACTCTGATTTAAAGGCTTTTTCATAACTGATGGTGGTTTTTTTCATTATTTTATCTTGTTTTATATCTTTTGTTTACTTTTCTTGCATGTTTTAATTGCAAAGCACTTTATTATAAAATGTTCTATATAAATGAAGTTATTGTTACTATTGTACTGAAGAAAATTTCACAAATCTTTTTTACCTTTTCATGGGTGTACATTAAATTGTTCTCCCTGCTGTTTCAGTGTACTGCTGAGGTCAACAGTCTGAGAGCCCAACGCATTGAGATCCTGCAGGGGATGCAAGGTACAGTAGAGTTACCCTTTGCTTTAAATGGCTTCACTGCTCAGCAAATAGTTGACCTTTTCCTTTCTTAATCTTTTTCAGGAGGATACTCGGGAACATCTAATGTGGCAGAGAAATCCTCCACCTCCTCAGCTGGGGCTGCTACTGCCCCCATGCAACCAAGACACTCTCCCCTTCCTTCCTCTTGTGCCTTCCCCACCTCCTCCAGCCAGCAATCACCTTCCACAAACCCAGCATCTTATATCAGCCAACCTCATCTAACCCCGCTTGCCATGCCAAAAATACCAGTAAAGCAAAAAATCTGCCAACAACCCACAGCCTCGTGTAACCCAGATACACCTCAGGTTCTAGTGAATCAACCTGTGCCCCTGTTTCCCTCTGATTTGCTTCCTACACTGCTGGTTACATCACCCCACTTAGCTGCTCCTACAACTGTTGTTAGTTCTCTCAAACAACCCAAAACAGAGTGCTCTACATCAACGAATACAAATCCTTATCCTGAATCATCTGCCAGGCAGCAGGAGCAGGTCACGAGGGAGGTTTCAAAGGACTTTGTAAAGACCGTGAGTTTGGCGAGAGAAGAAACTGACAGCGATTCTGATGAAGAGACGGGAGGAAATCTCTGCAAAGTGCCGGCACCAGAGAAGCCTGATGGAGGAAACGAGAGTGATGACTCGGTCGAATTGATGGAGCCCTCCGACCTGGTGGTCATCGATATTGATGAATCAGACAATGAGGAGAGCGTCTCAAATGCTCACCAAGAGCCTCCTCAGATGTCTGTCAGCGTGGAGTTCAGTTCTTCGAGTACACAGACGTTTCAGCAGAATGATGATGATGAGAGGTGACTTATGTACATATTATGCCGCAGAATCTTGAACATACCGGGGATGCTTTACTTGTAAATGTGAAACATGACCAACTTTTTTTCTCTCCTGACCACTCAGAAAAGATAAACCTACACCTTTGCCAGTTTCTCCAGGTGAGCATTGTTTCTCCTGCTTACATTAAATTTAAATCACACAGAAGATTTTTAGACGCACAGCTGTAAAAATCTTGTTTTCGCCGTAATCGTGGGTGCAGAGGTGGTTGACGACGAGGAGCCATCCTTGGGAGAGTTTCTAAATCACACTGGCCCTGTCCACGGCCTTCAAGTTCACGAGGGCCGGTTGTACACGTGTTCAGGGGACAACACAGCGCGGGCCTACGGTCTGGTGGTATGTTGATTTTTTTTTTTTTTTTTTTTATTTATACCGACTTCTGTCAAACTGTGTCCCTGCTCAAAACTGTATCCTTCCTCCGACAATAAGCAAATATCATCAAACCACAACAGTTTAATGTAAGTGTGTCCTCAGTTTGTGATGCGTAAAATATAAAATCTGTAGCCTATATATTTTATATCCGTGTATCCAGAACAGGGAGTGCCAGGCCGTGTTTGAGGGTCACACGAACAAAGTCAACTGTCTGCTGGTGTCGTCCCTCCCAAACAAGCCGGCACGTCTCTACACTGGATCCAGCGACCAGACCATCCGCTGTTTCAGCACAAAGGTACACAACAAGAAAAAATATCCTGATACACATTTTCTCTTTGTGATTTGTATGTGACATTTCTTTATTACTGGGGGGCTGGGATTCATGTCATTGGTTGGTTGATAGATTCATCCAAGAAAGAGTTTTTCATAACACCCTTTTTATAACTTCTCTTCAGTTCAGTTTTGGACCTGTTTCTGTTATAAATTTGTCCTTCTGGCTGCTGACCAGCTTTAACTTAACTCTCTTTCTCTTAACTGGGGATTCAGTGTGACACCCAGTACTTAGAATTTACTTGCTGAGTTACTTATGGGTTTTTAACCATCATACTTTAAATTATACACCCACTTCTGTAAGCCTAGCACTGACCCCTATCTTGGGATTCGCACTTTTTGATGTTCTAATTTGGTGATTTATTTTTTCTCTGACCTCCAGTCTAAAAAGTGTCTGGAGCAGACTTCCCTTTCAGACAGAGTGTTGTGTTTGCATGTCGCCTGGAACTTTCTGTTTGCTGGACTCGCCAATGGATCAGTGACTAGCCACGACTTAAAGGTGAGTGAAATGATTTCAATACAAGAGAAATAACCTTTACACATCTATTTGGTCTTGTGCTTAATTTCACTACTATGAGTGGTTGGTATTTACTGTATTACGTAGGGATGCACATAATGTTCGGCCACCGAAATTAATCGGCCAAAAATTAGGGATGCACCAAAATGAAAATTCTTGGCTGAAGCCGAAACTAAATATAATGAAAATATTTGCTGAACACCGAACAAATACATTCACATTTTTACCATTTATTTTGCCTTTTTTTTGCATTGCATAGATTAAATTTGTAAAAATGTGATAATTGATTTTTCGTCGTTCCCACAGGATTTGGAGAGACTATGGTGAGTGGGTCCGAGGCCCGAGAGGGTCCGGTAAAATAAATTACAGGTGTCCTTTTTAGTTTTAATTTACACATTTAATATGTTTTATACTTTCTGTGAATATAATGCAATTAATCTTGTTTTAATACTGTATAGACATCTTATTTTGAAAACCGCTAAATTCATCAAGTCCGACCCAATTTGATAAATAATGTTGTATGTGGTTCTCGTATTGCGTAACATGAAGACTTTATAGCCTCTCTTCAGCTGGGACTCTCATACTGCAACACTTGTCTTTATAAAGAGAGAAGCTGACAGGATATAGACGCTAACCTGCCTGTCAGCTCGCACTGGTCCGTTTCAGTTACCATAAAGGCTTGAATATGTGTGCACTCCAAATGTAGGTGCAGCTAGCTTGATCAGGCCTTGGACCCACCCACCGTAGTCTCTCCAAATCCTGTGGGAAACACTGAGTAAAAAGCACATTTTCACTATTTAATTTATGCAATGATAAAAAAGGCAAAATAAATAAAATAAAAAAATGTGAAAAACCTTGTTCTGGAAGTTTTTCATTATATTCTGCTTCGGCCAAGAATTTTCATTTCGGTGCATCCCTAGTATGACGCAGTGTGCAGACTCTATTTTAAAGCATACCTTTCTGATTTTATCTTCTATATGCCAGAGTAATTTTCTGACAGCTGCTTCTTCAGTAGCGATTAACCTCTCTCCTTAGACTCTGAAGCAGATAGATGTGTTTGAGTGCCATGGCCCACGAGGCGTGAGCTGCCTGGGCACAGCGCAGGAGGGCGCCCGCCGAGTCCTGCTGGTCGGCTCCTACGACAGCACCATCAGTGTGCGGGACGCCAAGAGTGGCCTGCTGCTGCGCTCGCTGGAGGGACACACCAAAACTGTGCTCTGTATGAAGGTGAGGAGATAAACCCACTTCTGAACACTTCAACTGTTAAACTTTAAAAAAGCATTCAGTCTGTATTCAGATTCAGATTTTGCTACCTGCAGATGCTTGTCCGATGTCTCCAAAGTTACTAAATATGACATTCATATATTCATAAGGCTGTAAATAGTTTAAATGCTGTAGTAAATGGCTGTATTTTGACTGAACTTTGGTTTTAAAAGGTTAGTTTTTATATTTCTTGTAGATGAAATGTAGATTTTGTTTGTACATCAGGTGTACTGAATTATACTTCCTTTTGTTTTTTTCAGGTGGTGAATGACCTAGTTTTCAGCGGCTCCAGTGACACATCTGTTCACGCCCACAACATCCACGTAAGTGTTAAGATTCCCAAGAGTTTGAATTATCTCTTGTAGGACATGCAATTCAGATCAGAATCAGAAATACTTTATTGATTGCCAAGGTGAAATTCATGTGTTGCAGTTGTTCATTTTGCCAATCAAGACATTAAAGGAATAATAATAATGATAGAAAGTTGTTAATTAGAAATTAAAAGAAAATATAAAAATCTAATAAATATTTTTTAAAAAGCAGTGTGGAAATTTGTACGGTATTTTACATTAAGTGACAGAAGTGTAATGAATAAATAGTAATAATGAATACTGATAGTGTTCAGGTGGAATGTGATTAAAATCTTTAGAAATTGCAGTATAATTCTTGCAATACTGCAGTTTGTTTTAGTATAGTATAGTATAAATCAATTAATCTGAACATTTCTTGTGTTAACACAACAATAAAAGTGAAATTGAGATTGTTTGGATTCGTAATCTTAAAATCATTCAATGTTAATTTGAGTGTCTGTCTCGGTTTGCGTTTTGGTTTCTGTTTCAACTTTATGCATTCGCTGTCGCCATGATTTTTTTCCCCTTACATCTTTTTTTGTAGACGGGTGAGTTGGTTCGTATCTACAAGGGTCACGGTCATGCCGTCACATCAATAGTTATCTTGGGGAAAGTGATGGTGACGGCTTGTCTGGATAAACTGGTCCGAGTTTATGAGCTACAGGTACACTGTTTATGACTCAATTCAGGCCACCTTTTTGAAGATATCTAGTGTCATGTTTTTAAACTAAACCCCATATCTGTCTGTCTTGTGAATTATCTTTGTATTATTCATTTGAACGTGTTTTCTTTTTAGTCCCATGACCGGCTGCAGGTGTACGGGGGCCACAGTGATATGGTGATGTGCATGGCCGTGCATAAGAGTGTGGTGCGTGGACTAAAACTAGCCCAGCCATATTTTACCATTTAAGCTTGTACAATATTCAGGTTCATTCAGGAAAAGATGGCTGAAAATGCTTGAATTACTCACCTACCATTTTTTTTGTCTCACACAGATCTATACAGGCTGTTATGATGGCAGCGTTCAAGCTGTAAAGCTCAACTTGATGAAGAACTACCGCTGCTGGGTAAAGACTAAATTTTTGATATGTTACATCAGATTTTAAGATTTGTATCAATTCATGTCTGAGTACACACTTTTGTTTACACACTCTTACAAGAAAAACACGTTCTTCTTCTTCAAGATATTTAATAATTATAAGATTAGTTACACTTTCTGATAGACTTGTGTCTTAACATATGTCTTTGTGACCTTTGCTCTCTTTTCAGTGGCAGAATTGCTCTCTGATCTTCGGCATGGCGGAGCATCTTGTGCAGCACCTCCTTAGAGATCACAGCAACCCCAATCTGCAGACGGTCAAATGTCGCTGGAGGGGCTGCAGCACTTTTTTTTCCACACAGCAGTCGGTTAGGCAGGTAAAGAACGTTATTTTAAACAAAGCAAATATGATATAGGCTGACTAATAGCTAAGTTACCAAAAGTGAGCCTTCACACCAAGCACATGAGTACTTTTGGGCGGGTTGAACATGGGAACAATTGCACAGTCTTGTTTGTATTTTTCCTGCAGGAACTGCCTGAACACATGCAGAGCCATGTGGAGAATGACAGCAGAGTGCAGCCTTGATGCAGCAGATGAGGCTGGAGTTTCATCCATTACAACAAGTTCTTTTCAGGATTTTGGGTTTTCTTTCCCATTCATTCCCTGGGCTTTTAGCTTTTGAGGTGCTGATCACATCTCTTTGGTCTTGGGCATACTGTATGACCTCTGTAAGGCTGTTATTGATCCTTGACACTGTTGTATGACAGGACAGAGATGTTCATTCTCTAACACTCAGTCAGTCCTGCTCTTAAAATAATTGTCTTCAACTATTTCTTTCCTTAATTGTCTGCAGTTCAAATTATCAGTTTAATTTGAGGAGGAAAATTGTTCATTACTTTTGGATCTGTTGACAAGGAACGTTTTTTATCACCTTGAAGACATATGAGGCTTTATACACCATAACCTATACTATACATTAAGCCTTGTCAGAAATGTCATTAGAAGATGTGAAGCTAATTGTTCAGAGCACTTTTACAACTATGCTTTACCATCAACACCTTGGTGCAGCTTTTACAGTGAACTGCCCTCAGCCTTGGATTGGCGATGGGCTCTGAAGAGGATGTAGCATGTTTAAATGTTGCCTGAATCTGGAAATGAAAAACAAAGCTGAAATTCCAGAGTGTTGGAACCTGAACAAATTTAATTGAGTTACACATCAAATCTCAACACCCAGTTTGTGAAAATGCTAGTCTGCGCTCTCGAGTAATTTAAAGAGTACTCCACCGATTTAACGTTGCACTCCTGTAACATTATCAGACTTGCAATGGAAAATTTAGATCACAAGGATCTAATTTGATTGTTGATTCTTCTTCTTTGTCAGACCTGGTACCTACATTACCCACGATGCAACTTGACTACCGACCGTTCAGTCATAGATTCAGGTTTTTTATGGCGGCTAATGTACCACTGAGCCACTAGCCTCAAGAAGAGATAAGCAGGCTAGAGAGGGTCTTCTTTCGAACTCACCGCCTCCAGATTTTTGTCTTGTAGGACTAAACAGCAAGAGTGAAGTAATATACAAAGAGCTTTATGCAACATTTCTCACATATGCAGTTGTATTCCCCAAGACCTGTGAAAGACTGATGTGCAAAATTGAAATTGAAATTGAAATATTTTTCAAACACACATCCTTAGACATTAAGATCATTCTTGGTAATTGTAGAAGGGTCAGGTCTTTACCTTCATGAAGTCAGCAGGACTTTGAGGATTGTGCGAAATATTTTCAAATCCTTTTTAGAAAGTATTCGGTGTTGAAAGGACCTGCATACAAGGGCGGCTGCTCAATTGTGAAAATAAACAGGCTTAACTTGCTGGTATACTGTATTATTAAAGAAGGTGCAGTTTGGGGAAACAATTCCAGTGTTTAAAACCCATTGGCTAATATTTAGCAACCTGTACTTTCTGTATAAATAATAAACTACCCGCCTGCTTTCAAGTCAGATTTTTCTCTTTTTTATGAATATTTTCAATATTTTAGTTTTTTTAATTATATAATGACATGGCTTGTTATTTTTCCTGATATCACAGTGTAGAGACAATGTATCCTTAATTATTCCTTGGCCCAAACAGTTTTCTTGCACACTTGAGAACTTACTTTAGAAATGGATTCTTTAAGTGGTGACTCTTGGTTATAGAAATGTTTTGCATCATTAAATATGTAATCAATCTATTAATTTATAATTGTTACATTTTCACATTTCCCAAAGAATTGTTGTAGGCAATGTTCTTCTCCTCTATATAACTTTGGACAATGCATATTTGAAAACGTATCTCTCTTTTTGGTGCAATGGAAGAAAGTAGTGGAAGCTGTCCAACCAAACTGTTCAGAGAACAACTATAAGAATGATGCCTTAATGTTTTTATATTACACTGTACAGTGTGTATTTGATTTGTGTTCAATACCAACTTTGTGTACAGCAATAAAAAAAAAACTAAATTTACAGTATTCACCTCCACTATATTTTAAAAACAATATCCAGCACATTCAGTATTTCTTTAAAGATTTGTCAAACAAAATGTTCATTCACTCAATTCTCACATCAACATTTATTTTTAAGACATTTCTAGCTTTTCACTTCTAACAACGTGTTGTTTAAAACATATGAACTTATGCAATAAAGGTAAATTCTACATTTTTAAAAACTTCTGCCCACATCATCACACTCCTCCTTGCTTCACGTTGTCTGAGGTAACATCACTGAGAACTTAATTCATCACATGTCAGCACTGTAGAGTCTAGAGAACTGATGCTGGTTCAGGGATCCGCTTCATTATTGAGTCGCTAAAATAAAGATGACATTAAATCTAAACCATCATAGCTTGAGTCATGACAGAAGTCTAAATATTACATACAACTGGAGAAATCATTAAACCTCTGATTTTGACTTCAAGATTAAATTTTGTTGGGGTCACAAAATCTGTGCAAAAATACTTTTTAAAAAACCATGAGGCTGTCCAGGAGTTGAGTCATGAACGTGAACAGCTGCTGTCGTGGTCACGTAGGTGACTTAAGAATACATGGTCAGCTGAAGCCACTGGAAAGAGAGAAAGAAAAAGTTTAATTTTCAAAGTGTAAACTATACACCAAGTGACCAGAAAACTTAACATTTTAATGCAATCAACAGTGCTGATTAAATATCTACCGTTGTGAAACATATTTTTAATGGTTTGTGTCAGAGAGGTGTTGATTCAACTTTATGGTCATTTTTGAGGCTGTAGTTTGTGGTGTTGTACTGGACTGTACAATAAAGAGAGTCTTTGATCTGATCGTTTTGCTCTACAATATATAAAAATAAAGTGCACAAATTAGAAACACATGTCAATATAATGCAATCCAACATAGCATAAAGTGCAGCATCAAAATGCAAAATAACTAAGTACGGTAGTGTTCAGACTGTAATCATGTTTTAGCCAGTTTGAAGACTGTATGATGTGGTTCAAAGCTCTTTAAAAAACAATGATTTCCTTCATCACAAGCATGTCTCAATAGTCTTACCTCAAAGATAATGTAAGTACAAGAACACATAAACACGGACAGAAACACAACACACAGAATAGCATACTGTGAAAATACTACAACTGCCTTACCTCCAGGACATTGAGCTTGATTAGTCCATCTCCGTCTTTGTCAAAGGCATTGAAAGCCCCTGCAAGAGACAACTGATCAGCCTTCATTCATCTCTTTATAAATAAGACAAGACAGAATTTTATTTATCCTGATGGAAAACTGTTGTGCAAATTTAAAAAGTTAAGCAGATATCCAAAATCCCCAAAATCCAAATATACACATGCCAAAAATATATGCCTCTTGGTGGGTTGCATATAGAAATGTATGTACAATATCTCAAGTATAGGTAAGTGTTTATGGTTAATTCAAAATGTTGATTGATTATGTCCATGATATTGCACATTTTGTCCTGTAAGTGAGAAAGTTGTAATGATCATAATCTTTCAAATCTTGCAGTTGGACAAGGCTACAATCAGTGGGACCTACGAGTTAGAATTTGGCCCTGCAAAGGATTCATGAATAGTGTAAAATATTTTGTATTTTTTCAGCACTGGTTCTGTTAAAAACATCAGATAAGAGCAGTAAATCACTAATGTATCAGTTGTGTGAGATTCTTTTTTGGTCAACAACCCTCCTGGTACCATTCAATAATAGTGTTCTCAGGGGTATATGCAGTAGTGAGACTGATGCCATCAACAATATTTTTTAGCTGCACCAGCTCAGGCGTGGTCTGTACTTACTGAACATGCCCTCTAGCCTCACGAAACAGCAGATGTAACTGTCAAAGTCGATGTTGAGGTGTTCGTCTGCGTAGCGCATGGCGATGATGCCATACAACTGGTTGTTGAGGTGAAACCCTTCGTGGGGAGAAGGCAAAACACATGTCAGCACTAAGGTTCATGGTTGACAGTTTATGTCAGGTCACAGGTTTCTAACAAGAGGCTGGAGAGTATAGGATGTGATCTTGTCAAAAGTTCTATTGTAAACTGCTAATCACTATATGAAACTGCATTGACTATGTGTTACTAGTGTCTCCTGTTTCATTTATGCTGTAATACAATTACAATTTGAAATGTAAATGATTGAAATTCAGACTTCTAAAGATGATGTGCAACCCCCCAAATGTCTGAAATATTTTTCAAACACACATCCTTAGACATTAAGATCATTCTTGGTAATTGTAGAAGGGTCAGGTCTTTACCTTCATGAAGTCAGCAGGACTTTGAGGATTGTGCGAAATATTTTCAAATCCTTTTTAGAAAGTATTCGGTGTTGAAAGGACCTGCATACAAGGGCGGCTGCTCAATTGTGAAAATAAACAGGCTTAACTTGCTGGTATACTGTATTATTAAAGAAGGTGCAGTTTGGGGAAACAATTCCAGTGTTTAAAACCCGTTGGCTAATATTTAGCAACCTGTACTTTCTGTATAAATAATAAACTACCCGCCTGCTTTCAAGTCAGATTTTTCTCTTTTTTATGAATATTTTCAATATTTTAGTTTTTTTAATTATATAATGACATGGCTTGTTATTTTTCCTGATATCACAGTGTAGAGACAATGTATCCTTAATTATTCCTTGGCCCAAA
>NC_060159.1:18216695-18242460 GCF_021292245.1 Micropterus dolomieu
AGTGTAAAATATTTTGTATTTTTTCAGCACTGGTTCTGTTAAAAACATCAGATAAGAGCAGTAAATCACTAATGTATCAGTTGTGTGAGATTCTTTTTTGGTCAACAACCCTCCTGGTACCATTCAATAATAGTGTTCTCAGGGGTATATGCAGTAGTGAGACTGATGCCATCAACAATATTTTTTAGCTGCACTAGCTCAGGCGTGGTCTGTACTTACTGAACATGCCCTCTAGCCTCACGAAACAGCAGATGTAACTGTCAAAGTCGATGTTGAGGTGTTCGTCTGCGTAGCGCATGGCGATGATGCCATACAACTGGTTGTTGAGGTGAAACCCTTCGTGGGGAGAAGGCAAAACACATGTCAGCACTAAGGTTCATGGTTGACAGTTTATGTCAGGTCACAGGTTTCTAACAAGAGGCTGGAGAGTATAGGATGTGATCTTGTCAAAAGTTCTATTGTAAACTGCTAATCACTATATGAAACTGCATCGACTATGTGTTACTAGTGTCTCCTGTTTCATTTATGCTGTAATGCAATTACAATTTGAAATGTAAATGATTGAAATTCAGACTAAAAATTGCTGCTCACCTGCATCATTAACAGCGTTCCTCATCTCAAAACTACTGATGGAGGAAGATTTGTCTTTATCGTAACGTTTGAAGATCAGCTGCAAACACACGAGGAGATGGACAGGTCAGATTTGTTAAACACGAGCAGAAGTTACAGGGTGGTCACAACTGTCCCACCTGCCACGCCTCGATCTTTTTCCACAAGTGTTTGAACTCCTGCAGGTTCAGCTTTCCTGTCCCATCAGTCTGAGAAACGGTCAGTTATGGAAAAACCAACACAGAAGCCAGTGAAGCCAATTTAAAGGTACATTTGAATTTTATTGTTGTTTTTTCAACTATTCAATCTGGGGGATTTTAAATGTATCACCAGGGGTTCACCAATAATAAATTAATTCTTTTTAAAATATGGTTAAATATAAAATATGGCCATAAGTATGGTGGCGCTGAGAGCTTAACTCATTGCAACTTAAGTAAACAAATGCAAATAGACAAAACACAAGCAAATTCAGAAAACATCTTCATGTTATTTGTTTGTGTTTTCTTAAAGCTGAGGTAGGCGATGTTGGAGAACAAGCAAGAGACGGCTAGATTTTGAAAGTATCCAACCAAAATATAATATATATATATATAATAACAATATTATTAACAATATCTCTTTAACTTTTGGTTCCCAGAGCAGAGCAACCATGGGAAAGGGTTTGCCTGTTCTACTGCTGTTCTACAGTACATGTTGACAACAGAACAGTGAATCAGTACCAACAACCTGCTACTGCGACCTTAAAGGATACATCCATCAGGGCGATCATACTCCGACATGTCTCAAGGCTGAAACCCTCTGTCTTTATCTCGGTATCTGGGGAAAAGGACAGTGTGGTATGATTGGTCACCACATGACACAGACTATAATAAGGATCTTAATCTTTCCTCTATACTCACATTTTGAGAGTACGTTCTTCATGACCATCTTGAGTTCGTTGGCACAGATCTGCATGTCCTGATTGAAGGAGGAACAATTTGTTGCATTTTAGTTCAAATAATCCACTCAGACGTCCACGCCTGTCCTGTGTTGTCCTCATTCCCTCTTTAAAACACTCCTCTTTGTGTACTCACCTCACGAGCAATCTGTCTGTAAATGGCTCTGAACTGTTTTTCCTCTTCAGTCTCTTGCTCAGGTTGGAGTACTTTTTTCTGAGGGACAGATAAGACAGAAGGAATTTAATAAAGAGACTTATTCATACCAAAAATAAAAAGTGTGTGACGGCTATATAAGTTCAATTAAATACTATTCAATTTTCTTTATATAGCTCCAAATCACAACAACAGTTATCACAGAGCGCTTTTCATAAAAGAGCAGGTCTAGACCCTACTCTGTGATGTTATTTACAGAAACCCAACAATTCCCACTGGTAAGTTGTAAAACCTTAAATGTATGTCTTTTTGGAGGATTACATTATGTTTGGACAATGTCAAGTCAAGGGCATCTAAGCTTAGCTAGTTAGCTTTAGCTTCAGAAAGACTATTTTATTTGGTGTTTAATTATTTTCTCCATTATAATTTCATTTAGTTACTGCCTTATTTAATGAGATATAACAAACTGAATTACTAAGACAGTGGAGTCTCAAAATAGATTTTTTAGTGTTCTGGTTTTACAAGATATGATAAATCCTTATTTGCTCCCCAGATGTGGAATTCAGTTGACCAGAAATAAGTACATATAAATAGAGAAGGTAAAAAATAAATAATAAGAGGTATATGAAACTAAAATAAGGATAGACGTAAAAATAGAAACTATTCAAGAGCAATTCAAGTCAAAATTACAAGGTCAAAGTGAAGTCACTACCTCTAGTATATGTAAACAGCAAATGCCAGACTAATATATAATATGATTAAGTAATGACTTTGTGTTCATTAATATAGATATGTAATAGAGATATGATATAATGTAATAAAACAGTATATTAACATAATAAAATATAGTTGGCCTACGGGATATAAGATAGGATAAGGTGAAATATAGTTATGTTGTATAAAATAATATAGTACAGCAACATATTATATAATATACATGTGTATAATATGAGTATAGTATGTTACAATATCATATTTAATAAATAATAAATATAGTATAATGTATAAAAAATAATAAATCAGTCCTGCAGAGAGACATTAGGGAGGGGGTAGTGTGCAGGGCAGAATTTACTGATTTTGAACAATAGAGTAGCAATGTTGTTTTTCAGTTGTTATATTACCAGATTTAAAAAATGAGTATTGCACAAATGAAAGTGAGTGGCTGCTTTTCCCATTGTTACACTTTGGTCATCAGTCAACTCCAACAAGTCTTTATTTGGTAATCAATAATCTACAAATATTAGAACTGTTTTTCCTGTTTTTTCCTGCTGCACTATAAATAACACTACATTTAGTGATTGATTAGCTCTGGGTGCATTTCCTTATACTACCAGTGGAGAGGAGCACATCAAAGAAAGACATTAACTAAGAAAACAGGTGCAGCTCGGTCACTTGAGATCAGTTGGCTTCAAACTCAATTGTTTGAAGCCATGTTATTTGACCCGCTCCAGATTGCATTTCAGAGCCGCCAGTCTCCAGAAATGACGACAGGGCAAAGGTCACCATGAGATATTTGCTATGTGGCTGCAGTGTTTGTGTTTAGGCCCAACAATCTCTGTGCTCTTGCTACAAGGACAATACCTTTGGTTTCTTCCTCTTTTCCCCTTGAATGCCATCATGCTCGATTTCTTTGTTGGCTCGTGCTCTGTCTGACACAAATACAATAGGCTGGCATGTGGGCAACGGCAGTGGTGGGTAAGAAGAGAGAAGGGTTATAAAAGACAAACAGAACAGAGTCATTATAGTCATTCCACTGGTTATAATCTATATGTGTGACAATGGCAGAAACCATAACTGCCAAAGTTGCTGACATATGGCCGACATATGATCAAGAGTGGGGAAAGCAGAGTTTAAAAGCATAAAATGCGATAGCCACATTCATGCATTACCTTTTCTTTCTTTTTCTTGTCTTGCTGATGGCCAAGAAGACAAGGAAGGACAGAAGGATGAAGTGAGATGAAAGGAGGAAAACACTTTCAAGGCTGTTAGCTACTCTCATGGTACAGTATGAATTAGGACTAGACAGAGAGATTTCAAGAACAAGGCTGATGAAGTACTGTATGTATGTTACACATTTGGGATTTAAATCAAATTCAAACTGATAGTGCAGTGTTAACATCTTATTGCAGACCCAGTTCTCTTGTTGGAGTAAGTAGGCATCTGCATTGGATTATTTTGGTGTTTTCCATATATACAGCCTCTGAGGACATTTAGCATAATGTCAGGGATACTTGGTTTAGTATTAATTTCTTTTTGTCTCTGGATTTTCGGGGATGAGCTCAAAGGTTTGTGTAAAAGTGATTTATGTAGTGAGTGATTTATTATTTAGTGAGTTATGGCTACATGTAAAAGAAAAACTGGACCTGTTCATAGGTACTTTATGCTCCATGGAAAAGATGACTTACACCCCTCTACTACAGGGTGAAAAAGACTGAATGAAATGATTGTTACTCACAAGGAACGGACACTGATTATTGTTGAATGTACCTTCGTAATTTCTCTTTTTCCTTTTCCTGAATCCCTGTGTAATGAACTGTGTATTTGTCTAGGAAAATTAATTACCCGTTCCCAATACTAAAGTTTTTATCATACATCCCAGTCTCTCTGGTAAATTTCAAATGTTGTTTTTAAATGCTTTCTGTTGTGTTGAAACATTTTTGAATCTGGACAGTGAATGAGGAGAGAAGAACAATCCCACCATTGACTGGCCACTAGAGTGATTCATGTTAAAAATAATTCTGTAGACATCTGTAAAAGTGTGTCAATTCCTATATTTTGAGTCATTTCACCACTGCAATATCAGTCAGAATCATCAAAATATGTTTTATCCACACAACTTCTTAAATCATGATGCAAACCTGCGTTTGGCCGATTATGTTCTCTGCTTCCCTGTGAAGAAAAGTAGACACATTAGGATTCTTTCTTTTAAAAGCTTTGCTATATTTTGCAATTTTACAGTCAAAAATCCCCCAAAATTTCCACAGGTACACCACCAAATGTAGTGCCTTTCAGTGATCCTTACTCAGACGTGCTCTGTTTCTCAGAGAAGACCCTGAGAATGAACTCTCCCTCTTGATGGGGTTCAAAGGTCGTGGGAATGATGACATACTCTCCTGGAGGCAGCCGAAAACGCTCTGTCACCTCTCGCAGGTTAATGTAGGCCTTGCATTTAGCTTTGGAGGCTGTGTACAGGAAGAAGTCCTTCTGCAGATGTTGATTCTGTTCACACATCTATGGATGGAAAGGAATCAGAGAAAGTGTGGAAGTTGGTGGAGTGGGAATGAGCTCTTTAACTAAGGAAAGCATTCAGTACTGAAAAGGTATTGCAAGCATTGTTCAAAATGTTTGGGAACTCTTTTTTGCCTAGCCTTGTCCAAAGATAATAAAATTAACTAGCACTTCTAAAGCTTGCTAATTAACGCGTTATACCTCATTTGTTTTATCTATACAAAAACTGAAGGGTAAAAAATGTTAATTTGTGGTTTTATGGAGGGTTATATGTCTATTCTCTAGAAAATGTGTTTTGGCTTCTATTAGAAGTTCACAAATTTATACTAATACTACTACATGGAGACTACTGCTAAATCAAACACACACACAAACACAACTCTCTGGAGATACTATTCAATGCTGTGAAAGCGCTGACATCATCACAATATTGCTCTTCTCCAAGATGGGCATACCTCCTTCGGCACCTGCAGAGAAAAGGAAGAAGTTAAAGAAGAAGTTTAACGCCAGGCTTGTCCAGTGATTTAAAGTCATGTTATTGGTACCTCGTAGATGGAAAATCCTATTGTGAGGAATTTGGCCCCTTGATGGCGCTGCATCCTTCGACCTTTCTGCATTAGAGAGACGACGACAGTGCAGGTCACCTGCCCATCGTCTGGGTCATCATCCTCCTCATACAGCTGCAGCCGATACTGAGGGTTCGTCCAGAATGTGTCTGTAAAATACCAAAAAGTAAATCTGCAACAAGGGGTCACATAATAGCAGCCCTAGAAAAGGCACATTAGCCTTTTGATTTTATCAATATTGGTTATAAGAGGAATAAAAGCAGATATGAAAAAGTAATGGCCTACCTGGGAAGTTCCTGCAGCCGCCAGCAGAGCTGCCTCTCACCCAGCGGCCCTCATTGACTGACACTGTCCAGCTGTGTCTTTCGTCACCCTGCAGCGTGTCAGGGGTCAGGTTACACATCTCCAGCTTTGTGAAGTTCTTCTTGAAATCATCAAATGACATCCTGGAGGGAAACATGAAAGAGGGAGAATTTATCGAAGAAAAACTTTTTGGAAGAGGGATGTTTCCTCTGTTTGTGTTTTTTTTTTTTGGGGGGGGGGGGGGGGGGGGGGTTCCTTTCGTTCATTATAAGCACATACATGTCACCTCTTGTGCAGCACTACAATTGTGTACCAGTGTACTATCAAGTACACTATCAGGATAGGCAATTTAGCAAAATGCTTTGTTACATCTTGTGGGAAATAACTACAAAACAGGTCAACATTTTAAAATTCATATTTTATTACAAGGAATAAAATCCTAACATAAGGATTACTGTTGAGCATATTAGCATTCTATTGTATAATTAAAAACATAGCCGAGGCTGTTAGTCATTGATGTGAGGGTTCCAGAGGAACAGTGCTGAACAACATTCATTGACATTTTGCCTTGTTGCTGTTGGCTTAATGAATTTCATAGTCCAATAGTTGTGTGATATTTCACTCTGCACTTAAAAAAATTTAAGATGGTATGAACAGTATTTACTCACCAGAACTCACTTTCCTCTACAGTCTGTTTTTTTAGATTTTCCTTGTCTGCGATGGAAATGGTTGACCATTCCTTTGAACTTTGGAAAGACAAAATCTTATCAATATACACCCACCAGAACATAAAGAAAAAAATTGTCATAGTACAGCATCAGTCATATCTGGGTCATATAGAGTTAATGAAAACATTGCTCTGGTTTTCAACATCAGGAAAACAGCAACACTATCATAAGTTGTCAATACATTCAGAATAATACAGTAATATTGTAGTATAGTGGGATGAACCCAGATGCAGAATCTTTCTACATATTAGTTGTGTAATGTAAACAGTTCCACATAAACTGAAAAAGAACTGCTTGCAAATATATATTCTTTATCAAAATATAAAAAGAATAATTGAAGTTGCAAGTTTCAGATCAAATCTTACTTTGGACACCATGGTCCCTTCCACAGCACAAAACCCCAGGGATTTCGTAAGCGAATCAGGCGAATTCTGGTGTCCTTTGCAACCTCGTCACACTAGAAACAACAACCAACCCGTTAGCATTGCTTGAAAAGACCTTCTCTTACAAAGAATACCAAATTTGCATTTACAGTGAGTGGACTTCTTTTTTACTGAACCTCTTCAAGGCCTATGATAGAGTAGGCGTGACCCCGGACCAGCCCCTGATCAGTCCGAGTCTCCAGTTCAGAAGCTGAAGTAATCTGACACATACAAGAGCAAAACACAGACTGGATGTTGAAGCAATACATCTCACTAAAACACAACTGTAGTTCATTAATTTATTCTGGATTTGATGGTTAAAATCTAGTTTTCCTAAAATCAATTATGGATGTTGAAGCAATACATCTCACTAAAACACAACTGTAGTTCATTAATTTATTCTGGATTTGATGGTTAAAATCTAGTTTTCCTAAAATCAAGTTAAATGATGTAAGAGTAGGATGATGAAATCACACTTTGTATTTTGATTCAGCTTCTCCAATTATAAGAACAATGTTGAAACACGCTGATTTGCATAGGCAAATAAATATACCTGGTGTGTATAGATATGGTTGTTTTTTTTTGTTTTTTACAGTAACCCTAATATCTACCTCCTCCTTATAGTTGAAGTTTAATTTGATTTTCATAGTCAGTATTGTTGAAGCAAGGCTCATCTGAGTTTCTATAATGTTTTCATTTCTGCACAGTGTGACTTTCCTCTGTTTTCCGTGCAATTTATTTTACTATTTCACATTTACTCCATTCACTACTTTGCACCCACATCTATGGAGCAGCCCATCAGCGAGCCTCTCTCCAGCGCGTTCCGCATGATGTTGTAGAGCTCTTTGGGCGCCTCGGACAACTCGAAAAACTCTGTAACTCCCCCTGTGAAATCCTCCATGGCTTCCAAAGTGTTACCTCCTTTCAAAGCCTCATAAGACCCGTGCAACCTGAGAGAGAGGTCAATCATTCTGGTCAATGTGCTGACATGTGAGTTCTCGTCCTCTCAACATGAGGAGGGAGGACTTGTGTGCCTGGTTACTGTTGCTACACTGAAAAAAAAAAGTACATCTTAATAAAGACATTTGGCTAAAAATTTGGGTCTTAAAATGTGTTTAACGTCAAATAAGTTCAAGAAAATGTGTACCAGCAAGTGGTTTCAGGTGCCAAGTCATCTTGTTTGACAGATTTTCTTGGCATTTTACACCCCTGAAATGAAGTCCCCAGGCTTTAACGATTTTAGCAATACTAAATCACTAAAACTTCTTCCAGTGGAAGGATAGGAAATCTGATCTCAACTGTACAAATTAACATTATCGAGGTGGCGATGTGGAGAGCTGCACGACTCCACTTTGCAGGGGACATAAATAGACTGTGCTTACTTGGCATAAGCTTTTTCCAAAAGAGCGCTCCAGAACTCGTTCTTTCTGAAAGATTTGGTGAAAACCAGCTGGTTTTTGCAGGTGGGGATGCGGTCGTCCACAACCACGTCGATCCATTCTCCATAACGCCAGAACTGAGTATAAGAAGACACAACAGATTTAAAACAGGAAGTCATTGATGAGACAGAGAAGCTCCCGTCATCTTTGTAATTATTAGTTGAGACATGTCTGTTAAGCAAGGTCTTGGTTTTCATGTTCATCAAATACTTTTTTTTTTTTTAAATAATGGGTGACTGACTAATGTTCAATTTCTTGTTATCAATGAGATGATATTTAAAGAATATTTCAAGTGTTGTGGAATATAAGCATATGTAAATATGCTTGCTCGCTAGTTAGATGAGAAGAGCGATATCACTTACACGTCTATATGGTAAATATGTAGCTACCGCCAGCAGCTGGTTAGCTTAGCTTTGCTCAGCATAAATACTGGAAACTGTCCAAAGGTAAATGAATCCACCTACAAGCACCTCCAAAGCTCACTAATTAACATGTACAAAAACAAAAGTCTTGGCAAGTTTAAAGTTTATAGTTTAAAAATAAAATTGTCAATGGTCGACACACTGTTTCTAAACAGCCTATAACTTGACTTTATTTTTTGTCCTGCAATTTCTTGTTTCTTATCTAATACCAATAAATAACTCCAAAAACACAGATGAATCAAATATCATCATGTTTATCACATGTAGAAAATCATTTCACTTAAAGTGATGTGATTTCTATATTTCACATGTAAAATGTAAGACTTCACAAGTGATAATAACTTTAGCATGAAATATAAATTTTCACATGTGCTTTATCACATGAAAATATATTTCAGATGATGAAATGCATAAAAGCATATTTCATATGTGAAGTAGCATATTTACATGTTGTGAAAGTGAGAGTCTGCATGTAAAAACCTGAATTTGACTGTTTTGTTGTGCTCTTCTTGTCACGGTCCTGTCCTGAGCTTGCCTGTGTTATATTATTTTGGCCATGCCTTCTCGGTGTTTTGATTTTGGTTTCTCTGTGTCTGGGTTTCAGTCCTGTCTGTCTGTGGTCTTGTATCCAGGCTTCTGTCTGTGTTCCTTGTTGGTGTTAGTTCATTTGTGATCTGTCCGCTTGTTTATATTACTCTGATGTTTAGTGTTGAGTAACTTGTGTTTTGTCTTTTCCCCCCTCAGCAATCTGCCTGCCTGCTAGTCTCTCTGTTTTCCCTTCTGTCTCTCTGCCTCGTTAACCCTGATCCCAGTCACCTGTGTTGCTTCCGCCCTGCTCGTTAGTCACTGTGTATAAATGTCTGGTGTTTCTGTTCATTCCCTGTCCGGTCATTGTCGCATGTCAGTCCCGTCAGATGTACCAGTTCCTGTGCTCATGAGTTCTGTTCATGCCTGTTTGTCATGCTTGGGATAAATAAACCCTGGACTCAATATCAGCTCACAGTGTCTTGCGTTTGGGCTCACTCCTGCTGCACTCACTCAGCAAACCCTGACACTTCTGTCTATCTAATAAACTGTAATTCTTTCTAAACTGCGTTTTGTAATTAACAGTAACCACAAGAAATATTGTGTTCTTGTTACATTTTATGTTGATGTAAACTAGAAAGGAGGAGTGTATTTTTCACAGCATAAAAGTTCAGTTGTTTACTACACAATGTGCCAAATATCAATTCATAAACCTGGAAATGGAAGATGCCCGCGTAGTTCTCAGTGAAGCTCTGATCTGGGGGAATCACTCTGTACAACAGCTTCTCATTCACTGTCAGACAGGCGATGGCGGCCAGCAGCCAGCAGTCACCTGTCAACAGTAGATTCATGGGCTATGAAAACACTTGATCCATGCAAACCACTTCACAAAGTACTACACTTGTTGTCGCAGATTAAAGCCACATTAATGCAGGAGTCAGTCGTCAACATCAATAAAGAAGTATTAGTGAGGTTAAGAAGCCAAAAAGGAGCAGTAACCGTCAGTGACCTACTTTGCTATTATATTATATTGTTTTCTATTCTAGTATTATGAACATACAGGCCTTAGTAAGAAAAAAAATGTTGGTATGGAGGCCCAGAGAATCAGGGACAGCAGAGCAGGAAAGGCCGGTTATTTTTATTCCAGTCAGTTCTTCATTCCCAGAATGGTGTACAGAAGTTTAACATTTGAACCACTGGTTTGAAAGCAGAAACAATTTAAATGTTACCCAATTCGCCTTGACAGATGTCCGTCCTGCTGGCTCCATCTATAATGAACTGGGGGTTTTCACAAATTTCCTGTCATACAGAAAAGAAAGGTGTCATTTGAGAGCATGTTGTGAAATATCTGTGCCAGTTTAAATGTTCTTTTCTCATCCCATGTTCGATTAAATGACAAATGCATTAGCTGTAAATGTTAAATATATTGATCCAATCTCTGTAACAAGAAAAAATGCTCTTGTTGAACTTTATTTGTGGTCTGAATGTTCAAGTCCACATCCTGCAAAATAACATGTATTCCTTAGTGTATTATTTATTAGGTACTGCTGCATCTTGGTCAAAAAAGTTGCATGAAGCACTGCAATTCCCCTTCACTGGTTGATATTACTTACTATTAGGCCAAATATGCTTTGCTACAGCTGGGTATGAAACCTCAATACTTTTTTGAAAGTGACAGAAATCTTTTAAAAGTTGACTTTGAATGGTGGATCAGATTCATTAATCTTGTTTTCCTGCTCTTGGAACAGATTGAGCTCCTGCAATTGATTTTAGATAGATTTTTATATTGAAGTTTTATTGTTAGGCAAAGTTCTTTACGGCTGTTAGATAACATTTGACATCTGAGAACATCTTTTGTTAACTTAAATATATTTGTAAAAAGAACATATTGATATATATTTATCAGACAAATGTATAATTTTGGTGTTGGTCAACATTTGAACAATTTCATGTCTGTTTTTATTGGCCTATACTTGGCATGACTGACAATATGAGGACTTGACTCTGAAACTGAAAGCGAGTTGGAGAACGTTCTCTGGCTCAGTTGGATCTGCTGGGACCATGAACCCCCACACACGCCATCCCCTGCATTTACTGCATACTTATGGGGAAGCAGCTGTTGGAGGTCTTCTGTTCATGACCCTTTAGTCCTTTGAACAAGTGATAATATGTCTGTTAAGGCAGAGTGATGGTCCAAATTAACAGATTATCATCCAACTGTATCATATATTCACACATTTATTAAAGGGATTTTTTTCTTCTAAACAATTTACTTCAATCAGGTTTTACTGGATATGTTCATGCTGTGGATCATTGTTGTGGAGCACATATTGCTTGTTGTTGTGAAAGAGATTTCATGTTGAAGGATGCAGTCTTCTATACAAGGGGTTCCCAACTTTTGAATTTGGATCCCTGAAGGGGTCACAAGGTAAATCCGAGGGGGTCACAAGATGATTGAGGGAATAAGATTGAAAACATGTTTTTCTGTTACAGAAATTATGTTTTCTTGTGACATATTAGATACTTTCAACTCTTCAGGCATCTACAAAACCGTCAAATAAGCAATCAGAGAAAAAATAAAATAAAAATCAAGGCCACAGCATGTGAAGAGGGGTCACAAGCCAAATGTTCTTTAAAACATTTTGAAATACCTTGTTACACCATGTTCCCCTCATCACATGACTGAAATGAACTAAGGCTGTTAAAATGCAGCCTCGTGTTCCAAATTTAGATTGAGCTCCACTGCTGATCCCTGGGTATCACTAATCTCAGCAGAATGACTAAAGCTGCATTCATCATCAGCCATTACACAGCAATCAGGCTTCAGATTCATATTACATTGGATTTTGTCACCTACAGAGCAAAAATTTCAAAACAAAATCAGCTCTACGTTCAGCTATGTCATTTGTGTTTACTGGTAAGGGAATGTTATGCTTATGTAAGTGGAAAAATAGAATAAATTTATGTTGTGTGAATGCATTGTGTTCTTAATTATTAAATATTATTTAGATGAAAGTAATTTTCATCTCCAATCACATAAAACTAAGAGGGATTAAATGTCATGTTCATTCTGTTCATGTAGGTAAGGGCAGTGGCACTAGTACAATTATGACGTACATGAGTATTTCTATTAAATGCTTTTTCAAGAAACTTTCTTCATAGTTGAACATTTTGGGAAGTGCACTTATTCGCTTTCTTTCTGAGAATTAAATGAGACTGACACCACTCTCAGAATCAGAATCACTACTTGGCTTTATTGGCAAGTAGTGTTTTACACATACGAGGAATTTGCTGTGGTGATAAGGTGCTACACGTAGACAAACATACAGTCAACATAAATAAATGTAGAAATATATAAATATGGAATGGAAGAACAACGTTGCAGATATATACATGTACATTATTCAGGGTCGGTGCCATGCAGAAGTAATGCAACGGAAGAGAATATTGTGTACATATAAATATATAAACTGACAACATAAAAATATACAACAACAAAGATCAACAATCAACAACAAATATGTGCAATGTGCCAGGTCTGTGCACGACACGAGATGAAACAGTATTTACATGTGCAGAGACATTTGTATCATTTGCAAGGGGGGAGTGTCAGTGGGGGACCCAGGCCTTGTTGATGAGGCTGCAGATGGGATGAAACTGTTTTTGTGGCGAAAGGTTTTGGTTCTGATGGACCGCAGCCTCCTGCCAGAGGGGAGAGTCTGAAACAGTTTGTGTCCAGGGTGGGAGGAGTCAGCTGTAATCTTTCCTGCACGCCTCAGAGTCCTCGAGGAGTACAGGTCCAGAAGAGAAGGAAGATTGCTGCCAATCTCACCTTCTCTGCAGAGCGAATGATACGAATGAGCGTACCAGATGGTGATGGAGGAGATGAGGATGGACTCAATGATGGCGGTGTAGAAGTTTACCATCACTGTCTTTGGCAGGCTGAACTTCTTCAGCTGCCGCAGGAAGTACATCCTCTGCTGGGCTTTCTTGGTGAGGGAGGTGATGTTCAGCTCCCACTTGAGGTCCTGGGAGATGATGGTGCCCAGGAAGTGGAAGGAGTCCACAGTGGTGACTGGGGAGTCACACAGGATGATGGGGGAGGGTGGGGCTGGGCTCTTTCTGAAGTCCACGACCATCTCCACTGTCTTCTGAGTGTTGAGCTGCAGACTGTTCTGGCTGCACCAGGTCACCAGATGGTCGATCTCCCACCTGTAGGCGGACTCATCCCCACCTGAGATGAGCCCAATGAGGGTGATGTCATCTGCAAACTTCAGGAACTTGACAGACTGGTGACTGGAGGTGCAGCTGTTGGTGTACAGGGAGAAGAGAAGGGGGGAAAGAACGCAACCTTGAGGGAAACCGGTGCTGATGGTCCTGGAATCAGAGACATGTTTTCCCAGCTTCACATGCTGCTTCCTGTCCGTCAGGAAGTCAGTGATCCACCTGCAGGTGGAGTCAGGTACGTTCAGCTGAAAGAGCTTGTCCTGCAGCAGGGCCGGGATGATGATGTTAAAAGCAGGGCTGAAATCCACAAATAGGATCCTGGCGTAGGTTCCTGGGGAGTCCAGGTGCTGGAGGATGTAGTGAAGGGCCATGTTTACTGCATCGTCTACACACCTGTTGGCTCTGTAGGCGAACTGCAGGGGGTCCAGGAGTGGGTCTGTAATGAATTTTAGGTGGGACAACACAAGGCGATCAGAGGACTTCATAACCACAGAGGTCAGGGCTACGAGTCTGTAGTCGTTTAGTCCAGTGGTCCTTGGTTTCTTGGGGACAGGGATGATAGTGGAGGCTTTGAAGCAGGCTGGCACATGGCATGTCTCCAGTGAGGTGTTAAAAATATCTGTGAACACCGGAGACAGCTGATCAGCACAGTGCTTCAGGGTGGACGGGGAGACAGAGTCTGGCCCAGCTGCTTTGCGGGGTTTCTGCCTCCTGAAAAGACAGTTGACTTCCCTCTCTGTGATGGAGAGAGAGGGGGAGGGGTGGAGCTGGCCAGCTCTGAGGAGGGAGGGGAAGAAGTGGTGGACTGAGGCTGCAGCTGAGCAGAGGAGTCACGGGGGATGGTGTCCGATTGACTCTCAAAGCGGCAGTAGAACTGGTTCAGCTCATTTGCCAGGCAAGACTTGTTTATGGAGTGGAGAACTTTGGGTTTATAGTTTGTGATCTGTCTGAACCCCCTCCAGACAGAAGTGGCATCGTTTGCAGAGAACTGGTTCTTTAGTCTCTCTGAGTACAGCCGTTTAGCTTCTCGCACCTCCCTGCTAAACCTAACGCCCTGAACCCGGCCCTGTCACCACTCCTAAATGTCTCCTCCTTTTCCAACCTAAGCTGTCTGAGTTTAGCTGTGAACCAGGGTTTGTCATTGTTATAACTCAACCTGGACACTTTATAAACTGTCTGTATTTGGGGATTTCTTGGCTGAGATTTCCTCTGTTAAAGTCACCGAGAACAATAACAAGGGAGTCCGGCTTTGTCTGCTCCACACACAGTATCTGGTCGGCCAGAATGCTCTGTGCTTCCTGAACGTTGGCGTGCGGCGAGATGTAAACACCGATCAGAGTGAATGAAGCAAACTCACGGGGGGAGTAAAACGGTTTACAGTTAATGATAAGAAATTCCAGATTAGGAGAACAGTGCTGCTGAATCACTGTCACGTCGGTACACCAGCCATTGTTAATATAAAAACAGACACCTCCACCTTTTGTGTCTGTGTCTGTTTCTCATGTCAGAAGGTAAAATAACGTTATGAAGCTACAGCCAGCAGCTGGTTAACTTAGCTTAGCATAAAGACTGTAAACAGGGGGGAAACAGCTAGCCTGGCTCTGTCCAGAGGTAACATAATCCGCCTATCAGCACCTCAAAAGCTCACTAATTGACATGTTGTAGCTTGTTTGTTTAATATGTAGGCTAGCTGTTTCCCCGATTCCAGTCTTTGTGCTAACCTAAGCTAAACAGCTCCTGAAATTAGCTTAATATTTAGCAGACAGATCCACGAGTTGTATTGATCTTCCCATTAAATTGTCAGGAAGCGAATAAACATCAAACTATTCCTTTACTACTTCTGCTTCTCTACTTTTATAACACATCTGTAGTTACTTGTTACAAAAATGTACGGGAAAAAAATTTTAAAATATGGTTTGCTAAAGATTTAACTACAGAAAGTATATAAAGTAGCCCATGCATAGTAGTAGTAATAAAATAACAGCTATCGCAATGCTACATATGCGTTCATAAGACCTATGTTTGTTATTATTATCCAATAATAGGCCTATACATAATATAGGCTAATTTATCATATCATAGGCAAATATAAGACTCTGAAAGGGGTCATTGTGCATTAAGAGGTACTTTGGTACTTTAAGTGCATTTTGCAACACTGCAGTACTAATTCTAACAGTATTTTCACATTACAGCATTAGGTCTTAGGTAAGGGTTTGTGCCATTTGTCATGTCTGCATTTCTGTCTAGTGTTTATATCGGTGTCAATGTGTTTGCAGGTACTTTGAGTCAAGGACAACAAAGCTCAATTTTTCTGCCAGAAGTCCTGCTATTAGGACTACACGTCAGAACCATTTGGTGTCAGAGGCATAGTGTTGGAAGACTATCAAAGCCTCTTAAAAATGTATATCAGAGAAATATGAAACACTGAAACCAATACTGAGTTGCCACCATGTTTCCCAGCAGAGGCAGAGAGCATGCAACCTGTGTGAAAGTCAGCTGTCTGTGATTGTAGAAGGTGACAACTCAGAGCTATGCATCCACAGCCAGGCAGCCATATCAACTTGACACCCCCACCATGCTTTGTGGGTTAAGTGATGAGATACACAGGGATTTTAGAATAGTATCACTTTTGCATTAAGTGCAACTTGGCCTAAAATATATGGTGACAGAAGACTTGGCACTCACAGAGGGACGTTTCCACTCAAACTTCATCGGAGGCTTGTGACTGTAGAAGAGCGAGGAGTCATTTGCAGGGAACAAGGGGTCTTCAAATACCACGTTCTTCTTCACGTATTTGTCTCGCAGTTCCAAAAAAGTCTTGAGACGCTTGGCATCCTTGACAGCCTCATTTCTGCTTAGAATCGCAGAGTAGATCGAGTTAGTCCCATCAAATGTGTAACCTTTGTCATCAGGCCCGAGTGACATTTGAGTTTCATAAAAAACTCTCACATTTGTATCTTCAGCAAGAGGCACTTTACCTTTATATTTCTTGTCCCCCATCTTATGCCTCAGTGTCTGGTATTCCTGTTTGTTTCAAAGTCAGTTTTTAAAGGGAAAAAAAGGTCACGAGTCCCTCCTAATTATGCAGAAACAGAGCATAAACTTGCAAAACAGCCTACAGAAACTTCCTGTCTCCTCCCTGACTCAGAAATTCACTTTTAGTTCCTTTATTTGCTGGAAAAACTGTCAACGCTCATGGACAGTCACCAACCAACAGCCTCTCCCACCAGCACTCTCACTGTTGTGTCCCTGGTGCTGGCTGGACCTATATATAAGCCTCTTTGAATAAGGGGAGGGGGCTTCTTGTAGGGAGACCCTGACCCTGCACAAGATTTTCAGGTCAGTGGGCTGACTGCCCAAATTCTCTACACCTAACTGAAGATGTCTGTGAAGATTCTCAGTCATCCAGGTCATAGTTATCCAAAGAAGGTTAAAGTCAAGGGCAACTGGACTTGGTTGAAGATACTAGAAGTCGTTTCGTCCCTCATCCAGAGGACTTCTTCAGTTCTGACTGACTGGTAGGGAGCTAACTGAAGATATGGTGGATCATAAATGTTCAGGTAGGTCAGAGTCCGGTCATGTATGCAGTGGCATGTGCACTATGCATTGTGATACAACTCTTTTAAATATATGTAATTCCTAAACTAAAAGGCTTATGGGATTTAAAGCATATAGTTAGTACTTATAATTAACAAATCTTATAATAACTCGATGTAGGCCTATCCGCTTTATTTAGTTTATTTTAATTCACAAGATAAGGCTGCACGATGTGACTAACTGGATTATAATTACACCATCTCTCTGTTCAACAGCTATAATATCCATCTTTATTGACACCTAGTGGCAAAAAAAAGTGCCTTGATATTTACTTCCTATTCAATGGTATGTTGTGGCTGACTAAACCCGGCCATTCATCACAGTTCAGGACTCAGTTGGCCTAATTCTCTGTCATTCCAAGCCCCTATCAAATAAGAAAAGGGAGGCAGTTGAGGAGTTGAGCGTAGGGTTGCCAGGTTTGAACGGAAACCTGCATTCGTGTTTTAGTATCAGATATCAACCAGGGCTTATGGACTTCTTGACAAAGGTGTTCAGTTAGATTAACAGTGTTTTGTGGTAATACTCATGGTAAATCGAAATTGTGAGAAATTAAGTCAAATGTATGACTTCTTAATCTCTCTCACAATTTTGACTTGGCTACCATTAAATAAAACATTTTTTTTAAAACAAAATTAACAAGCACATCCTGGAATAATGTTAACTGTCTTGTCTGTGTGTCAAAGTTGTTTCCCTTGTGTGCACAATATAATCTACAATAATTAAAACTTAAATGTCATTTTTGACCTCAGAAAACAGCCAACATGGACGATAAGTCCTTAAAGTGCTTAAAATGGAAATTTAAACATCTAACATTACAGTTCCATGATGGTATTTGAAATAGCTACTACATGGACCTTTGAGGTCAAGTACCGAAACATTGCCAGCATATAAAAATACAGTATCTCACCCCTTCACATTTTTGTAAATATTTAATTATATCTTTTCATGTGACAACACTGAAGAAATGACACTTTGCTGTAATGTAAAGTAGTGAGTATACAGTTTGCTGTCCCCTCAAAATAACACATCACACAGCCATTGATGTCTAAACTGTTGGCAACAAAGTTCAAACAAGAGTTCACCCCCAAGTGAAAATGTCCAAATTGGGCCCAAAGTGTCAATATTTTGTGTGGCCACTATTATTTTCCAGTCCAACACCTTTACCCTCAGCTTCTTTAGCAAGGCAGTGGTCGTCTTGGATGCGTTTTTGGGGTCGTTATCATGTTGGAATACTGCCCTGCGGCACAGTCTCCGAAGGGAGGGGATCATGTTCTGCTTCAGTATGTCACAGTACATGTTGGCATTCATGGTTCCCTCAATGAACTGTATCTCCCCAGTGCCGGCAGAACTCATGCAGCCCCAGACCAGGACACTCCCACCACCATGCTTGAGTGTAGGCAAGACAAACTTGTCTTTGTACTCCTCACCTGGTTGCCGCCACACACACTTGACCATCTGAACCAAAGTTTATCTTGGTTTCATCAGACCACAGGACATGGTTCCAGTAAAAGAAGAGGCTTCCATATGGTATGACAGCCATCCAGACCAATTTGATGCAGTATACGGCGTATGGTCTAAGGACTGACAGGCGGACCCCAACCCTTGAACCTCAGCAGCAACACTGGCAGCACTCATACGTCTATTTCCTAAAGACAACCTCTGGATAGGACGCTGAGCACGTGCACTCAACTTTGACCATGGCGAGGCCTGTTCTGAGTGGAACCTGTCCTGTTGAACTGCTGTATGGTCTTGGCCACCGTGCTGCAGCTCAGTTTCAGGGTCTTGGCAATTTTCTTCTAGCCTAGGCCATCTTTATGTACCTTTTTTAGATCCTTAGAGCGTTCTTTGCCATGAGGTGCCATGTTGAACTTCCAGTGACCAGTATGAGGGAGTGTGAGAGCGATAACACCAAATTTAACCCACCTGCTCCCCATTCACACCTGAGACCTTAAAACACTAATGAGTCACATGACCCCGGTGAGGGAAAATGGCTAATTGGGCCCAATTTGGACAATTTCACTTAGGGGTGTACTCACTTTTGTTGCCAGCGGTTTAGACATTAATGTCTGTGTGATGTGTAATTTTGAGGGGAGGGTAAATTTACACTGTTATACAAACTGTACACTCACTACTTTACACTGTAGCAAAGTGTCATTTCTTCAGTGTTGTCACATGAAAAAATATAATCAAATATTTAAAATAATAATACAATGTGAGGGGTGTACTCACTTTTGTGAGATACTGTATTTTGAAAGTTAGACAGTGTGTGGGAGTTTCTTTGCAATGTAATTAAAATAATAAAAGTGTACATACTAGATTTTGAAGTTAGGGTGGGCCTAATCAACTCACCAAAAACCAATTGACACACACAGTGAACTTGGGGCTTTTGGGGCCATGTAAAGTCTGAGGTCCCGGGCAGTTGCAAACTTTGCCCAGATACATGGTCTAATAGCATAGTTAAAGCAGTGATTTGTGCGCTGCAGAAGGGGAATTGCACAAACACTATCTGGCAACCACAGGCGGCTCTGACGCTCCACTGGAAGTGCATCTGGAAGTTGTCGCCATCATATCTAGCTAAATGTTAACATAGCTAGGTCTCAAGTCAGTCAGCTGTTGTGTTCGACGATACAACGTTAATGACATCATTAACCTCTCTTTGTTTCTTCTGTCGGATTTCTGTGAAGAGCTGTGATGTTATTAATCGTTAAACGCGTCTAGGGCTGTTGTAAAGACAGTCTAAACTCACATTAGCGGTGGCTAGTTATCAGAGCACACATTAGCAGAGCTGGAGTCTTGAGAAGCAGCGAGGGGCGGTGGGCTGCTAAAAACTGTCGCTAGCTAGCAGCGAACCGGCTAGTTAGCTGCTAGCAAATAAAACGTCTAGAGACATTTTACGTTAAAGTGAATAAAGGCTGTGAATGTTATTACACGCTCGCCGGTTGTTACAGTCGTATCGCAGCCAAGGAGCTAGCAGCGCCACAAAGTTAGCTGCAAGTGCTGAGGAACCAAGACTTCCAGCTAACAAGCTAACTCAATAACAAACTGGGATTGGTCTGCGGCTGTGGAAGTCAGTTAAACTGGAGCTGGCATCGTCACATTTCTTTTCTTTAACACGTATGTCCCTGTTTAGATGCTTCTGCTACTCACACTTGGGATTCCGTTTATTATGGTGTTTTCTGTATAGTGCTAATCAGCTAACTTTTACAAAGTCAACGGTTATTCCTCTGCTACAACTATGTTAGCCAACTACATCTACCAGCTATATGTTGTCAGGTTGCAGGCATCTAAGTTAATTGCCAAGTTTTGCATTTTACTTCCTCAACAGTTAACATTCAGTGTTTTGGACTGTGATGCTCATACTGTGTTTGGACATTTCCTTGTGTCTGACAGCAGGCTTTTGGGCCTGACAACTGAGAAGATGTCTGAGGGAGAGAACAAGCAGGCCCCTGACACAGTCCAGGACGTGAAGCCGGACTCCATGGCAGCCACAGGCCAGGGAGTGTCATCCGTGTCCCCTCCTGTGTCCATGGTGAGCCAGCCTCCAGCTACTGCTGCCACAGAGGATGAGGAAGAGGAGAGCGAGGATGAGTCAGAGATTTTGGAGGAAAGCCCGTGTGGACGCTGGCAGAAACGCAGAGAAGAGGTAGGGGACGAGTCAGCGGAGGAGTCAAGTTTACCTCTACTAATAGATAACGCCTGATGCATTGTTTTGTTTTTCCCCTGAAGGTGAATCAGCGCAATGTCCCTGGAATCGATAATGCTTACTTGGCCATGGACACTGAGGAAGGAGTTGAGGTGGTGTGGAATGAGGTCATGTTCTCAGAAAGGAAGAATTTTAAACTACAGGAGGTGGGTGCAGTGCCAGGCCAGTGAGTTAATTAGTCTGAAGCAGTTATGTGCACTGAAGGATGAATGAAACATCTATATTAATGATCATTATGATGATTATGTGAGCGAGAGTACAGTGTTTGTACCTGCAAAGAATAAAATGTTGTGACGAGGTTTTAAAGATTTCGTTTCTTTGCTGTGATCTCACTAACAATATAGAAGCCTGCTGGTTTTCATGTTTCTCTTTGGCTTTAAGCTTCTTAGGCAAGTGGCTGGACTGGTTGCTGCCAGCACCACAGCAAAGCTGTGCCTGCAGTTGCAGAAACAAATATTCAGAAATCTGTATTGAAGGTAGTAAGCAGACCAGGGGTTGTGGTATTAAGGGATCTTGTTTGTTTATACCATTTGGCATTATAGGCATTTAGCTTGAGGGATTTGCATCATTATGAAGTGGTTTCTGCTTTCTCGCTCTTTATGCTGGTTGCAGCAATTGGTATCAGTTGAAGATCCAGTCTGTTGCTTACTTTTTCAAATAAAACATGACAATGAAGTAGTATTTCTGTGTTTGTTCAAGGCAACTAACAGGCAACTTTTCAGGTTTAACTTACACATGACTGATAATAGATAATGATAACAGAGCTTTTCAGTGTTTCCCACATAATGACAGTGTAACTGCGTCAAGGGCTTTTCCCTTCAGTTCTCTTTTCCCCACACACAAACACCTCCACCTCTGGTCTCTTACTGCTAACACACCGGTGTGCCTTGCCTCTGTCTTTTTCTCTTTCTCTGTATGTGTCCGCTCTGGTCACTTTCTCCATCAGCACTACGTTTTATGAAGTTGGGGGACACAGAACTCGTCTTTTGGATTTTTCCACCTGTGATTCCGTTTTCACAGAAGTAATGCGCCGCATGCGGAGGCTTGTTACTGACATGTGTTAACTGTTCCCACACTCACTTTACCTGGTCCGTGCTTGTAAAATATCCACCATATCTGCGTCTTGTAATGCAATACCAGATAACATCTCTCTCTGTGTTTCTATGCAAAATGCTAAAATACATAGCAAAGTATACTTTGGCAGCCTTTAGTATACCTGGACTGCCTGCCCAAGTAAAGTCTATATGTGAGAAACACTGCTTGTAATATTTGTTTTTATTGGAAATGAATGGCAGATGATCTGTATGGAGTTAAGACCCATTTTAGTTAACTCTCATTTACAGCTGTGGAATCTGCATTTGAACTTGCACTTACAAGACAGTCTGTCTGAGCACTAGTCCAACCTGATGGCCAAGAGAAAGCCAGGTCATTAAAAATGTTAAGACTCACTCGGACTGAACTGACTGAACTTTATTGCTTTAAAACATGGAGAATATAACATTCACATCAGTAATTTTATTAATAGTTTTACACCACTGTCAAAAATATGTGACCTTATGTATTAATGATTAATCTGTTCTGTTTTTTCCACAGGAAAAAGTCAAAGCAGTTTTTGACAATTTGATCCAGCTGGAGCATTTGAACATCGTGAAGTTCCACAAGTACTGGGCGGACGTCAAAGAGAACAGAGCGAGAGTAGGAGATCATCTCAAAAATCCTCCTTTTATCAAATTATACAAAAAGCAATGGCTTTCATGCTGACATGGTTGCATTTCCTTTTTGTCTGCAGGTCATTTTCATCACTGAATACATGTCCTCAGGAAGCCTCAAACAGTTTTTGAAAAAGACAAAGAAAAACCACAAAACCATGAATGAAAAGGTGTGAAAGATCTGCTGTTACTCATCCACAGATTTTGAAATTAAGTCACTTGGAAATTATGCTGACAAGTCAAGAACAGTTGATAAAAGATGGGTAACTGTTTCTTATCTTACAGGCCTGGAAGCGGTGGTGCACACAAATACTGTCTGCTCTCAGGTAAGTCCTTTAAGCTACTTGGAGTTGATAACAATTTGTGCTATGTGGCCTTGACACTGTCCCAAATGCCAAGGAATGTTTACTACAACTGCAGGCAAGCAGCTATATTACAGAGGTTCATTCAATTAAAATAATCCTATTTGCCTTAAAAGTGGTTGTATGGTTGTGGTTGAGAATTCACCAACTGCTGCAGTCACTTGACCAAAAACGTTATTTGTTCCCTGATGTGGTGACAATTTTTCCTTGACTTTAACCTTGTTTTCTTGTCTCCAGCTACTTGCACTCCTGTGAACCTCCCATCATCCATGGCAACCTGACCTGCGACACCATCTTCATCCAGCACAATGGCCTCATCAAGATTGGCTCAGGTAGAGATTTAAAGCAACAGAGATCTTTTAGAAAATGAGATCAGGGCAGTATAAAAAGCCCATGTTGTCTCTTTTTGTTTTGTATACTACAGACTGAGATGTTTTATTTATTTACTTTTGAAAATATTTATTTTTACGGAATTTTATAAAAAAAAAAGTATTATTATTTTATTTTGTATTAACACACAAACACAACTTTTGCTGTTTTATTTTCCTATCTAATGAAATGTATGAAATTAATTAATTCTCCTTTTTGGCAATATTGTTGCTATACATTCATGCCAATAAAGCTAATTTGAATTTGATGTTCGCACTATTAATACCAGAACTAGGTCTTGTCTTAGTGCTGTTGTTATCACTAAGGATGTCCCACCACTATTTCAGTTGCTCCAGACACAATCAATAACCATGTGAAAACCTGTCGAGAAGAGCAGAAGAGCCTTCACTTTTTTGCTCCAGAATATGGAGGTAAGATCCTCTCAGCTTTCTCAGATACCTGTGCAGTAGGGTTTCTGTGATATTGATCATTTTATTTGTGCTTTCAGCTGTCGCCGATGTTACCACAGCCGTGGATATCTATTCCTTCGGAATGTGCGCCTTAGAGGTGAGAGGATATCATATTCTGCTCTCAGCTGTCACAAATTCACTCTTTTGTTCATGGAAAATATGCTTAATTGGCCATGCACTGATGGTGTATCAGTGCATAACAAAAAAAATGACCCCAGCATTAGACATGATTAGTGTTGAGGTGTTACTAGGTGTGACTTACGTTTTGTTTTTATGAATCACTTCCAATGAACATCTTTTGTCCAATCACTTTCTCAGATGGCTGTGTTGGAAATCCAGAGTAATGGAGATTCGTCTTATGTGTCCCAAGAAGCCATAAACAGTGCCATTCAGTCCCTAGAGGACCCATTGCAACGGGTGAGGGAGGAAGCGTAAAGCACTCAAAACCTTTTATTGCCGTTTGGAAAAGAAATCCATGACCTAAAGTTTTTCTCACCCTCATGCTTTTTCAGGAATTTATCCAGAAGTGTCTGGAGGTGGATCCCAGTAAGCGTCCCACAGCGAAGGAGCTGTTGTTTCACCAGGCCTTGTTCGAGGTGCCCTTACTCAAGCTGCTGGCTGCACACTGCATCGTCAGCCACCAGCGTGAGTAAAAAAAACACACACACAAAATGTATGTCTGTGTGCACTGTGAATACTGGAAATTAGTAAAGATACAGTTACTGGCCCATTCAAACCCAAGTTACACACGCTGTTTCTCAAGCATAACCCATCGCAGCACGGACCGTCTTGGCCGTCTTTAATATGCCGAGGAATGATGGCTTTTATTTGCTCTTAAAAAATGTGAGTGCTCTTATCTGATGGCTTTCTTCTCTTTACCTGTAGATATGATTCCAGAAAATGCTTTAGAAGAGATGACAAAGAACATGGACCCTAACTTGGTGATTGTTGAGGCCAAGGATGGAGTTCAGATGAAGTAAGACTGAGTTTCACAAAACCACTTAAGACTGACATATAGAGATAATTAGAACAAAAGCTGAGGTGGTGAGGGAAGGAAGGCTGTAGAAATGTGTGTTCCTGTGGTTTTCTGTATATTATTTATATACCAAAACACTGAAAATATTTTGTATGGACTTTTTGGGTTTATGATAATATTCCAATCTAGTTTAAATGTTTTGTTTTCCTGGTCCTAAAAGTTGGGTTACAGTTAAATTATGCAGTACCTGACTCTTACCTGTCCATGTCACCCAGCTCTGCTTTTTAATTGAATTGATTGAAGATTTAGTCACACTCTGATCTTGACGGGCTGAATATTCAGCACGAGTAACAGTTTTTCCTTTGCTTCAGGCTGTCTCAGTTTCCTGCTCTTGAACTGGACAAGTTCCTGGAAGATGTAAGGTGAGAAAACAATTATGCTAGAGCTGGTAGCAAACAAATGTTGCTGTTGATTTGCCTGTGACCTGCTGGTCAAACTAGGTAACCCTCTACTGAAACAACTGATTGAGGCCAAATATGGGAAATTGCTGCTGTACTGCAGTTGAAAATGTGACACGTGAAAAACGTGAAATAGGGCATTTTATATACTTAATATGCATGCATGGTCAGCAAAACTCTAGTTTTAAAAATATCCTCCAGTGTTCAGGGCACAGTTGCACATCATGAAATCATTTGCAGTTGTTTTATTTTTTCCTTTGACATACCAGGAATGGGATCTATCCTCTGACTGCGTTTGGGATACCGTGTCCACAACAGCCTCAGCAGGAGGCGGTGAAGTCGCCCATAGTGCCCCCCTCAGTGAAAACCCCAACTCCTGAACCTGCTGAGCTTGAGACCAGGAAGGTAAGAACTGACATGTAGGAACGCACAGAAATAAGCTCTATGTGAAATGAGTTAGCAAATAAATTACTATTATACACAAAACTTTGTAGGTCTTTATATATTATATTATTAATTGTCCAGGAAATGGTAGCAAATATAGAATGTACTATATATATA
>NC_060159.1:18242560-18259435 GCF_021292245.1 Micropterus dolomieu
CAAGTGAGCATCTTCATTTCTTAAAGATCCCTGAATGGTTGTTATTGGACTTGGCATGTGCACACATTCCAATGTAAACATGTTTTTACCAAACATTGTCACCCATAGTTTTTTAAATGACTTTTATTTGATAGCTGAAATTGGAGTGATGATGATGATGAAATGGGAAGAGAGAGACACTAGCTTCTCACTTAGTGTTTGTATCTTTAATCCCAAAAAACATGATGGATCATTTCTGATTTTGCAAAGTCTTTAAAAATGTTCATGATTAAACATAAGTTTGCAATTGCTACTTGTAGCTACTTGTACTGTGTCTGACTGCCTTGTATTTTTTGTACAGATGAGAACGTGCAGGAGCTGGCTGTGGAGCTTGTTCAGCTGGGATTCATCAGTGAGGTAAACGGGAGTTCATCATCATGACCCTGCTGACCTGAACATTTATAGGCTGTTTTGCCCTCGAGCTAAGATATGATATATCTTGTCATCTTTCCATTTCAGGGCGATCAGCCACGACTTGCATCCGTTCTTGAAGAGGCCTTCTCAAAGTTCTACAGCCGGAATGGTTCTCTTAATCCGGTGACTGTTTCCTCGTAGCGGAGCACTCACTAGGCCTTCTTTCAGCCCTCCTCGTCCTCTACAACAGGACTAGCTTTTTGCTCCACCTCTGAGTTGCAGGAAAGCTTTGCGAGGATGGAGGAGGAAGCCTTGGTCTGACTGCAGATTCTGCAGCCTGTCCTTGCATCTTCTGGTGGGAAAAGCTGCCACTAAGTGGTTGTTGCTTTTTATGTTTTGTTTGTTTGTTTTTTCTCCCACCCAATACAGCCATCTGCTTCTCTTTTTAAAAGAGGAAAATCCTAGTCGCAACTTACAGGAAAATACAAATGTTTTCTCTTTTTGGCTAATTTCTTTTGAGTTCTAAAGTAGAAAAGAAATGGTAGAAGTAAGCCAAATAAAACTGGAGAACAACAGTATTTTCCTTAAGTCAGTATTAAAACTGTATTTTAAACATTTTTACTTAAAACTGTTAAATAGTTGTCTGTATGAAAAAACCCTTGTCTCAGCATACTGATGTGTATGTATTATGGTGTTGTGAAGTTAAGTCTGGTTGTGTGGTCATTTTAAAACTTTCTCTTGAGCAGCGAGTGAGACATCTTCCTACCTTGTATTGTTTTTTCGAAGACTCAAATGCATCAGGCTAGTAACGCAACAGATGCAACGTCACTTTTACTTCAAAGGTTATGTTATTAATCAACAGTCATGAAATATACAGCTACAACACAATCTGAAGAGCTACAGCGAAGAAAATATGAAAAAATTAATTATTTATTTGTGTATCTGTTTGAGTATGTACTGTGATTCACTTCCAGCACTAAGGCCGGTGGTTGTTTGAATGTATGCTTTTAGTTGCTCTCTTTCTTTAAGTCATGCTGTTATTTTCTATGAAAAGGGGGTGTCATCACTTGACTGGTCCAACTACTACTGTAGCTTTGGTTTTACAAGCAGCCCATTGCAGCACTTATTGTTCCTGGCCAGGTCAATGAAAAGTTGTCTTTAGGTGGCATTTTACACAGGAGGTTGAAAGGTGTAAGTGAAGCATGTCATCTGAAGGGTGTTCATTACCAGCTTTGGTGAATGCATGAATGCTTTTCTGTCTTAAATGGAAAGTGATGCATGCAGGAAGTTTGTTTCTGGAGTTTGATCATTTGAAAGAAGATTGTGATAGAATCAAGTAATCTAACTCAGACCTGTCAACATTTCAGTAAAGTGGCTCTGAATCCCATAGCTATAACTTGTAATCACCTCGTACATATTAATTTTGGCTCAGACCACCTTTACATGTTAACTGTTTGGGGATCTCTCTGCTAGTTTGCACTGCTGTACACTTTTACATGCTGTTTGAAATGTCCTATGGCTCTTTAACACCAAAAGGTGTAACTTCAATGAATTGGAAATTGCGTAATTAAAAATGTAGTTTGTACTCCAACCTCGTCTACTCTATACTGTCTGTAGATACTGCGAGAAGTGTGGGACTGCCTGGCATGCTTGTAACCATCTTCTACACTGTATGCTGAACGCTGCTCTGTTTCTGCAATACATTTACCCCTCCCCCTTTTTTTCACTTCCTGAAATAAAAAATTACACTATCAGCACTTGGAGTCATTGTTTGGTGTCTTGTGTTTAACAGAAGTTAATGACTTCTAAACAAGGGGATTTCCATCAGTACATGGCATGTCAACTTTCACAATCAAGTAAAGAATATTTTAAAGAATTGGAAGATGAGCCTCTTATTAAAAATTAAAGCTCATCTGTTAAGATTTGATCAGAAATTCCTAATGAGAACCACACATACAGTCGGTGTGTATATAGCTACTTAGCTAGTGTCTGTACAGGTGGCTGTTTGTGGCAATAAAAATGTCACATTAGTGTGAATTTGAAAATTTCCTTTGCTTTCTATCTGTAGACACCTTCAGATAGTTAAAAGGAGTTCCACAGGGTTCTATCATTGGTCCACTTGACTTTAGATATAGATGGAGCAGATTTTCACATGTACGCAAACGATACTGGTGTATACATGTGTGTCTGAGATGATTTCTTCTGTTATGGCTGTTCTTAAAATGTGCCAACAGCATGGTTTGAAAACACCGATTTCCCAATGTGTATATATAAATGTCTACATAACTGGGCTCAGGGTTTCTGGCTTACAAACTCGGGATACGTGTATAGGGAACAATTTAGGAAAGAAGAAACTGTTTTCTGGAGTTTCATCACTTTGAGACAAAAAATGGGGTTTAACATGATTTAAAAAAAAACATCTCTCTTTGGTTGAACTCTTATTAGGGGTCATGAGAAAAAAACAACAGAAATGCATTTGAAAGCAATTACTAAAACTCAGCAGTTTATGTTTCCCATTGTAGAAAAGAAGATTAAAGATTAGAAAGACAGTAAGATTATGTACACCCAGAGAAACACAAATGAGACAAAATTGAATTGTTTAAATTATTTATACAAAAAAACCCATCCTGGTATATCAGGAACGTGATCTCTACCCTCAGAGTGTCACTGTTTGAATTCATTATTTGTTCAAAATTTTAAGAAACTGTAGCCCTTGTACAAGTATATTCATGTACATACTTAAAGTCACAATGTGTGCTCAAATAACAGTTGAATAAAACACATTTCATGCTGACAAACACATTGCCGTACAAAATTACAGCAGTATAATAAAAGTACAGCAAGACTAAAAAATATTTTTGATATAAAACACCCTAGAAACACGCTCTAAATAAAAAGCTACCAAAATGGCGACATCCAGTTCATGAGTGTTTTTCAGCTGCGTGGGCATTTTCAATTCTGTACATTATGAGTAAAAAAAAAGAAAGAAAGAAAATAAAGAAACAACAAAACTACAAAAACAGTACATAGCACTTCAATTCAAACACATTACTTTGTCACATTAAATTTGTGTTTTACTTCCCAGTTTGAAAGTAATGTATATAGGCACAGTAATTAAATCCATGAACCATGTTTGTTCAACACCTTTCCTTGTTATTCACAACTGTGTGGCAACCGTTCAGAAGCTTTTTCACAATTTCTCTCTGCCACCGTGGAGCTACCAAACACCAAAATTTAGTTGTTAGGTGTCAGTTGAAACAAAGAGAGATATTCGCCACTGCAAATTGTTCTCCACAAACTCTCTAGCCAGGAAGCTTCACACAAAACCAACTGTTGAATCGAAATGTCCGCAACTCTGAACAATGTGTATTTTAGCTGTTAAAAAGTATTCACTTGATGAATCCATGACTTTCATATGAATTTCAGTACAATTCAATTAATCTTAATCCACTATTTACAGGCACAGACAAGAACATCTTGTTGCATACTCTCCTTAGAAATTTAGAATATGTCGGCTTAACATTATATTTATGCTTTGAGAAAATTGTATATAGAATTTTGATTGGACCTAATATTTGTATCTTATCAAATAAAGGTTTATTTAAATTTGTATAATTCAAAGTCCATAAACACAACTCATTTATCATCTCTGTATATTGAGACATGGTTCACAGAGCTCACGTCTAAATTAACATGTTTAACCAAAATCTGTTGTAGCATGAAATTTTAAATCGTAATATTTTAAAGGGCCTTTTTTACAGAAAATATGTTGACAAGTCACAGTGGGAAAAACGTAATCAAATGAACGATGGCTGAATTCCATTTAGATGCTTAACATTCAGGGTCCTGCTATTGTGCACGCTGGCTCACTGTCACAGGCTGCTTGGAGACATGAACAAAACAGAGCCCTTGTTTGTGTTATTAGTAACACCGGTGCTTTTCCTGCTATGACACATCAAAATGTCTGCTGTGCAAAAGGCCTATTAGATCCTTTTTTTCCTAATATATACTAAAATATCATTTGACTCGAAGAGATAAACAAGACTTTAAAATTTTAACATGTTATTTTTAATGCTTTAGTCAATATCACTGCAGATGAAGATCATTCTGTAATAATTTAAAGATTGTATTATAAATATTAAAACTTTGTAAGTATAATACTTTTGATAAAGACATAAATAATTTTGAGTGTTTAGTTTTACTTTCATGCCAGGAAATACAGTGTTGTGCAGAGTTAAAGCTACAGTAGGTAACTTGTTATTGCGTAGGGTAGCAAGATTTATCTACTTATAAATTTAGAATTTAAATATATTATTAAATTTAAATACATGAGTAAACCGCAAATTCATGTTTACTGATCTGAGGTCACATCTGACCTTAGACAAGAGAGACACAACCACTCGGTTCAGGAAACACTTGTTTCATTGTTTTGACACTTGTCTCTTGTGTAGAAATGTCCAAACCCAGTAGCAGAATTTCATTTAGACAAATCTACAGGGTCTGAATTTGAAGAAATGTTGTGCTTTATGGTTAATGCTGTTAGGAGTGTATCTTCTCATAAAAGGTGTGCCTACAGCAGCTCTGCATATCAGATTTCTTATTTTGGAGAAAAACTATTCAACCCTTGTTATGGGAGGAAATAGGAAAATCTATGCAATAATGTCAAGTTAGCACCATCAGTGCAGCAAAAGGCATTCGACTTGTGAAGGCTCATTCTGGTTCCACTCATGGCTGGAAGTAGATGACTTCATGGTGTCATTTAGCTCTGTAATAAAATCCATTAGCCCTCTCCAATCATGTTTTATGATGGAGGGGTCTGCCATAGAGGTCTGAGGATCTGCAAAAGGCGATGACATCTTTTATTTCTTCAGACACTGGTACATCAGTGCTCGTGGATTCAGCATGTAGCGCTCAGAGTTGAGTAACTTGGTGAGATACTGCGGCACCTGGGGCCGAGGAGCCACGTAGGATACGCCGGGACTGACAGCCATCACCTCTGCGATCTTCTGCTTCATCTCCCGTATCTCCCGGTCCTGCTTCATCACTTTATCTGTCGGACAGACAAAGGATACTTACTGTATGAGGGGGTGGATACTGCAGGATGTAGTGATTATACATAACACTTCTTCTCTTCCCTCAGATTTCCCCAACTATTAAAACTACCCTGCAGTAAAGTCCATATGACAGCTGTCTGATTTCAAATCCCCTTAATGACTAAAGTCGAATAACAGATGAAAGCTACGATAGCAGACTAGATAGAAGTTAGAAAGAATAAAAGTCAATTATTCAAAACTAGAAAGCTATCAAACGCAACATACTTTACCAAGGCAACACACTATTCTAAATGTGTTATTTAATAGTGTTATTGTTTAAGCTACATCTGAATTCAAATTTGCATCTAAACACAGAGTAACAGGTAGTTCCCTGTGTTGATTGGCTAATGGCAGCCAAGTTGGTTGTACCTAAATCCTGTCTTGGAATAATATGGCGTTTGGTCCAAAGATGAAATGTTAGCCTGATAACTAGTTATGTTTATCATGTTTATGTAGCGCCACCTAAACAATCTAAAATTTTTGATTAGTTGATGTGTCCATGTATCATGTAAATTTGGCTGCACAACGCATCCAACAAGTTATGGAAGTTTATGTAAAAACAAATGAATAAATGTGTCATCCAAATACATTATGTGTCATGTCTGGTGAAGTCTGGATTCAATTTGTAGTGGGAAGGGTAAAACAACTGGAAAGAAAATTGCAATGGTAAAAATGTGTGCAGCCCAAGATATAATATTTGTCTTATATCAAGCAATTTAGAGAAAAAACATTAATTGTCCGGCAAAGGTTAAGAAGAAGTTTTTATAATTGTTTTTTAAGTTTTATAGGTTGACTATGTAACAACTGTCCAGGGACTACAGATGAAAAATAGTCTTTTGGCTAACTCTGGCGCATTTGCATCTATGCTTATTAATATGCACTGTCCCTGCTAAATTAAACTGATTAAATAAGTGGAGCCAAAATAAAAAGTGCATTTATGGCCACATGGTGGTGTTACTGGATCCAGATTCACACCAGAAACTCCTCACTTGTCCCCTAGTTCATGGTCTAGTTTTCCTCAAAATAACAATCTAATTTGATGCAAATGTTTTAGATATCCTGTGAACAGACACATGAACAAACACTAAAAACAAAGTGATCCTTTTAGCGGACGCAGTATGTGGAAAACGTCACAGGCACAAAGAAAAGACAAGAATTTTAAATAAAAGTTACACAGGGGAAAAAAACAAATGTCAACGAATGATAAGTGGGAACCTTGAGCGATCTCCAGCTGCCTGCGGGCGTCTCCCAGAGCCGAGAACAGGTCCAGTTTGATGCGAGTCTCGGCACTCAGGTTGTACTCCAGGTGTTGAGCTTTCTCCTGCATGGCTGACAGAGTGGACAGCAGCATGTCTGTCTCTTTCTCCACACAGCGGTACTTTCCCAAAGCCTGAGTCCAAAAAGCACATTAAACAGTAAGAACATGTGTAAAATGTCTAAAACATCAATCAAATTTGTGCAATGACCACCTGACGGAGTCAGCGCTTTGGTTTCCTAAGTATTTTTACCTTTTTAATATTTTAGAGTGATGTTTCTTTTTTTCCTTCATTGACATGTGTTTAGGTTAATTCACTTAGGGAACCAATGCACACTGATGAAGAATTGGCCAGCCATTCAAAAAACATGAAAGCTGCACATTATTACAGAGACGTTTTGAGGGATGATTCTTTCTGTTTTAACAGTGACACATTTTGAGCAAGGTGACCCGTACTCTTTCATTAAAGCAGTGCGATGTTTTTATGAAATACCTGGCTTGTGTTTCAACATGCTTCATGGAGCGTATGTCACTAAAATGAAATCAAATACCACACAGTACAATATACACACCTGATGTCAAAACAACAAACAGCCATACACTATTACTGCATACTGATAGGATGAAAAAATGCAATATTTTGACTGCAGGCCAAAATAAAATAAAATACTAAATATCCACAATGAAAGCCATTCTGTTTTCTAATATTTTTACAAACACAAAGAACAAATACATTACAATCAGAAACAACAACTTACACAGCAAAAATACTACATGACCAAACTGACTCACAGACACTTAAACTCACGAGTTCATTCCCGAATAGTGTGAAAAGATACCTCAACATCACTCTCTAGATCTACCACACGACTCTCTTTCACTTGATACTCCAGCTGTAGTTGTTTGTACTCTGTCTCTAGATCTTTAACTCTTTTCCTTAACATTTGGGTTTCACAGTGTTCCTGCCTGGTGTAGGAGACGAAGAAAATAACAGTTTTGAGTGGTCAGAGGGCCTGGTGAACACCAGTTTACACAGAAAGAAACATGACATTTCATTTGCTTATGGTTTGTTTGTTTTTTACATTGGTCTTATTTATTTATATTCCAGACATGGACAGACATAAAAATATCTGTAAAATGTCACGTGTGTATTAAAGGAATACTTTTTTTATTTTGTGAAATATACTCTTTCGCTTTCTTGCCAAGATTTAGATGAGAAGATTCATGTGTACGTTCAATATAAGGTTACAGTTACAGTTAGCTTAGTTTAGTACAAAGACTAAAAACAGAGGGAAACAGTCGGGCTGGCTCTGTCCAAAGGGAACCATTTCTGCCTGCTAGCACCTCTACAGTTCACTAATTAAATTAAATTTAATGTCTTGTTATTTTAAGGCAACCAAAACAAAGTGTAAAAACAAAAATGTGTGGTTTTACAGGGCGAATTTTCCCACACATAACTGTGAAACCGCAAATGGTGTTTTTTTACTCTTACGGTTTGTGTATTTAATAAACAAATAAGTATATATATAAATACATATATCATATTAATTAACAAACTTTATAGGTGCTTGCAGGCATATTTTCTTACCTTTGGGCAGAGCCATGCTAGCAGTTTCCCCCTGTTTTCAGTCTTCATGCTAAACTAAGCTAATGAGCAGCTGACTCCAGCTTCATGCTGAACACACAAGACACGAGACTGGTATCAATCTCCTCATCTAAGAAGGCAAATTCAAACAGCTTCTTCAAATGTTAGGCCATACAGTTGCATTTAATTATAATCAGTCCAGCTTTACTTTCCAGGCACAAAGCCTCTTCATTAACAAGGAATTTAAAGGGTTTGATGATAGGTGTGATTTACCTGTTTGTTAGGCTCCTTGCTGTGTTGGCTGCTTCCTCCAGTTTCTGAGCCTGAAGCTCAGCCAACTGTTTCTCAACAGAGAGTCTGGCCTCTGTCTCTGCTCTGGTCTTCTTCTCCAGCATCGCACTGCTCTGTTTGTCCCTCTGCTTGGTTTTAGTCAGACAAAGAATCCTGAAGAAAACCCAATAAACTCACTTTAATGCCTCGAAAACAGACAGAAAACGTGAGCGTGTTTTTCATCCTCCCTGTAGTTGTTCAGTCATTGGAGAGCACCTTGCTTTAAAAACTGGAGCATGTCTTATCAAAACTATGCATGACATGCTCATCTCAAACCAGATTTAAAGCCTCTGGATTTGGTGTGGTAAGTGTGACTGGTGGACTATGTAATGAAGTAAAACATTTCCAGCACAGTTTTTTTCAGTTTTGAATGTGCTCAGAGTACTAAAAACTGTGGTGTCACATATTGTGGAGGAACATTTTTACTATTTTGTAACCCAGAGAAACATAACACATACAAAATGTTCTAATTACACAGGAAATCACTTAACATGGAAAAATAAAGCCTACTATTCCTGTCATAACCCTGTATTAATCGACTGAATCTGTGCTAAATCTCTATGTAATGTCTCTATGTAAATGTAAATGTCTTTAACTAATGTGCACTGCATATTAGCTAGAGCTGAAATGACTGATTGATTAAATAATAACTATTAGATTGACATAGAAATAATCATCAGTAATTTTAATAACAGATTAGTCATCAATGTAATGCCAAATATTCACACATTACAGCTTCTAAAATGTGAATTTTTGCTGTTATTCTCAGTCCTCAATGACAGCAAATTAATTATTTTTGGTTTTGGGCAGTTGGTTGGACAAAAGGGAATACTTTGGAAATCTCACCTTGGAATTTGGAGAAACAGCATGGACATTTTTCACAATTTTTAAAACTTTTTTTTGACAACTGATGAATTAATTAAAAAGAAAATAATCAGAGGAAGAATCAATCAAATTAATTAAAAATAATTAGCCAAACGCAAAGAAACTAATCAAAGTTTCTGTCATAAGCAATAAATGAACAATGTTGTAAATCCACAATCAAAGAAAGTGGTTGGGTGTGAGAAAGTGGGCATTAATATTTTGCTAATTATGAAACTATTTCTTTTTGTGAAAGATGTCAGTAAGAGTCAAGTAGTTTCATTCATTTATGAAGGAGAATTATGTTTGAGAATTGTAAACCACAGTCCCTCAACACGAGTTATGGTCCATTACATAAATACTTAAATGATTTGCTTTCACAGACAACTATAGTTCTAGCAACGCTTCTGCATGCATTTATCTCTCATTTTATGTGTAACGTGTAAAACAGCCCACAGAAGGAGCCAAAGACGAGCCTTTAGCTGTGAATCTGTTGGTCAACTCACTTGCTCTGGAGCAGCATGTTGGACTGTCTGAGCAGAGAAACCTCTGGTCTCAGGCTCCTCTCGCTGTTGGTCAAGTTGCAGATGTGACTTCGCAGCTCCTGCTCGCTCTGCCTGCTCGCCTGGACCTCGCCCTTCAGTCTCCTCAGCTCCTGCTCAAGCCTGAAAAATAAAAAAGGAAGAGACAGAGATCTTTTAGCTCTCATTTCACCTTCACATGTCTAATTTCAACCTGTACTGAAGTCAATAGTGGCATACTTGGCCATTTGCTCAGCGTGGTAATTCTGAGCTGCTGTGGCACTCTTGTCTGCTAAGTCCCGGCTGGGGCTGACTGTTTTTGAGCTGGATCTCTGTTTCTTCTCAGTTCTCCCTGCAGGTGGTGAAGGAGTGTTTGTGCTGCCTCTGCGGGCTTTTGGTGAGGAGCTTTTAGCCGCCCGTGTGGCTTTGCTTCCTGGCTCATTGTGAGGTAGATTTTCCAGGGTTGTAGAGGATTCTGCTCCTCCTGCCCCACAGTGGAGCAGGTCTCTGGACTCACCGGGTTTGGACGGTGATGGCCGTCGGTTTAATTCAGCAGACCTCACCTCCTGTGTTCCCTTCTCTGTCGTTCTCTCCTCGCTGCGGATCTGGAGGCAGTCCACAGTGTGTCCCTCATCATGGGCCACTGCAGCGCCGTTCTGACACTGATACTGACTCGACTCTGGCTTTATCTTCCATTTTGAGCCTGCAAGCACAGACAGAAGCACAAAAAAGTTCACTATCTTCACTGTACCATGATCTCAGTTCTGCAGCTGGGATATGAATGGTGCAAAGACGTTCACAGCCAGCTGTCTTTGGTGTAAACAGCAGTTGAGAAAGTTATAAGGTTTGTTGTAAAGATTTTCTGCAGTCAAAAGGATTCATCCTCCTTATAACTTTACATAACCTTGACTGACTCATCTGTACTCCTTCCACAACTGAGCTTCTCTCGTGTTTAAACCAGAAAACAAAGCAAAAAAGTATGAAAATTAGCAGCTCTGTAGTCATCATTTTCACTTGGAAGAGAAGGGGGAAAAAGGGAGTAATTTAGAGCACAATGATTTCCATGGGTTGGAAAATGTGGATAATAAAAAGGGATTTGACTGTAAAATGCAGAATGTTGTGAAATATGCCAAAATTTCGAAGGGTTTTCCCATTTTTCCAATAGCACATAAGCCAAACAAGCAAAAAAACTACACTACTACGTTTTTATGTCATTTACGGGCATGCAGCTTCTGTTCTCTGCTCTTGGTGTTTCACCAAGGACGGGCTCAGTGCCTCCTCTACACACACACACCCCGTCATATCAAAGAGTCAGCACCCTAGCAGGAGCTTATCACTTCAACAAACTCTTAAAAGTGTAACCACATCGGTAGATGCAAGATATAGAAGACTTCGTTGTGTAGAGTCAGATATTCCATTGAAAAAAATGACAAAGCTACGCCTGGTCAAATTTTGTAAATAAGAAGGGCGTTGCCCACGTGAGAGTAACCTCTGTCAGACCCACTTATTACCTTGTGTTCAGCAAAAAAATTGGAGGCTGTCCTGCAGGAAATCTGTGGGAAGTCAAGTAATAACCTTTTAATAGGTGACAATTCACAATACATGTAAATGGTTTCATTGTGAATTGTCCCCTTAAATAACTGCACATAATTTGAATATTTCTAAATCAAATTAATTGAATATGATTACTTTTGTAATATTTTCTTACAGAGCTGTTGAAATATTAATTCATCCACCATATGATTACACTCGCTGATGAGAAAATGTGCCTATATGTGTAGAACTCAGAAAAATTCTAATGGAAAACACGAAATTTGGGAAAAAATAAAGCGGAATCTGGGAAAGATTTAAATGGATTTAATAGGGCCCCTGTAATTGCATTGTGTAAGAATTCCTTCTTTTGCTGAAAGGGGTGACCTCTTTAAATGTTAACCATATCTCTGCAGATATCTTCCCAGTTCTCATTGCCTGAAGAGTTTGTGAATTGACTTGTAATTATTAATTATTATTATTATTTATTGGTACATTAAACTAATATTATTTTTACATGCATAATTGTTGTTCTTAACCCCTAGATTCTGGTAGGTCTTTCCCGCTGTTCATTTGGAATAAGCAGTTTCTTACTGAGTGGTTACTTAGACAGACGAACAAAAGAGCAGTACAAGGCAGCACCTGCACTTCTGATCTCACAGCACTGGACACAACAAAAATGAATTAGAAGCACCCTGCAGACTTTAAGAATGGTAGATATAAGAGTGTAAGACTCACTGCTGCTGCCATCTGTGCCAGTCTTGGGGTAAACCTGCAGGCCTGGAGGGAGCGAGTGCTGCAGGAGGTGCATGTGGAAATCATTCTCACTCTGCACTGCTTTCTGTATGCGCAGCTTAAAGATGTTGGTGAAATAGCAGGTGGCATAAAAACCCAGATACACTACAGGATATCCAATGCTGAATGAGAATACAAAGGGAAAAAGACACAGTTAGAATATGCGTGCCACACCACAAAGATATAAACAGATCTTGGCTAACAGATTTCTATTATTAATGGTTACTCTATTCATAGATTTATGCAGATTTCTACATCTTTAATCTCACATCTGATTGGTCATTAACTAGTAGCATGAAAGTGAATTTGGTCTTGTAATCTATGGTGCACAAACATCAGGAGGCCAATTCATAATATCACACACGGGATTAATAAGAGCTTAATACTAACGCTTTTTTTATTACACCTCAATTCATTTCATGCAAGAAATCTCAATTATGAAAAGAATATTAAGCGCAGAAAAGGTGATTTGTATTAAATCAGCATACCAGTGTGCAGCAAAAAGATGAGAAAGGTTGGCATGAGAGGTTTTAAGGTCTTTGAGTCGAAGTGAAGCCTCTGTGTACACAAGCAGAATCCACAGGGACACCGTCGATATACAGATGCCTTTCTCTGCAGAAAAATATGAAAATAATCAGATGTGAAGAAGCACTGCTATACTTGCTCAAATAAAATCACTGCTATAATTTGAGTAACCCACTAAAAAAGCAGCCAAGAAAGCCTAATTTTTATGAGAGGAACAGTGTTTGGCATATTTTGTCACGTGTGGGGGGGGGGGGACAAAAACAAACAATAATCCACATACTCACCTGTGTGCCATATGTAGTTGAATAACACATAGGTGCTCGCCACAAAGAAGAGCCAGTGCAAAGGAACAAAAATTAAACAAAAGATGTCCAGAGTAAAGGCAGCACAAACAAAAACAACACAAATAACCTGAAAACAAAGACAACATTAATTTCAGTACAAAAGCATTGGTTTAAGTCTGCGGGACTATCATCATCTGGCCCACTGCACACAAAATAAAATCACACAGCAGGGGTTCTCACCAGCCCGTGGCAGTGGAAAGTGGTGTACACGCTCCCAAAGAAGAGCCAGCATGGCCACAGGTACTCCAGTCTGAATTCAAGAATGAAATCTGCCAGCAGCACCAGCGTCCACATCATCATAAACTTCACGACAGTGTACGCACTGCAAAAAGACAGACAAATAATAAAAAGTACATTATTATTATACATAAAACATACGCAAGTGGGTGTTCAGTTTGGAAAAACTAAACAAATGTATAGTCCAGGTTCTGATTCTGGTGAATAAAGACACTTCAGATGCAGCAACGCCTCTTAAGCTAAGACATTAAACACACGCGGAAGCCAATACTGGAAATCGTATACCCAATGCTAAACCTATAATTGAGCAGCTGCATTTTGAGAACGCGCTCTGTCCTTTTCAGTAGAGGCACTATAAGAACAATGACAATGTTCCCTTATTCATTTTATTAGACGACCACGAGCCAAACAGGGGCTGTGGTTTCCTCCTTTGTTCTGCTCATCCATAGGCCGCTATCACATCACCCCTTCTTTGTTTGGTAACCATGGCAATATTTCATCTGGAGGAGAGAGGGAGCACCACAGCATCCTATTGGACATACAAGTTAAAATCTCCCCTTTAATGTTATTGATAAAAAAGTGTATTTAAATGTATCTTACAAGTTGTTGTTTTTTTTTTAAATAATACTAAATATGTTATTCCACAACAATACAAATGCAACACGTTATCTGAAAGAGAGTGGAGGGTCACAAAGGGGGGACCACAGCATTTTAAATTCTTTGTATAAGTTCTAATTTGCCTTGTAATGTAACTTAAAGAGTGTATTTTAGTTTATCTTACATGTATTTTTTTTTATCATACTTGTATGTGTGCAAGTTAATCCACAACAAAAAAAGCAATATGTAATATTTTAGAGTAAGGAGGGAGATTAAGAAAGGACTACAGCATCTTCAGTTCTTTATATTAGTTCAAATATGGCTTGTAATATTGCCTATAGTGTATTCAAATTTATTTTACAGGTATTTTCATCATTGCTGCCAAATATACAATTTAGTCCTCAACAAAAGCAGCAACAATTATATATTTCATTTCCAGTATTTAAAAAAAACACCCTTAAAATTCATGTTTGTATTTTCAACATACAGTGTATTAAAAAGTCATCATTTTCTGTCTTAATTTTAAAAAACCAAAACAAATGGGTCCTTTCTCCTCAGGCAATCTTCTCGTCTGGACCCTCGTCTAGACGCTTTAAAAAATTGTGCTTGCATGCGCGAAAATAGCTGCTTTTCTTCAGCTTAATAGGCAAAAACATGTTAATATCCATATTCCAAGACAAGCATAATGTGTTAATTGTACATATAATTTGGCCAAAGAACACACACGAGACAGTGTAAGAGCAGATGAAACAGCCTGGGGAGAAGCAGGCCAACGTTAACTTGCACAGCTGCTAAATTCTACCTTTCTGTAAACAATGAAGTAACTCGTACAACATTTCTATGCAGCTGACTCCGCAATCTCGCCGTGTTGAAGCCTGTTCGAGCCCCAGACTGGTTCATGTAAAAATGTGAGACGGTGCATGAAGTGATGGCGATGTGAGGCAGACAGGTGAGCGGGATGACGACGGCTGAAATTTACACAAAGACGGGCGCCACAACAAAAGCAGCCTCCGCCAGGCGACGCGGCTCGCTCGCTACCTTTCGGACAGCTTCTCCGTTATTTTCAGCTTTTTCATTTTCCGTAGCCTGTTCGCGTCCACATAACGTTTCTTCATCTTATGGCTTCTGCTCCCCGCGCGCTGTTTGTTTTCACACCGCAGCAGCAGCGAAGAAGAAATAAAAAATAAAAAGAAAGAGCACGAATAGATGAAGAAGATGCCTCCGTGTGGAAGAGGACGTTCAGCTGAACCTGAGATGATGATGTCTGGGTACGCCAGTCCCGACGGATCCGCGCATGCTCAGTGGACGTTGTACCTACAAGTGTTCATCGCAGGAGGGGAGCAGATCAACACACTGTACATTAATTACGCCCTATGTCTTGATTAATAATATTGACAAACGCTTTACAGACACACAATATAAAAACAAGTAACCCTAGGCCTATAACAAATGCAACAATAAAACACTAAAACATCCACTGTAGGCTACAGCAAATTATTATTATATATAGGTTGAATAGACTGGTTTTTATACATAAACATGTCATCATTATCAAAAATGAATCTAGGCACGCTGTATATACTGTAGCTTACACATCCACAATGTAACATGTATGTGCATATTTATTCCCTTGCACTACTATATTCTTGTTTACAATTTACAGTTTAACTAGGCATATAGACAATGTATGTTGTTGTTCATGGTTGCTTTTTATGTATAGTAGACTATATACACATTTTTATGTTTTTGTATGCACATTATAGTTAAATGTTTTGTTGTTGTTGTTGTTGTTGTTGTTGTCTTTGTATTTAGCTATTTCTATCTAACTTCCTGAAAATTGTTCTTCATGTGGGTAAGTACATTGAGAGCAATGGGAGGGGAAAAACTGATTCAAATTCCTTGTTTGTGTACACATAGGCTACTTGGTCAATAAAGCTGATTCTGATTCTGGCATTTATTATAAAGGTAAGGTTATCATCAGTGGTGAACTAATACCACACTAAAAATAGTGATAAACAATCCAGATCTAAAAATGTTACTCATGTAGAAGTGTATAATTATAAAAGGAAGATGTACTTAAAGAAGTAAAAGTGGCCCCTGTAAGTTTTCCACTATTATACATTATAATAGATCATTATTACTGATGCATTAATGTGTAAGCAGCATTTTACTGTTATAATTGAGGTGGAGTAATTTTTAACTATTATGTATCCGACTGCAAGTAATTATGGATTAATCTCATGATAATACATAAAGACTCTGACTCTGTGGGGCTATGTAGCTAAATCAGAGCCAAAGGTTTTTGTTAAGTTGAAAAAATTAATTGTACTAAAAAAACTAAAGTTTTGGTTTTGGTCTTAAACTTGAAAAATACAACCATGTCCAAACTAAAAAGTGTACTTTTTTTTTTTTCAGGTTAAATATAATGTTGATTCAATTCTTATAATAGATAAAAATACATAAATTTTCAGTTTTCACTTTTATATATTTTGAATATTTAGGGACTTCTTTTTTTCAGTTCCACATTTTCAGTTATTCTTTTTTTTTTTTACAGCTTCAAGTCATATTTTTTCAGTTTCAGATCATTTTTTTTCAGTTTCAGACTTTTGGCACTGATTAGAGGGGCGTGGAATCATGAGTGAAAGCCTAACAAAGAAGGCAGAAGACTCTTCTCTGTCATGCTGCCTTCAGGCAACCTACTGCGAGAATTTAGACTCTTAGGGCTTTCTAGCCACCATATACAGACATATTCGTCGTCAGCCGCTTATCCTGTGTACAGGGTTGCGGGGGGGGGGGGGGGGGGGGGGGG
>NC_060159.1:18259455-18279672 GCF_021292245.1 Micropterus dolomieu
GGGAGTTGGAGCCTATCCCAGCTGACATTGGGTGAAAGGCGGGGTACACCCTGGACAGGTCGCCAGTCCCTCGCAGGGCCACACATAGACAGACAACCACTCACACTCACATTCACACCTAAGGACAATTTTTTGGAGACCCATATACAGACATGTTACATACAAATATACAAATTTTCTATTTCATGTCTTAGCTTTTCTGTAACAGTTTTTTTTTCAGATTAACAAAACCTTTGGCCATGATTTAGCTGCATATGTGCTTCCCCTCAAAGCTTGGAAAAAGGCACCCCCTCACACCCTATTAGTTTACTTGCTTAGTGATTATGCTATTTGATCCTGCAGACACTCAACAACTGAGCAAAGATATGCTAATATTACCATTTGACATAACCAAATACATAAAAAAGTCTATTAGTTTCTCACTCTAGGAAAGTAGGACAGAGAGTAAATTCTCCTACTGTATCTCTGAAGCATCTCTTTAACAAAATCACATATGTAGGCTATTCTATGTGATCTCCTTTTGATAACTGATGTAATACCTTTTTACTTCCATTCACTTAGCCTCTCCTGAAACTGGAGCCCTCGTGGGGAGGCCCGCCTCCAACTCTGAAAACCTCTCATCTTGCCCATTAGTGCTTGATTTGATATTACACATGCTCCCTTCTCCAGCATATCAATAAAAAAATAACATCTTCCAGATAAGCACACAGCACTAGGAGGTGTTCTGGTGTATATACTAAAGGTCTACATGTGCTAATGGCTGATGTATCCTCTGCTCCCCACAGAGCTGGAACAACAAGGCTGCGGCCAACGCTCAGAGATGGGCCAACACCTGCTCCATGAAGCACAGCCCTCCCAGCTCCAGAGAGATCAGCAGTGAGTTCATTATAATACCACTTTTTTTAACCATACCTGAGAAAAAGTATCTCTTATTCCTTGTGTTTTAACTGTAGCTAGCGGCTGTGGAGAGAACCTGTACATGTCCAGCTACAAGAACACCTGGAGCAATGCCATCCAGTCCTGGTATGATGAGGTGAAGGACTGGCGCTACGGAGTGGGCGCCATGATCGGACACTACACACAGGTGCACCACTTGCCTGAAAATTATCTTTATAAACTGGAATGAGTACAAGGGACTCTGGAACCCAGCTAGTGACTATAAAAACAATGCAGTACATTAAGGCCATGAGCTCCTGATGACTTGGTATTTCCTCACTCGTTATCTGCACAGGTTGTTTGGTACAGGTCCAACCAGGTTGGCTGTGGCATGGCCTACTGTCCCAACTCTAAATACAAGTACTTCTATGTCTGCCAGTACTGCCCACCGTAAGTATAGAACGTCTTTTCTCTTTTTCAATGGAAAGTCTAGTACTATTTTATCACTTTTAGTGAACATGAATATGCATGTGCCCCACATCCCCTGCCTATGTGCTAGGAACCTGCAGAGCAGCTAAGAGGCCCAAGGCACACAGGAAGCTGAAACATTACATTGTCATGGTTATGTCCAGGACTGTTAACCTCGGAGAGCATGAATATCTCTCTGTCCACCAGTGTTGGGCAGTAGCGTTACTAGTAACGCGTTACTGTAATCACATTACTTTTCCCAGTAACTAAGTAGCCTAGTGTAACTAATTACTTTTCTAAAACGGTAATATTATTACTAGTTACTAAGGCAAGTAACGCTGCGTTACTCGTTACTGAACGCACCATCCTTGACGTAAATCCACGACTGTGCTACAGCTCAGCGGGACCGGACTTTGTTGTTCATGTCTGCTGCTAGCCAAACACTAAAGGAAGAATGGAGAATGAGGGAGAGAGGCGTTCTTTCCACAGCTGTAAGTAGCATAACAGCTTTCACAGCAGTAAGAGGTGTAAAAACCGGAGAATCTGTGGCTCAGCAACGTAAGTTAACTTTCCCTTAACTTTCCCCTTAACTTTCCCCTTAACTGCCGAATCGGAAGCTAACTTCAGCGTCCAGCTAGCCTACTGTCACTGATGCTTGGACTCGTCGGGAGAGTGTGGCGTTAACGCTACTTCTGAATACTGCTACATGGCTACATATACAGTAAAACCGGCGTTTAAAAGTCGGGATTTGCTTGCTTTATTTTTTTTATTTCAGCCGGTGGCGTTAAGAAACGTTAGGCCTAGGCTATATACTTTGTAATAAAAAAAAACAACCCACTGCTTGCTGCTGTTATGAATATGATGTTGTCACCTCTTCCAACGTACCCTGTGTTTATAAGAAAAACAGAACAAAATCATACTCTTCATCTGCTCTCATACAGTGTTTAGATTTGTTTTTGTTTCAGACAGTCTTTTGTGTTAGCAACAAGTGACTTGCTCAGCACAGTAGGCTGTGCCCTATGCATGTGTTATTTTTAAAAAAAGACACCGATGTGTTAATTAGGTAAAATCAAAGAAAGAAACCACTAAAGTCTGTTATCATAAATTGCTATAGGTAACAAGTTAGTGTTGAGCTAACATTCGCTAACAAACGTCTAATTGAAACGCTGTTGCAGTTTAAAGTCATCGTAGGTTTCATCAAATACGTTAACGTGAGGGACACAACAATAACACCCAGAAATCTGCAAAGTATATCTATGGCCAAAATCGTAATTTAAGAGTTTATACGTTTTTAATTGATTGCATAAATGAACTCAGTAATATAGTAACGTAACGTAACATAACTACTTACTTTTATCACCCAGTAATAAGTAATAATATTACTTTTTTAAGGAGAAATAAGTAACTAGTAATATATTGCAGTTTCTGCATAACTTGCCCAACACTGCTGTTCACTGAGCTAAATGATCCATGATCAGTTCCATTATGTAATATGTAATGAATTTGGGAGTAAAGTAAGAAAAAATAAACAAGCACTGTCCTAATGCTCTGCCCTAATGAGGGGAAAAACAGCATTTTGCACAATTCATCCTTCTACACCTTACTGAGAAGTCATTACATCATAAGTGTTTTGCCTTCTTAGAACATATCTGTAACATGTTTGCCCTGATCTGTTAGCAGGGCAGGTTAGTAGTTAGCTTAGTCAGCTATAGATTTTAAAAGATCATCCAGCTTCCTAATACTGGATACATCTAGTTTTACCCTTTGTCTTTTTCCTTGATCTCAATATAATGAGACAGGAAAAGTCTCTTTGAGATTCAACTCAACCAGTGAGAAAGTTGTAGAAGATGATGATGTAGAACTTTGCTCTCTTGAGGTAAATTTAGTTTTCATTTATGCATCCAGTAATTTTCTCCATCTGTCTCCTCCAGCCAACCCCTGTCCCTACGCTGATAAGTACAGTAACTGTCCTGATCTGAAGCAGCAGTTGGGTTGCAGCCACAAGGACGTGGCCTCTTGGTGTCCCGCCTCCTGCAAGTGCACAACTCAAATCATTTAAATGCACACATGTCCGCATGGCCTCTGACTCATCAGTCAGTTTCAATAAAGATACACATCTATAAACCGTGTCTCCCTCTGATTTAACACTTCAGCAATCAGCAGAGATTAAAAGGGACATTTACTTTGGCACTCTCTGGACAAACACTGCCTGCAGAGCCAGGTATTTAAGGTGTAAACTCAAAGAGGAAGGAGAACACACTTGGCGGGGTGGTTTTGGCAGGAGTGGGGAGGAAAGGGTGATTCCATAGAGATTTCCCAAAGCTGAGCCAAGAAACACCAGCAGTTTGTGATCACACCTGCTGCCTAATAAGAAAGACTACTAATAACGTTCATCCTTTTGTGGAATACATTCAAGATTTAAGCAGTTTGAATTCAGACTTTCTGCAATATATTGTGCAGTATTAGTTAACTTTTTAAAATATGTAACTGATGCTGTTTTAGGTTTTGAGAGGGCTTCCTGTGGAATCCAGGCTGCCTGAAGGAAGCTGAAAAGGTTACTTCCTGTTAGATAAGATGGCGACCTGACTTTGAAATATATTGCCTTCCGTTTGAGCTACAGTATATCACTAATACCCATTAGTGGAATGCACAACTAAGTACATTCACTCAAGTACTATACTTAAATACTTAAAGCCCCCCTCCAGTGTATTTTGACATTTACATATGTTACTAAAATAAAGGGTAACCCTCCCTGGCAACACTTTGGTTAGCCTGCCCTATTTAGCGTAGATAAGTAGTATATAAACATTTAATAAATGGCTTATAACACACAATGTAGTTGTAAGCATACATAACTTCTCCTGTCTCCATAGGAGAAGTTATAATTGTTGACAAAAAAAACACCCAGTTTTAGCTTGAGGACCCTGACACACACAAACGCAGTTTTTTAGGGTCTAGAGCACAAAATTACTGGGAAAAAAGCTTTTTTCCCTGAGAAAATCCAGTAATTTGACTATTGTGACTATTTTTAGTCACAAGGTGGCAGCGTTGGCTCACAATACAAGAAGAATTTGGTCTTACAAATGTTCTATATGTTGTCTTTAAATCTACTTTTCACACATGTACAACTTGTGAACTGCATGATCTGCCTTTTCCACAGGTTTCTCTCGGTAGTTCTGCATTTCAACCACGATGGAAGCTGAGAGGTTGCTGTGATGGTGTGTTATATTTTATAAACATGTTTTTCCTTTCCAAAGCATACGCATCAGCCCTCATGGAGTCAACTGCACCTGCCCCGCTTAGCAGATCGGCCAAAAGATTCTCATGGATGGATGAGGCAGTCGGCCTTTGTCGGTTAACGGTTTAACAGAGGACATAAATGTGAAACCAGCACAGAAGTCTTGGTTAGCGGTTTTCAGGTTAAGATCTTTATTAATGAAGGCAAAGCCAGATCAGTCCTACAACTTATATTATCCTTGGCCAAAGACATACTCAGTCACATTTGTCTATTTGTAAGATATCTATCTGTGTGTATTTTCATGTAGAGCTAGTAAATGTTATTTAAAATATTTTTTATTAATAAAATCTTGCGAATTGTACAGCTTTGGTTTGCTCTATTTATCCTCTTAGTAAAGTTCATAACAAGTCGACTTTACATGCAGTAGATGAAGTATAGGTTGAATTGTAACTATAGACAAAATAGCACAGTTCAACAGAGTAATAGACAACAGTATGTTTTAAATAGTACCTATCAATAATTACAATAATTACAATAATATTATTACTGGGTAACAAGGCAGGTACGGGGGGGAAAGGGGTAACAGTGTTAATACTGTAATGAAAGTTGTTATGGCACCTGGTATTTTAAAATTCTGGCACATTTACAAAAAATGTAAATATGGAGCACTTATATTATTAATATAATGTTATTTGTTATTGTTGCTGGGAAACAAAATAAGTTTCTTTCGACATTCAGTAATAGATGCTTGTAGTTATTATAAGAGGCAGAATCTCCCCTCATGACTAGCAGGATGTCCTTACTCATGTCAGCCTGCAGCTTTTCTTTCAAACTGCATGTGTTTACTTTCTCCGCTCATTTGGAAAAGAAGATGCTCCCACTCACCAGCATCTGAGGCCCATGCAGTCTGCATTTGAGAAGCACAGATGGATCAATAGGCTCGGCTGGTTGGAATTCATCCAAACTGGATCTGCTTAGGGGTTGTTTTTCTTTCTGCTATGACTCTGTTCTGAGTTTCCACTCTGCACTTAGAGTCAACGTTGTTTTCATTTTGGCACGTAAAACTTCAACATTAGATTTCCTATCGCCACATTATAACACACGCTGCTATTGTGTTGAAATTAGTTCCCTTTCATGCGATGATAAACTTCTCTCACTGAAAATAAACACTTGGGCTTGAATTTCTGTAATCTTGTCTGCATGCCAAAAGAGCCTCGCTCTTCATTCTACAGCATGTAGGAGTCATTCAGAAGTCTGAGTCTCCTGTTTCCGCTCCGTCACCGCAGATGAGAACACCACCTGAAATGAGTGGACAAGGGAGGTGGAAGGAGTGTTATTCCTCCAGCAGCAGAGGGGAGATAAGGGGATGACTTTTTCCTCTGCCAGTGGCTCCAGCGATAGCAGAGGTCCTCTGGCTTGGCCAAGCTCGATAAGCCCGGCTGTGCCATCCTGTGGGGCTTATCAACTCCACCAGCGAGCCTCAACAGTTAGTCAGTCCAAGGGCCAGAAATATTTCTGACTTTGGTGTCAGTTTGTCTTCTTGAACAGGGAAAAATAATAACAATGCACGTGTTCTGCATTGTTAAAGCTGCTGTCGATATAAATCAGCAATGTGACCTGGTGCATCCTGCACGTTTCTGCAGCAAAGACTGGTCTGTGCTGTGCAGTTAGTTAATCTAAACTCACTCAGGGTTCAAATCAGATAGGATATGGTAACATAGCGTAATACAGCACGGCTAGACAGCTCTCCGTGTGTCTAGTGACAGAGAAAGTAATCAAGTGAAGAGGATCCATTTCCCTCGCTATTTCTTTTAATGAAGTCGTGTTATAAAGGAAGGAGATAGTGTGGAAAAAGGAGAGAAAGATAGACAAGAAGAGAAAGAGGGAAATAAGTTGGCTGAAACACAACTTTAATAGGCAGGAAGACACTGGGAGATCAGTTACATCAGTCTGTCCAGACTAAAGACAGTTCATTTAGTCTGAGCTGTTATCTCGCCACATCGCAGTCTCTTTGATTTAGAAACAGGATGCTGAAGGAAAAAAAAGAGCTCACTCCATTTGAACCTGACCAAAGATCTCAGGGCTCAGTGCAGCAAACTGCATTTAATTTACTGTGTTCAACTGACTTTAAAACCAAAATTAAATGCTCCATGACACTGGGTCAACTAGCCTTTGAAAATAATAGCTGAGGTTGTTTTAAACTGCTTGGAGATTTAGATGGGAGGGTTAACAGTGCAGCTCATTTTGAGCAAGAACATAATCTGAGCAAACCACAGGAAATGACAAAAAGCATGAGGGTATATGGGTTTAAAGAGATGGACAGAGACTACCTAGCCAAAGTTACCATCCTCAAAAGTTCTTACTTCGACCTTATCAACACCAAACATATACCTTAAATAAATAAAAAAATCTAAACTTAAATTTTTTTTAATGTAATATATAAATATAAGCATTTCTTTGTATAAAAATCCTTTGCCTTAGTGTCAAGTCATGCAGGTACATTGATTTTGCCTGTGCTGAACATTGGCCTGATTTTATTCCAGTTTCCTTTTTTTTCTCTCTCGTTCTCTCAAGCAAAAAAGTAGTCATGATATTAGTGGAATACATGTGTAATACTACAGTGGTCTTAAAGAGGTCATATTTTGCTTTTTTGACCTTTTAGATATCTTTTTTGTGCATGTCATAGGTTTGCAAAGTGAAAAAGCCCGAAGTTCAGCCCAAAGGGAGTTCCCATCTCCCACAGAAAACACTGCTCTGAACTGCTTGAACAGCTTTTTTGCAGTCCAGCTGTTTCACTTTGATTGTTGACAACACAGCAAAATGTCAGGCACACCCTCAAAAACACCGGTGGAAAAACACACTGAGCTGCAGCACACAGTGACAAGATGTCCGCCTGCTTCCTCTCCTCTCCCTTCCAAACACTAGCTTCCCTCCAGGCAGTCAATGGACATAAAGTTGTTACTGTGATGTAGAGACAGAGCTCAGTTAAAACTTTATGTATGAAAGATACATTTGTTACAGATTAATAACTCACCACTCTGAAACTCTTGCTCCAGTCCATGTTGATAAGCTGGTAAGGGAACATGTACAGCTGAAACAAAGCCATGTTTGCTTCTTACTGACCCACCCTTCTCTGCTTCTGATTGGCTAGTAGTCCTTAACTAGGAACTGCGCATGTGCAACTCCCAACAAAGATCTTGTAAAGGCAAGATATATCACTCCATAGCTAAAATGAAGCGTTCAACACAGTGTGAAAAGAGGAGCTGCAGCAATGTGCAGTATGACAAAAAAATATGGTGTTTTTTGAAAATAAAACCATGTAAACATGTTCTGTTACAACCCCTAAATAAGATTTTGAACCTGAAAATGAGCATAATATGACCTCTTTAAGTGCTAGCAGTATTAGTATTATAACATATGCAATCTCTGTCAAACTCTGTCATTGCTCCTTTAGGCCTCACATATCCCAGATCCAGGGCTTTGATCGGTGGGAACTCGAAAGTTTCAGTTTGCTCAGGCGGTGAAATTTGTTACAAATTTTTCAACAACAAACTCTTGGATGGTAAGTTCTCAGTTTCACCTTAAAGTTACAATGTGTAATAGTTTGTTTAAAATATTTAAAAAATTAACTAACATGATCAACAGAATGTGAAGAAGTAACAGTTCTGACATCACGGCAAAGACATTCTTCTATTGTGTTGCAGAGATATCTACTAAAGTTAGCATGCTAACCCGCTAGGCCCGATGCTGCGGCAGGAGCTGTCCTCTCTCCCTCCCGCTCCTCTATCTCTCGTTCCTCTGCTACCTCTACTTTTTTGCCTCCTGCCATCACTTGATCTTTACTGTCTCTGACTGGGCAGACTGGGTGTGAAATCGTCATTTTCCGGGAACAAGCAGAAGGCAGACACGCAACAAAGCACTGCCCACTTCCTTTCACCGCTCATGTTAACCTTTTGGTCTGTTCAGACTCTAGGCAAGAAAACACTTATCTACTGTTAACGGTATTAATGATTTATAATAGAAATGATCTAATTCTAATAAATTATGAAATATGCATGTTTTTTAAATTAAGTACTGATTCCACATATTTGTCAGTTGTGACAGAGAGGAGCAGAAACACAGAGGTAGAAGAGAAGCCCCTCTCCGCAGATCATCACACACAGCGTGTGTGGTTTGTGTTGGAAGTCACCTCTGTTTTAGTAACTTTATATCAAACTGATATTGATGCACCTTATGTGTCGCTATCAAGATTGCCCACTATTAACTATACTGTCAACAATTCCCTCCTAACTAATTAAATGAATGCTTGAGTGCCAGAAACATTCAGGTTATATCTCTTTGCCCTCCAGGAGCTTTATGCAGTGTGACTGTCCCGGACCAGGGCTATAGGCCTCATACAGCCACTCCACACTGTACTGAAGTGTCACCTGTGGGAAGTGAGCTCCTGCCCACGGAGTGCTACAGAAGCGTTCAGACCTCCCTCTAATGAAAGCAGAGCACTGCTTCCTTCCTTTCATTGAGTGCTTTGAGACGCAGCACAACAAAACTTGCTTGAAGGGACTCTTCAGCTCGCCTCTTAAGCTTTCATCACAAATACAGCAACATCGCAAGACCCCCTTCAAACCAAAGCCCATTGACAACAGATCTCCTCTGTCACATGTCAAAACACTGAAAGATCACTTTCATCGATAAAAGTCTGAAGGAAGGACTGTAGACATGGCAAACACTTTATTTCTAATCTATATGTGGTAGCCAGTTCTATAGTAACCAAACACTTCCCCATATTGTCCTGAGAAGCTCTTAAGCTAGAGACTGGGTGACCAGTATGGGGCTTTTATAAATGTTTTTTTTTTAAATATTGTTGAAATATATATATTTTTAAGACTTTTATTGTCCCCAAAGGGTCATTTGTTTAGGACTTTCTGTCCATTCTGCAGCTTTACAAAAACAACACAAAAATAACAATCACATCTCTCAACACATGCTCTCATGCAACACAACACATGGTCTCATGTGCATAAGCATATACACGCCTTCTCACAGTGGCTGCATCTGATGGCACAACCCATAATGCCTATACTGCCATGGGTGTGGTGCAGGTTAGGTGATGTTCATCTATTTAAAATTAGTGAAATAGTTAATTGAAGATGGAGAAGTAGACAGAAAACAAGAAAGAAAGTAATAAATGTTTACAGGAAATGCTGAGCTGTAACTCTGCTAGAGATGTCACGATTTACCAAATGACGGCTGACATGATGTGTTTACTTTTGGGTTTATATTACAGCTTGTGTTGCAAAGAAAATTAAATTAAGCACTTGGACTAATTACTTAAAGATGGCCTATTTATTTTATTTTATGATTAGGCCACTTTTGCAATGTTGAGAAATAAGTTTTGAAAATGTGGTGCCTCGTTGTGTCAAGTGTACATACACACAAATAGAATAGCTCAGGAAAATGTCCGGCCCCCGGGCCCTAGCTTTCTGAAAATGTAGCCCCCTGAAAAATATAGTCAAATATATGCACTATTGGTGGTTATTGTTTCATGAGTGAGTGTGACAATTACGAGTTCAACCAGTGGCCACAGATTGAGCTCTCCCAGCACTCCCAGCTAAATAAAATAGGCCTGGTTCACGTCAGCCATTAGCAGACCAGTGTTGTTCCTTTTCTAAGTGGCCGCCTGTTTAATAGCTATTCTTACTCAATAGGCCTCCAGCAAACGTACATTAAACAAACATTAGAAGACGGGTCCCAAAACAGTAGTGGAGGAAATGGTTAAAGTGGGTATAGGCGTATCCCAAACACAATGTATGGCAAAACATTCATTAACACAGCAAGAGCAAGAACGGACATAAGGACGCAGGAAACTGTTTGCAGTGTTGAAGCAGCATCCAATCCGTTTTTATTTAGACTAACAGCAGTGTAATGGTACAGTCAAGTTAAAATAACATACTAATACTGGGTTCATGGATTAATACACTCATGATATTTTTAACCAAGTTGGACTGAAAACAAACTTTCACATTTTTTCCGCATTTCAAACTACCACTTTCTAATTAGCTACCTTTATAAAATGTTTATAAGTTGTAACTAATGGCTTATTGATAGCTAAAAAATTATTTACTAATTTTTAAAGGCATTAATAAGAACATATATTGAATATATGTTCAAAGCACAAATCATTCCTATGTTAATTCGTTTCTCTTTTTACTGTTTGTTAAATTGCTCTCTTTTTGTTTAATTTAATTTAATTTTAAATAATTATATAATATATTCAGATATTTTTCTATCTTTCTCCCTAGTTTTGTTTGGTCTGTGATTAGCTTATATTCTGTTATTGACAGCTGTGCCACTATTATTGTATGAGTACGTCTGGTAAATGTACACAGTGTGGGTAAAACAAAAAGAACTATGCTTAACATAATTATGTTCATAAGCATATTCATTATTGTTAATGACTAATTGCCTTATAAAAGAATAAAAAAACAATAATAATAATGTAAAAAGTACAACAAATGTCTGGTTGCCAGGTATTTATCCTTTTCATTATGTGCAATCTTGAATTGTTAATTCCGTAAATAAATGCTAAAGTTGTTAATAAATGGATTTTGGTCCAGAGCCTTTGCAGCTCTTTTACACAAGGGAAGTGCAAAATTCCATATTATGCTTCTCTTATAACTGATCTTTTTAGTAGAGCCTAACCGATTTATCGTTTTGCAGATATTATATTATAACAGCCGATATGACTATTGAAAAAGAAACAGAAAGTCGAAGCCTTCCCTCATGTCATTAGTGTTGCATAGTTTGCCCACCAGAGGGCGCTCTGCAGCGCCTCTGTTCAAAACACTGCAACACCACAGAACAAAACATCAGCTGACTGCAGTCTACCAGTAGCCCTCACGCTCAGTGTTCCCGATGAGTTGGTCTTTTGTCACATCAGTTACATGCCTTAAATATTAATAAAAATAGCCCTCATCACTTTTCCTCTCCGGAGACCAGACTTGCTAACCCTCCTGTTTTTCACTGCCCTCTCCAGGCTCACAGCAGTGTGTTTAATGTTATGGTTGTTGAAGGCTACGCTGCTGACAAACGTGATTGTAGATTTATTCCTGAAACAGTTTGGCAGTTCTAGCGACCGGTCCTCTCATTTCTCTCTAATTTATTACTTCTAAATATTTTCTAACATCGCCAACAGCAGCTAACTCTAAATTAGCCACAAAGCTAATGCTGTGTTTATCAGTGGAGGAGGCTAACATTAATGAGTGATTAAACTAGTGTCTCTAGTTACAGTCTCGGTGTCAAAAATGATTAAACCAGAGGGGACTAAAAGGGAATAAACACACATTTGCAGGTCCTCATTGTAGACAGTCCTGTAGTATTATATTAATTCAAGGGCAGCGTTTCCTCTGCATCATTGTATCATAGAGCCTGAAGTGTGTTAAGAAATCGTTTCTGTACCATTGCATAGAATTAACAGAGTGCAGGTTTTAAACTAGATGTAGAAAGTAGTCATTGTGGCAGATTATATGTAAGGTAATAACTACTGCATGACAAAAAAATATATATAATTATTTGCCTATGTAGGCGAGCCCTGTTTATCATTATTATGATAGCAATGACACGAGAGATGATATGTTAAATATATAGGTTAAAATCAAGGGCAACTGGACTTGGTTGACGATACTGGAAGACGTTTCGTCCCTCATCCAAAGGACTTCTTCAGTTCTGACTGACTGGCAGGGAAACTCAGCTATTTAACCTAAGTGGGGTCGTTGGCCCGGGTCATCGATACCGCTGGTTCGTTAGTGTTCCTTGTTTCTGTGACGACAGTCGTTACAGTCGTTAAGACTACCTGTGGCCAAGACTGAACGACCATCGTTGGTATCTTCACCTGAGGTCAATAGGTTACGTTTGTTGAGTTTCCTGGGAAGTGATGAAAGGACAGCACTGTAAGTGGGGGATAAGTGGTGGCGTAGACCTCCCCTGTTCAATGACGGCTTCTTGACCCTGGTGTAGATGGCTTCCTTGACACCTCTTTCAAACCATCCATCTTCTCTGTCTAAAATGTGCACCTGGTGGTCCTCAAACGAGTGTCCTCTGTCCTTCAGATGTAAGTAGCTGCAGTCTACTTACATCTGAATCAGGTCTTGACCTGAGGAGTTGGCCCTTCTGTGTTGAGCCATGCGTTTGTGTAGTGGTTGTTTAGTCTCCCCAATATACATGGTATTATTATTTTTAGTAATAGTACTATATTGGTATTTTTTATAGTTTCTGTTTCACTGGCCCCCACAACACATATACTATTTAATGTTCATTAGTAGTAGTACTCATAATAAATCAGATGTTTTACACATCTGACTCTCATTTATCATTCAAAAGTCTCATTTAAAACTTTAATATATTTTGCTGCACTTTTGTTCCAAGTAACAATAAAAACGTTTATTTTTATACTGCATTATGGCATGGTATCTTGGTATGAGGTGCCCCTAGGGACATTATTCAGAATTACCATGCATTTTCCTCTCACATACACATATGAAACCAAACTCATTCACATACTATACTGAAAAGCTCACACACATACAAGTAAAATGCTTTTACACACAACTGAAACACTCTCACACACACAACTGAAACGCTCTCACACACATACAACTGAAATGCTCTCACACACTCAAGTAAAATGTACGTTGTATAAAAGCATTTCAGTACGTTGTATGAGAGGATTTCAGTTGAACAGGAAGGCATTTCAGTTAAACAGGAAGGCATTTCAGTTGAACAGGAAGTTGTTTAAATAAAAGCACACATCTGACAATACAAGCGAAGAATTGTTGATTGTACAACGGCATTATGTTTATTGCCTCTGACAAGCATCGGCGCATAGTTTGATTTCTTCCAAAGTATATGTTCAATTTCAAACTAATCAGATGGGTCGGCTTTAGCCCACTGCTAGTTAGCTCCTGGCAGAGCTAGAGAAGGAGAAATTCTTTAAGAGACAAATGTGACATTCACTAAGAAGTTACATAAAAAAAGAATTATCTGTATAGATTTGAAGCTCTATAGATGGTGTCATTTATTGTGACCTTTGAGTAGGTCTTGTGGATATTACATGTTTATTGGCTTACTGTATAGTGCGTAGTGAGGCAAAAGGGTGAAAAACGTTAACTGATAGAAAGCACATATTTACATTCGATCAGCTGATTTATTGATTTATTTTTGCTCTGTGTGGGCTACTTGCCTGAGAATACTTCAGAGTTTGCAACATTGCAATTAATGATACATCTAGTGGGGTTCATAATTTCTCAGTCAGCAGGTCATTCTTTGTTTAAGCACTTTACCCAGTTTTGTTTGGATTTGTGCTCATTCTCTTGTCTTTAAACTAGACTTACTGTACATGAGAGCAGCAAACAAGGCACTCTTCAAAACCTTCTCTGGCTCTAGTTGCTGAGTGTAAGGCTCCTATGTTATCTTCAAGTATAAGGTACAATTTTAAAAAAACTGCATAACTATTTCGTCTTTTGACTTTTTCTGACCAAGGTCAGAAGACGAAATGGTATTTTCACTTTTCAACTTATACTAGACTGCTCTCCCTTAGCAAAAGAGTTAAGATTTAATATTCAATGTTTTATCTGTGTTGCATGATGAGCTGGTTCTTTCAATTGACGATCAGAATGTAAAATGAACATTTTCAGTCAGTAGTAAAGACAAAATAAGTCTAAAGTATAAATATATTTAGAATTTATTGCAAAGGGAACCATAAACCATTGTTTTTTTTAATGGACATAAAACACACATGTTTAAAACCACAGTGGACAATGAGGAGATCCAGTGCTGCTCTTCCTAGCATGGAGTGGGAATAAAAGTAGAGAAGGCCTTTTAATGCCTTAATAGGCCAAAAAGTGGAAATAATAACTATGGCTACCATTATGCAAGCAAAATAGCTCATGTTACCATATTTAACTTAACATTAGCTTACCATTTACTTATTAACAGAAACACTATAATCAAGTGACATTCAGGTTTAATTGATTTGGTTCAAATAGTTTGTTAGACATTTAACAGTTAGAATTTAGTTTAAAGCTGATTCACGTTTAGACAATTGTGGTGTTGCAAACCACAATTACAGTAAATACTTAAAATTATTAAGGCATTTTAAATCTTATGTATAATGTCAATAACATAAATCATTATTTAAAGTTTTGGTGTATAGCTTTAATGTTAACTAACCTGAAGTGCAAGCTGGGATCATTGGCTGGGACCAACCATAGTATTTCACTTATATGTGTGTCAGGTTTTCATTTGTGTGTGTGGGAACGTTTCAGTTGTGTATGTAAAAGCATTTCACTTGAATGTGTGTGAGCATTTCAGTTGTGTGTGTGAGAGCGTTTCAGTTGTGTGTGTGAGAGCGTTTCAGTTGTGTGTGTGAGAGCATTTCAGTTGTGTGTGTGTGAGCGTTTCAGTTGCGTGTGTGAGAGCGTTTCAGTTGTGTGTGTGAGAGCGTTTCAGTTGTGTGTGTGAGAGCGTTTCAGTTGTGTGTGTGTGAGCGTTTCAGTTGCGTGTGTGAGAGCATTTCAGTTGTGTGTGTGTGAGCGTTTTAGTTGTGTGTGTGTGTGAAAGCGTATCAGTTGTGTGTGTGAGAGCGTTTCAGTTGCGTGTGTGAGAGCGTTTCAGTTGTGTGTGTGTGAGCGTTTCAGTTGTGTGTGTGTGTGTGTGTGTGTGTGAGAGCGTTTCACTTGTGTGTGTGAGAGCGTTTCAGTTGTGTGTGTGAGAGTGTTTCAGTTGTGTGTGTGAGAGTATTTCAGTTGTGTGTGTGAGAGCGTTTCAGTTGTGTGTGTGAGAGTGTTTCAGTTGTGTGTGTGAGAGTGTTTCAGTTGTGTGTGTGAGAGTGTTTCAGTTGTGTGTGTGAGAGTGTTTCAGTTGTGTGTGTGAGAGTGTTTCAGTTGTGTGTGTGAGAGTATTTCAGTTGTGTGTGTGAGAGCGTTTCAGTTGTGTGTGTGAGAGTATTTCACTTGTGTGTGTGAGAGCGTTTCAGTTGTGTGTGTGAGAGTGTTTCAGTTGTGTGTGTGAGAGTGTTTCAGTTGTGTGTGTGAGAGCGTTTCAGTTGTGTGTGTGAGAGTGTTTCAGTTGTGTGTGTGAGAGTATTTCAGTTGTGTGTGAGAGCGTTTCAGTTGTGTGTGTGAGAGTGTTTCAGTTGTGTGTGTGAGAGTATTTCAGTTGTGTGTGTAAAAGCATTTCAGTTGTGTGTGTGTATGAGCTTTTCAGTATAGTATGTGAATGAGTTTGGTTTCATATGTGTATGTGAGAGGAAAAGTACATGTATATGCATTGTAATTCTGAATAATGTCCCTAGGGGCACCTCATATCTTGGTATGGTCTCAACATAACAATTGTTAGGGAAAATCTTGGATTTTATTGGATTTTAAAATCCTCGAATATCGAAATCGGTCAGGCTCTACTTTTTAGTAAACAATTAATTAACCATGAATAAAATCATTAGTCAAAACATATAAAGCCCTTATAAAGGGTATTTTATTAGGAAGTAGTACCAAAAACAGGGTTGCCTTTACAAAATGCAAGTAATAGACTCTCTTAAAGGAAAAAAAAAATGTCCAAACACGAATGTCATCATAACGATGAAGAGCAAATATAAAGTCACAATCTCTAAACACATTCAAACCTTGAAACCACTGACAGGTTACAGTGTTTAACGGAAGACATTTAACTGCTCCCTCTGGTATTTAATGTATTTTTAAGCACCGGGATGTATATTGATTGATTGTTTGATTAACTTCATTATCCAAAAGAGAAGTGAATTGCAAAAAAACCCCATCATAAAACAGAACATACACAGACATAGTACACACAAGACAGATACCCAGTGGTGGTGACAGCCCACATGATACCAAATCATCCAGGCAGAATAAATACTCTGGAGCAGTTCTTATATAAGAATAAATTAGAAGTAGTAAGTTAGAATAATTTATGAAAACAACACAGTAACAAACTATATTGGCACAGTACCGGCTATACTATAAGTGCACCAAACTTTCTATGTGCAAACTAAAGTTGGCAGAAATGCATGTGGGCACCTGCAACTGATGTATGTATGTTATTAAGTGCAATGGCAGATAGGATGGAAGAGATGCTGGCTCTAGTACTTTTGGAGCCAGGGCCCCAAAGACATCCTGAAAGAAGGACCTTAACTCACTGAACATGCAGAATGTCAAGGCTCACATTTTTGTATCACCATGAATTGTTCCATGGTATATTGTTAAACCCCTATGGGATAGGATGCGTGTCATTCTTCGACATACTGCAACTTCAGGGCAACCACACCTTTTATTATGCAGTCTCATATATTCTCAGAGCCACCTTCTGATTTTAAAGGTTGGCTTCTGTGCCTCATGCAAACATCCCTGTAAACTTTCATGTTTCCTTAAACATATTTCTGTATGAAATTCTTTAAAATTGCTGTCTGGGAAAAATGCATGAACTGTTTATCTGTCCTGGAGTTCTATTATGACACAAGTGAGGCCTGACAAATATCGCGTGCAAGCACGTTATTTTCTCCAGAGCACCGTTCTCACTGCATTTCGGCAATTTTTTCCCACTGTTGGCCTTGGTCTTTACATCTGCTTATTGCTGCTGCCACAGTAATCTGACACAGACATTTGCCGGGCCTGACATTTGCACAGAAGACGGGGAAAACATTCCTTTTTCCCATCCTGGTAAATCTGTTTGCCATTAGCCATGTCAGAGAACCAAATGCATAAGCTTCACTAAGGAATGGCTTGGTCATGCAAGGGTCAATCACTCACGGTTCATTATTTCAGCGGCAGCCAATGGATTCCTGCTACAGGAGTTATGTGACGTGAGAAAAGATAGTTTGAAAGGTCAAGTACAACTGGAAAGAAGTTCAGCACTAATTCCACCCTACTGTGCTGTGATTGGTTTGCTTGTTAGTTCTAACCCTTGCGATTAGATGCAAGCTCCACCAATCGAATTCTTCATGTTTTCTATTGTTCTCTATGGTAATATACATCTGCATCTGGCTGAGGGAGACAATATATTTTTTCACCATGACAGGCCAAACCTTCGTAGGGAATATAAACAACTGAGCTGCTGAGAGAATTATAGCAGTTAATTATGTCCGTAGTTGGAAAGGTCTCTCTCCACTGAATGCTTTACAGTCACAAATAACAGGAAGCACTAAACTAGATAAACAATTGTCATGATTGTCTTCTAATTTATTGTTCTGTCATAACCTACTACAGCTGTTACTACATATTTTACTGCAGGCATGTGAAGAAAGTATTTCTCATTTGCCTCATGCACTTTCTACTGAGATTTTGTTTATCTTTGATAAAATATTACAATCCTTTTGCCAGACAAGAATGTTAATGTTGGATGATCCGTGATGAGACACAACTCTGGTGAAAGTTGGATGTGCTGCACTGCCATCCACCACTCCTACCTCCACATCCTTACTTTTCACCTTATATTCAAGGGCTTACTACTTACTGCACTGCCACCAAACTTTGGTATTGGACGTAAATCAAGAGGTATGAAATCTTCCAATCTGGACGTAATTCTTGGGGATTCTCTGCTAAATATTGTATACTCAGGATTCACTGACTAGCCTTTACTTACTTTGCTAATGTTTTGTGGTCATACAGTAGCACGCTAACTTAGGAAGGAACATTTTAATTGCCCATTTGCAGTTCAGCTGTTTTAATGCTAAATCCCATATTACATTCTACAATAGTACAGTAGGTGTTGTATAAGCTGCCTGGAGCAAGAAAAGTGAGATTTTGTGGTTTCACACATTTATCTCAACTTTATTATTTTATCACAGTTACTACCAGATCCAAATGACTAAATTAATTTATTATTTGAAATTCCTCATATGTTTTTATTTTTTTCAGTGTTGATATACATCTGCATCTGGTTGAGGGAGACAATATATTTCTTCACTGTGACAGGCCAAACTTCCATAGGGAATCTAAAACAACTGAGCTGCAGAGAGATTCATAGCATGTAATTATATCCATAGTTGCATAAACCAAGGTCTCTGCTCACCACTGAATGCTTTACAGTCACAAACAACAGCGAGCACTAAGCTTGATAAGCAAGTGTCATGATAGTCTTCTAATTCAGGGGTTTTCAAAGTGTGGGGCGGGCTCCAAACAGTTTCAGGGGAGGCTCAGTGAATAGAAGTGAAACAATATTACATTACTTATTGCATTAGTTTTCAAAAGGAGATCACAGAATAGCCTACGTGTGAGAGTTCAGAGATACAGTAATTTTGGGGAACTGTTATCCCCCACATCAGCATCAGAAACTAATAAATGCCTTGGGACAGACCTTTTTTAAAACTATTTGGTGTAGTCAGAAGTTATGTCAAACAGCAATATTAGGCTATTTTGGCTCAAATGTTGAGTGTCTATGGGATCAAATAATATAATCATGATCCCATAGGCATCCAGGAATTGAGCGAAACTTTACCAAGTAAACTAAAGGTGTTTGTGGAGGGGGGCACAGTTTCACAAGCTTTGTCTGAGGGGAGGCCCGCACTCTCAAACTTTGAAAACCCCTGTTCTAATTTATGGTTCAAGCTATTACTATGTATTTTACTGCAGCCATGTGTAGTAAGGGTTGGTTCACTCAGATAACTAAAACATTTCTCATTTGCCCCTTGCAGTTTCTACCCAGCTCCGGTTTATCTTTGATAAAAAATCCCGACCCTGTCGCCAGACAAAAACATCAATGTTGGACGTGCAAATCCCAATGTAAATTTTTTTAATGTCAGTAACAAATGTTTTTGAAATAATATGGTAAGCAGATATGGTTAAAGTTAGGCAAAGACTGTGGTCACAGTTAATGAAGCACAACACACCACAGAACCCAGCTCTTATTAGTAAAAATCACGAAACAAAACAAACATAAGAAAACTACAACTAAGGACTTCCTCGGAGATACATAATTAAAGGTTTTAATCAATTGAGTGTACAATTGTCCATTAAATAGCATATAAGCAAGAGTACTCATCATGCAGAGTGGCTAAACCCAAGGTCATATCACTATACTGTACTACAGTTAGGGATGCATCAATGAGCTCATTAGCCAATGTTGGGGCTTACAACGGTGGGGCCAACCCAATTATTTCCCATACTACTGCAATTTCATCCTCAAGTTGATTGTATTTTATTTTGTTTTAATAATTTTGAATAAAGATTGCAATATTAGCCTAGTGCAAGCACTAAGCAGCAAAAGAATAGAAACACTCAAACTGAGCACAAGCACCACAAATCTGCACTCAAGCACAAAACCTGAGCAAATGCACCTAGCCAAATTCCTGAATATATGTTGTATAATATCGGCTAGATTGTGAATTACACTGTATAAAATCTTTCACTCTGGTGAGATTTGGATGTCCTCCTCCACTTCCATTGCCACATCCTTACTTTTCCATCTTACATATATTAAACGTCACACTTCTTACTGCATTGCCACTGAACTCTGTCAGTGGACAGTATGTCGAGGTGTGAAATCTTCTAATCTGGATGTAATTCTTACGGATTCTCAGCAGAAAATTCTATACTCAAGGTTTACCGACTAGCTTTTACTTACTTTGCTTA
>NC_060159.1:18279772-18283976 GCF_021292245.1 Micropterus dolomieu
GGTTTATCTTTGATAAAAAATCCCGACCCTGTCGCCAGACAAAAACATCAATGTTGGACGTGCAAATCCCAATGTAAATTTTTTTAATGTCAGTAACAAATGTTTTTGAAATAATATGGTAAGCAGATATGGTTAAAGTTAGGCAAAGACTGTGGTCACAGTTAATGAAGCACAACACACCACAGAACCCAGCTCTTATTAGTAAAAATCACGAAACAAAACAAACATAAGAAAACTACAACTAAGGACTTCCTCGGAGATACATAATTAAAGGTTTTAATCAATTGAGTGTACAATTGTCCATTAAATAGCATATAAGCAAGAGTACTCATCATGCAGAGTGGCTAAACCCAAGGTCATATCACTATACTGTACTACAGTTAGGGATGCATCAATGAGCTCATTAGCCAATGTTGGGGCTTACAACGGTGGGGCCAACCCAATTATTTCCCATACTACTGCAATTTCATCCTCAAGTTGATTGTATTTTATTTTGTTTTAATAATTTTGAATAAAGATTGCAATATTAGCCTAGTGCAAGCACTAAGCAGCAAAAGAATAGAAACACTCAAACTGAGCACAAGCACCACAAATCTGCACTCAAGCACAAAACCTGAGCAAATGCACCTAGCCAAATTCCTGAATATATGTTGTATAATATCGGCTAGATTGTGAATTACACTGTATAAAATCTTTCACTCTGGTGAGATTTGGATGTCCTCCTCCACTTCCATTGCCACATCCTTACTTTTCCATCTTACATATATTAAACGTCACACTTCTTACTGCATTGCCACTGAACTCTGTCAGTGGACAGTATGTCGAGGTGTGAAATCTTCTAATCTGGATGTAATTCTTACGGATTCTCAGCAGAAAATTCTATACTCAAGGTTTACCGACTAGCTTTTACTTACTTTGCTTACTTAGTAGCCTTTCCCACAGCTTTTGACCATATATCACAAGTGTCATTACGTGACCTAAATACGAACTTTTGTTCACAACAGGGAGGTGTCATCAATAGCAAGTCAGTGGACAGTCATAATAAGATAGGCCATTCACATCCGACACTAAAGAACGGGTTTATGATCTCCCACAAATGAAACGACATGTTATCACGGAACTGTTTTTAGGTCACGTGATAGACAACTAAGCCAAGTTGTGACAGATTGTGTGATGGAAATCTGCCTGTGTGTTTTGTTCAGCTCAGCCTCTAACTGAACTCTTTTCTTAAACTCTGGGTTTTTTTGTTATTTCCCTCCACTCTCTCTCCTGTTTCCATATGTCTCTGAACGTTTGTAAAGCAGATTCATAACCCCCCAGGATAAGCGCATATTTTTTGCCTATGTGAAAACATTTTCAAGTCTTACTGTCAATTCCGCCTCACTGGATGAACTTTTCCGTAGTCTGATCTATCTATCTAAAATTTGTCTCAATTTCTATCTGAAGCCCAGCCATAACATTCTGCAATAGTAAGTTTGAAGAATAGTTTTATTTAGTTTGAAAGAAAAAGTTGAAACTTAGCAACAAGTAGAAATAAACAGCACATACAAAAGTTGGAGATCCAGATCAATGATAAAATTGAATAAAAAGACAAACTTCACAGGAAGTTTTAAGCACTTACCATCAATTTTCAGTCCAAATAATTCTATTAGGCAATCCTATCGTCTGAACTACCCTTTAATCTACTGAGCATAGACTGATAAGATGCTATCACTGCCATTGCTTTTACCTAATCTTTCTATTCTGGAGCTGTAGATATTTTCCTTAATAATTTCCACCATATTAACTGAAAATACACCTTATGTAGTAAAACATTTTGAGGTTTAAATTTCAATATGCCTCCCAGTGACCTTAACAGTGAACTTAAACCATCACTGCATGGACACACACATATACACAAACCAATACCTTCAAAGAAAATTGAGATAATATTAAAATATTATCACATCAAACCCAAACATCTTAAGTTCACCGTGTCTTTAGAAATCTATGGTGTTTGTATCACGGATTTAGCTTGAGGTGTTAAACTGTCATGAGACACGCTTTAAGAGGAGAGATCTGCTCCATCTGTGTAGCCCTTATGCAATTAACATGTTTCCCATAATAACTAACATGTGCAGAAACATTTAAACAGCTGGATCGTCACACAAAAGACACATTCAACAAATGTTCTGTTTCATGTGGCTGCTGGAAATGCATTGATATAATCAGTAATTTCCTTTAAATCAATATTTTCAAGAGGGATTTCACTATGCAGCTGAAACTCGCATGACTGTTTGTTTATCCTGGATGCCAACCACTTTTTCAGCGTGTAAATGTTTCAAATACTGTAGGCTTACCAAGGCTCATTAATTCTAAAACATACACAAAGCTCCTCCCAGTCGTGTGGTCCACTCTGTCGTTTGCGTGACAAGTCATATTCTCTTTTTTCCTCCCCTTTCTACTTCACCGACATCCCTCAAACCACCAATCTCTCTACATCCTGTGCATTGAGAGCTCACTCTGCATGTCGTTTGAGTCAGGATGTTTTTACCCTCTTCGTTTTCCTATTGCTGTGGGAAGTCCTGGGTTGTGGCCCAATCATTTTAGTTTTTATTAAGATGTGGTGATAACGTGGCAGGTTGATTGCCACATGGAGCAGCATGAGGAAAGGGTGCGGCGAAAGCCCTCAATTAGGCGTCATTTAAAGAAGCCTGAGCTAGATAAAGCAATTATAACATCACTACAGGGAGGCTCTGTGGTTAAAAGGTAGCATGACATCAGGGTATACTACAGAGGAAGCTGCAGCGCTGACTATGAAAGGCTTTCACCCTACAATAATATGACAGCAATTCCTTATAGGCTGGGTGGATTCAAGTGTGAGAAATCGAGAGCAAAAATAACAACACAGGTGATATTATGCGTCGTTTACCGGATCTCCACTGTTCTGTTATAGTATGCATACAATTAGCTGGATATTTAAAACTTAAGAGAAAAATATGGCCTCACAGTGACATTCTGTGTTCAAGTGTAGCGCATGACCTGCCACGCGCCGCTACTGGTTAAATGCATTTCTTGTCACTCTCTCTACCAGTAGAAATGTCAGGATTAAAATTGAACACAGTGTTATCACACAATTTGTACTTGCAGTGGCCTGGGACCACAACCTTCTTGTGCTATCTTTATAATTGAGGAAACTAGAAAGTAAAGCAAAGATTTATCTCTGTGAATGAGCAAATAGGAGGAGTCCCACAACACTGCAAAATAGACCGCATACTGTTAGCATGGGTGGAAATGTATTTGTAGACATAATAGGTCTTCATGGAGCCAAACTTTGACAGGAAACCAGCTAATGCCATCAAAGTATTATGTAATTATAATTGCCATACAGTGAACCTATTCTCCTTAATCTGTCGTAACTGCCCGAAATCTTAAATTGAATTCATTATCATTCCACAGCTGCAAGCAAACAGAACACCATACAGCTTATTTAAATTTTAAACATCCCATAATTTAAATTAGTAACCCTCCAGTAACAAGCACACCTCTGTAAAAAAAAAACAATGAAAAAAAACAGGCTTCTGGATTAGCTGCTGTACATGTTCCTGTTGTCATGGAAAAACATGTAACTGCAATTTCTCTGTATCACGTTTTGTACATGTGGCATTCATACTGTGCTCACGCTCCGCTGTCTGCACTGTTTTGACTGATGCCTGTTGCACATCCCACAGTAACACGATAGGCATCGCGCTGAAACCTCCCCACACCTGTTAAGCATTCGAGTGCTCTCAGCCGTCTTCAAACAGCGCTGTCTATCAACATCTGCAGCTGTGTGCAAAGCCTTTTATGTATATGGGTTGTGGCGTAAGAGGGAATGCTCATGTTATGAAGATGTGTGACGTTTGACTGACTTCAAGGCTGAAATGTTTCTATTTGGTCTCTACGTATTGCTATAGTTTTTTCCATCTCGCCTAAAATATAAATATTCTACCAGAATTGTGCCCTCTTAACCCTGTGATGAGAAACACTATGTGATGCTATATAATCTCCCTTCACTTAAATAGCACCGCAACATAAACATGATGAGATCTTGTGATTGTTTCTTGATTGCTAGCATCTAACATGCTGATTACCCGACTGCATAGGCTTCCCCCCAAGCGGCTTATCAGGGTATGCAACTGTTCCCCTCAGCCTCAGCCACAGGAAACGAGGGGTAGGATACGTT
>NC_060159.1:18284076-18292740 GCF_021292245.1 Micropterus dolomieu
TGTCTTTAGAAATCTATGGTGTTTGTATCACGGATTTAGCTTGAGGTGTTAAACTGTCATGAGACACGCTTTAAGAGGAGAGATCTGCTCCATCTGTGTAGCCCTTATGCAATTAACATGTTTCCCATAATAACTAACATGTGCAGAAACATTTAAACAGCTGGATCGTCACACAAAAGACACATTCAACAAATGTTCTGTTTCATGTGGCTGCTGGAAATGCATTGATATAATCAGTAATTTCCTTTAAATCAATATTTTCAAGAGGGATTTCACTATGCAGCTGAAACTCGCATGACTGTTTGTTTATCCTGGATGCCAACCACTTTTTCAGCGTGTAAATGTTTCAAATACTGTAGGCTTACCAAGGCTCATTAATTCTAAAACATACACAAAGCTCCTCCCAGTCGTGTGGTCCACTCTGTCGTTTGCGTGACAAGTCATATTCTCTTTTTTCCTCCCCTTTCTACTTCACCGACATCCCTCAAACCACCAATCTCTCTACATCCTGTGCATTGAGAGCTCACTCTGCATGTCGTTTGAGTCAGGATGTTTTTACCCTCTTCGTTTTCCTATTGCTGTGGGAAGTCCTGGGTTGTGGCCCAATCATTTTAGTTTTTATTAAGATGTGGTGATAACGTGGCAGGTTGATTGCCACATGGAGCAGCATGAGGAAAGGGTGCGGCGAAAGCCCTCAATTAGGCGTCATTTAAAGAAGCCTGAGCTAGATAAAGCAATTATAACATCACTACAGGGAGGCTCTGTGGTTAAAAGGTAGCATGACATCAGGGTATACTACAGAGGAAGCTGCAGCGCTGACTATGAAAGGCTTTCACCCTACAATAATATGACAGCAATTCCTTATAGGCTGGGTGGATTCAAGTGTGAGAAATCGAGAGCAAAAATAACAACACAGGTGATATTATGCGTCGTTTACCGGATCTCCACTGTTCTGTTATAGTATGCATACAATTAGCTGGATATTTAAAACTTAAGAGAAAAATATGGCCTCACAGTGACATTCTGTGTTCAAGTGTAGCGCATGACCTGCCACGCGCCGCTACTGGTTAAATGCATTTCTTGTCACTCTCTCTACCAGTAGAAATGTCAGGATTAAAATTGAACACAGTGTTATCACACAATTTGTACTTGCAGTGGCCTGGGACCACAACCTTCTTGTGCTATCTTTATAATTGAGGAAACTAGAAAGTAAAGCAAAGATTTATCTCTGTGAATGAGCAAATAGGAGGAGTCCCACAACACTGCAAAATAGACCGCATACTGTTAGCATGGGTGGAAATGTATTTGTAGACATAATAGGTCTTCATGGAGCCAAACTTTGACAGGAAACCAGCTAATGCCATCAAAGTATTATGTAATTATAATTGCCATACAGTGAACCTATTCTCCTTAATCTGTCGTAACTGCCCGAAATCTTAAATTGAATTCATTATCATTCCACAGCTGCAAGCAAACAGAACACCATACAGCTTATTTAAATTTTAAACATCCCATAATTTAAATTAGTAACCCTCCAGTAACAAGCACACCTCTGTAAAAAAAAAACAATGAAAAAAAACAGGCTTCTGGATTAGCTGCTGTACATGTTCCTGTTGTCATGGAAAAACATGTAACTGCAATTTCTCTGTATCACGTTTTGTACATGTGGCATTCATACTGTGCTCACGCTCCGCTGTCTGCACTGTTTTGACTGATGCCTGTTGCACATCCCACAGTAACACGATAGGCATCGCGCTGAAACCTCCCCACACCTGTTAAGCATTCGAGTGCTCTCAGCCGTCTTCAAACAGCGCTGTCTATCAACATCTGCAGCTGTGTGCAAAGCCTTTTATGTATATGGGTTGTGGCGTAAGAGGGAATGCTCATGTTATGAAGATGTGTGACGTTTGACTGACTTCAAGGCTGAAATGTTTCTATTTGGTCTCTACGTATTGCTATAGTTTTTTCCATCTCGCCTAAAATATAAATATTCTACCAGAATTGTGCCCTCTTAACCCTGTGATGAGAAACACTATGTGATGCTATATAATCTCCCTTCACTTAAATAGCACCGCAACATAAACATGATGAGATCTTGTGATTGTTTCTTGATTGCTAGCATCTAACATGCTGATTACCCGACTGCATAGGCTTCCCCCCAAGCGGCTTATCAGGGTATGCAACTGTTCCCCTCAGCCTCAGCCACAGGAAACGAGGGGTAGGATACGTTCAGGGGGGTGTGGTGAGAGTGCAGCCCGGGGATGGAAAAGAGGAGTGTCTGGGAGCTATCATCCTCTGCATTACAGTTCACACCCTCGTGATGCATCAGCGCGGTTGAGAATTACATGTGGAGGCCAAGGACCTCACTGCAAAAATGTCTCTGTATATCACTCTATTAAAGTTGGTATGAACATTCATGGTCCTAACATTGATTCCTAGTCTGTAATCGCAGCTCACATCTCTGATTTGTTCAGCAATTCAGGTCTGGTGTTGTGTTCATGGATGGCTATTTCTGCCAATCAGAGCTTTGTAGGCATTATTAAGAATGGGGACCTCATTTTCCTACATTGCTAGCTAGCTAGCTAGCTACATCCAAAAAACATCAACAGAGAAATGGCCACAAGCGTAGCTGAGCTTGACTCAGCTGTACAGGTTGTAAGACAACTTACAGAATTAATAATAATAAATTTAAATTGTAAATTTTTTTCCAATTGCTGTGAAAAACATTAAGTTAGATAACTGCTAGCATTCGCTACTGCAGGCTCTGCGACATCTACAGTGGGGAATGTGGTTCTGTGCTAATTGATTAGGGCAAAACAAAATAATAAGATGAGATAAGATGAACACATGGTTGTCTCAATCTGTCTATATTGTGTTTGTTCATAGTGTGTATATATGTGTTCTCTATACTGTAGCCTGTCTGATTTTATTATGGTATTATTGTATAAGTAAGCACATCGTGAGCAATGTATAATCCAGAGTCAAATTCCCCGTGTGTGTACACATACCTGGCAAATAAAGCTTATGATATGATTTTAGTAAAGCTACTGTGTGGCTTTTTGCTCTTGAGCTCCACCATTTTACATTATTAGTCTCAGTGAAGTTGTAAGAATAGTAAAATCTAAGCTTTAGTCTTGTTTTGTTCTTTAAAATGCAATAATGTCAATGGGATAAAGTAAATGAAATATTACAAAACAGTGATTAAATGATCAAATGTTCAAATGTTATTTCTCTTTGTAAACACGTGAAAACAAGAAACAAGGACTTTTCAGAATAAATACAAAATTTAAGGATTTGTAGATATATATAAATCTAGATTTAAAAAACAAAAACTGGGCAGGAGGATGAGTCCATGCGTACATTTTGGAGACAGGGGAAATCTGTGACGTAGATGGAGAAAGTAGGCACAGTAGTGCACATCTTCACCATCAGACATGTCGCCTTCTTAAATTGTTTACACAGCCATACAATATAAGGTAAAACAGTGCATTAACAGGTTTGTCTGTGGTCTCAGCCATGTCAGTGTCTCCCTCCCTCCTCTGACACTTTGCCACGCACACGTTTCCCTGAGTATAGAGGCCATTCGGCATTCCAGCGGTGACAGCTCGGATGTGCCCTTGTCCCCGCCAGTAGCAGACATGTTCTGATAGTAATAACTTTATTGCAGACACAGGTCCATATAACACATCATACAGTACACAATACAAGAAAATACATAAATAGAAAATACATACATAAAAATTCCATATTAGCCTAGGATATACAGACTATTGCACCAATGTCGTCTTAACTTAGAAGTGTATCTATAACAGCTTTTCAGAGGACTGACTAGGGCTTCAATTATATGATTCTCTGACTTGTCCAGGCGACACATAAAACTAAACATCAGTTGTCTTAAGAGTGTGTCCCAAGTTGGCACTCTAGTAGAAACAAACAAATGACCAGCACTATGCCACCTAGGGACACGAAGCAGCAGCCTCATTGCATCATTATATGCTACCTTAAGCTTCTGCATACTCTTTTTCTTATAGTTAGACCACAACTGAGCAGTATATAGCGGTGTAATGTAGGTTCTAAACAGAGAGCATTTCACATGGTCAGAACACATGAAAAACCTCCTTATAAGCACGTTAGCTTGAGAATAAATTTTACAGCGCTGATAGTGAGATGCAACATTTATTTTTGCCTCCACCTTTGCGGTGGTTGGTGGTTGGTTGTTGCCATGATTTACCCAAAGAACTATTTATTTGCAGGCTGAGAGTGTCGAGGTTGGGAAATGAGGCTGATCTACGTGCGTACATTTCCAGGTGGACTGTAATTTATAATGGGAACGCCTGCAGATGTGTGAATGCCATTTTCGGCTTATGTGCGCACATACACTTTTATAAATGAGACCCCAGGTCCTTTCTCCTCGCCACCATGCTTCACATCTTTGACTTCAACAACAGTCACCCGCCGAGGATCAGAAGTGGACAACTTTTTTTACCCATGCAGGTATACTGACCCCTAACAAAGGGTCACAACCCCAAACAAATACTCCCCACCGACCACCGTGCCGTGGGTGACGTGTAAAGCAGAAAAAAGATTACATGGACTCAAAGCAAACAGCATAAGCCTTTTCACAGAAAATAAGCAGCACATGTTTCTTAGGAAAATTAACTCTTTACATTTATCTTTTCAACACCCTTCAGTAAAACACCTGCTGGTCCAAAGAAGACAAGAATACTGCAGCTGGAAATGTGAAACACACGCACATATGAATACAATCCAACCCATGTCTAATTCAAACACATCTATTCATTTACCAAGAAATTCCTTGCTCATTTGTCTAGTGAAATGCCTTAAAGTAGAATGATATCTACTGTACTATCTATCAGACATTAGAGAGTCTGTGACTCACCACAGTGGGGACAGGAGCTGTTTCATAACTTGAGTGTTTCTTTGATCCCAGGGAGAGCAGACACCTGCTCTATGATACAAGCTGGCCCTGACCTATGTGGTGACATGCATACAGTACTTTCAAGTGTGTCACAGAGGAATGTAAATAAAGGACAACTCAGCACATGGTAATATTTTCTACACTTCTGTGAGAAGCAATTGATTAAGGGCCCATCTTTCAAATGAGGCTTAACTAATTCAGGCTGTTATCAGGCTAAAATAATCCTGTTAATTCTTATCCAGCTAACTTGGGTCTTTGAAATCAGTTTGAGGATTGATTTGTTATTTCTGGATGAAGTTATCTTGAATAACAGTGCGCTCTTATTTTGAACCAGCATTTACTCAGGCAATTCATTAATGGACATAAGTCTCATTTTATGTGTTCCTGCATTGTTATGGCAGGTCTTTTTGTTCCAAATTGTGCTCCACAATGTTTCCACTGCTTCATCACTTTCATCACTGTTGAACATTTGATATTATCAGTGAATGTGGTCAGACTGCTGGTGATGTTTACTGTAAGACCTTTAAATCATAATCCTGCTATGAAGTGAAACCTTAATAAAATGTCTTCAAAAGCAGCTTTTACAGTTTTTCTCAATTGCGTAAACACATTTCTTAAAATTATGCCTCTTTTTCTTGAAACTCTAAACACAAATCCACAACTTCTTACCCAATTCCACAGACTTTCTTATTTTCAAAATTAAGCTCTCTACTCAAAACCCTCAGACATGACACACAAGCCCTCAAAAACACACACTACAACACCGTCTTACACACTGGTGAGATAAATTCTAAAACAATACTACAAAAACTGGTTATAACTAATGTTGTTTGTGATTCTCCTCCTCAAAGACCTTTTCACATGCTGAAACACAACAAAAGGAATAACAAATATAAACATTTGCACATTTTTTATTCCTTAGTGTGCTGTACAGTTCAATACACCAAACAACAAATTATTCTGCCCTGTCTTTGGTCTGGTATAAGCCAGAGATTCTCTTTCTCCTCCTACTCCTCATCTTCCTCCTATCCCATCTCCTCCTCCAACTCCTACTGTTCCTCTTCCTCCTCTCCAAACTGCTCTTCCTCATCCTCCTCTCTGGTGTCCTCTACCTCTTCCTTCAGATTTCTCTGGATCCATTTTTCCAAAACTGAATGAACTGACTCTGGTCCTTTTATCTATCAATTGAAGGTTCTGATTGGTGTGTTATCAATTTTGACTGTTTATGTTTCCACCTGGGTGGTTGAGTGCTAATTGAGCTCAACCTATGCAGATTGAGTGAACAATATTGAATGTTAGTGCTTTCTCAACAACCACATGGTGTAGGCAATGAGAAATGAAGGGATTTGTGTGTAGAGTTTAGGAAAATGGCTGCGCTTTTTGAAAAATGGAATTATGGTTTTAAAATTTTAGTTCAAAAGGCTGCTTATAGTGCTTAAGCAATAGAGAAAAACTGTAATTGCATGAACTATTTAGTCAGTTAAGTTTAGTGTTGAAATGCCAAATTCCCATTTTAATGTCAAATCAAAAGCTATAGCTGGCTCCATTGGTCAGAATCTTTTAGTTGAGTTTATGTGTTTTTGTTCTTTTTTAGTGTAAAAACTTTTATTTTGTTGTATATTTTATCATGTGTAAGTATGAATAGCTCTTCAATGTGGTAACAAAATTGCAGTATTACACTAACAGATCATAGTGATTTCTCAATAACTTGCATGTTCTCATCTAAAATCCTAATTATATCAACACTCTTTCATTATCTGAAAATTAGATCATGAATGGAGGTCATCTTAAACACAAAACAACTTGGTTAGGTTTAGGGAAAGATCATATGGGTTAAAATAAGTACTTGGTAATGTTGGTGGGCATTTGTCATCATGGCTACAATAATAAATATTAAGGTTAGGGAATCACAGTGGTCATGTTTATAAGATACCCACATTAACTGCCCTGAGGAAATGGGAAACAAACGCTGGTCTCTCATGTTAAGTTCTGACATGTTTCACAAATTATAAGTAAGGATTCCTATTTACCCCTGAGGTATGGTGTTTGTGTGTGGCTATATGATCCTTATTTATCAGGCCTTATAAATCAGGCTGGATTATTGAAGATATTTCTCATGCAAAGCTCTGTAGAGATGTATGTGGTGTTACATAGTAACCCCACCCAACAAAAGCCTGGGTTTACAGTTTTGATTAATGAGGAGAGCAGCCCTGGGTTTTGTCTGTCACACCAACTGGCCTCTGTTTCTACTCAGCCATATACATATCTCCATATGGAGGAATCCTCCAAACTGAGGAATGTGGTGTTGATTCCCAATGTATCCAACAAGAGTATAGCTTCACACGAATGCAGAGGTCTGTATCATGCAGTGTGAAAGGATAGCTCCTCAAATGGACATACTGGTCCTCAATACAAGTGATAAGAGGTTAATACTTTAGGGAGTTGGAGCACTAAATAATGATGCATGTGGAGTTGACCTTTGCATGAGAACAAGCAAAAGAAACCACCCGGAGGAAAGTCCACACAAAAATGATCAGCTGCAAGGTGGCAAATGTGTTGAGAAAAAATGTGCTTTGATAGATTTAAATTAATCAGAACTTATCAGGTGTCAGTGAATGCAACATTTCTATCCATTGTAAATGTTACCATCATAAAAATAGACGTTTCTGCAAAGGTTTTCCTAGATGTACAGTTTCATCAAAAAGCAATTGTAAGTATGTATGAGGCAATGAATCTCTGAACCTTAGTTTGACCTTTGCATGTGGAGGACTAAGGCCTTTCCAGGAATGTCCTGACGCAGAAAACTAAAGCGAACTAAAGAAGTTGTCTATCATCCAACTCCTCCGCTCCTTGATCCCTCACACTCACAGAGTCGTCTTACTATTACAGTGAGACTTGTGTCTGTGACAGATGGACCAAGTGAACGGAGGATCAACTTTAGAGTCAGTCTGGTTTTGAAGTATCACACAACATCAGAAAGATCTATATATGTATGTACAGTGGTTACGGAAAGTATTCAGACCCCTTTAAATTTTTCACTCTTTGTTTCATCGCAGCCATTTTCCAAAAATCAAAAAAGTTCATTTTATTTCTCAGTAATGTACACTCAGCACCCCATCTTGACAGAAAAAAACAGAAATGTTTAACTCAGGTGCTGTCTGTTTCTTCTGATCATCCTTGAGATGGTTCTACACCTTCATTTGAGTCCAGCTGTGTTTGATTATACTGATTGGACTTGATTAGGAAAGCCACACACCTGTCTATATAAGACCTTACAGCTCAGAGTGCATGTCAGAGCAAATGAGAATCATGAGGTCAAAGGAACTGCCTGAAGAGCTCAGAGACAGAATTGTGGCAAGGCACAGATCTGGCCAAGGTTACAAAAAAAATTCTGCTGCACTTAAGGTTCCTAAGAGCACAGTGGCCTCCATAATCCTCAAATGGAAGACGTTTGGGACGACCAGAACCCTTCCTAGAGCTGGCCGTCCGGCCAAACTGAGCTATCGGGGGAGAAGAGCCTTGGTGAGAGAGGTAAAGAAGAACCCAAAGGTCACTGTGGCTGAGCTCCAGAGATGCAGTCGGGAGATGGGAGAAAGTTGTAGTAAGTCAACCATCACTGCAGCAATCCACCAGTCGGGGCTTTATGGCAGAGTGGCCCGACGGAAGCCTCTCCTCAGTGCAAGACACATGAAAGCCCGCATGGAGTTTGCTAAAAAACACCTGAA
>NC_060159.1:18292840-18296329 GCF_021292245.1 Micropterus dolomieu
GTGGGGGTGTTTTTCAGCTGCAGGGACAGGACGACTGGTTGCAATCGAGGGAAAGATGAATGCGGCCAAGTACAGGGATATCCTGGACGAAAACCTTTTCCAGAGTGCTCTGGACCTCAGACTGGGCCGAAGGTTTACCTCCCAACAAGACAATGACCCTAAGCACGCCGCTAAAATCACGAAGGAGTGGCTTCACAACAACTCCGTGGCTGTTCTTGAATGGCCCAGCCAGAGCCCTGACTTAAACCCAATTGAGCATCTCTGGAGAGACCTGAAAATGGCTGTCCACCAACGTTTACCATCCAACCTGACAGAACTGGAGAGGATCTGCAAGGAGGAATGGCAGAGGATACCCAAATCCAGATGTGAAAAACTTGTTGCATGACCATGTGATATTTCAGTTTTTCTTTTTTAATAAATTTGCAAAAATTTCTACATTTCTGTTTTTTTCTGTCAAGATGGGGTGCTGAGTGTACTTTACTGAGAAATAAAATGAACTTTTTTGATTTTTGGAAAATGGCTGCAATGAAACAAAGAGTGAAAAATTTAAAGGGGTCTGAATACTTTCCGTACCCACTGTATGTTGCATAACGGCACGTGGGGATCCAAGACAAAGGATGGAGCAGATTTAGGTCTAATGGCTTGTTTATTTTCCACAAATCTGCACTTTATGGCGGGGTTGTGAGTGAGGCAGATAAATCTTTTAATGGTTTTCCTGGAATGTGAAGTTCACAGGGAGGCTAGATTAAAACTGATTGGAGAAGAATTAGCTGTTTATCTTAGCAGCTTTTTTCTCTGCCTTGTTGCTTTAATGTTCAAACTTTCTAAGCTTCTGTGAGCCCAAACAAGCCAACACATTTATTTCCAGCAGCAATAATGGTCTGTTTGATGACATTGCCAAATGATACCATATTGAGTTTAACAGAGCTTAAGGAGCCAGAATCTGATGTAATACAACATCATACTACAACTACTTTCCTGTGTGCACTGCAACAACAGAGAGAAATAAAAAAAAAAACCTCTCATGTATTTTCCCAAGCTTGTTTTTATCACAGCAGAAATCCCTGCTTACTAGTGACAGTCAGTGGATTATAGCTTGTTACCACCATCAGTATCTAGATCTCAACATCTAATAAGACACTGAATCGCCAGCATTCAAGGTAAGAGAAGAAATGTTTACAAAAACAACAACCTGGTACCTTTAGGATACCACGCTTTAAAATGTGAGACTCGAAGCGTTTGCTGCTATTGCACAGTCTTGACTATAGAAACAGTTCTCATGCTGTCTGTCAAAACACTGACAGATTACAGCTGAGCAGATGAAAGTTAATCCTATGGAAATGTTATAGATATATTAGTGCGTTAAATAACTACCGATTGAAGTTTTACCATTATACAAACATTTCTAAGGTTTAGAGCTATTCTTGAGGCAAAAATAGTAACTAGTTAAATAGGAGGATGCAAACAGCCACTGTTTGTTTTGTAATTAATAGACCGATAGAGCTAAAAGGAGAGAAAGCTAGTGTGAAGGAGTATCTGTCACCGACATGAATGAATTACTGCGGTAATTGGACTACAAATTCTCCCATGCTGTTAGTTTGCCGGTTAGCACACTTCTGTTAACAACCCATTACCACATACTGAAAAAGTCTCCACTGTTTGCCAGATACTATTGTAAAACTCTGTACAGGACATTCAGTGAATAATGAGTCAGCATGAGTAGATCTAGATTTAGTTCTCACTATTAGACAAGGTTTTTATATCGCTCAACATTTGGAAGTAATTTTCCAAAAGATCTGGGAAAACCCTCACTGTGTTCAGTTCCAACACAAACAGAAATGTGTTGCTGGCAGTAATTACCTACTCTGCTCATTCATAAAACTCTTGGCCCTAAAGGAGGACTTCTGGCCTGAAGGTAATTTGGTGAGTGGCCTCATATTGTCACCCCTCTCACTGTGGGAGCCACTTACTGCATCAGAACCTGCAGGTCAATCAGAGGAGTCAGCTTGGATAGTTTCCAGTGGGAAAGGAGTCACAGGCATGTTCTGTATGTACAGCTGATGGTAAAGGACTTAAACTATGAAGTAATATATACTGTCTGTCAGGGTCATGGGTGGAATGGGAATGTGCAGCACTTGTCAAAGCAACATGAGACAACTAACAGAGTTACAAAGAGGCCCCATCTTCCTCGTCTGGATTCAATGGTGGAAAGAATTACTTAAATTCTGTACTTCAGTGTTTTTCAGTGTATTTTATACTACTTTATATTTCAACTCCACTACATTTCTGATGTACTTTTAATATCCTTTACTCTAATGTTTTTTTTTTTTTTTACTCTTATTTACTTATTTATGGACATTTGCTGTTGCCACCAAGACTCACTGTCTGATGTATTTGACTTTCCTGTTATATTAATATTAAGTCACTTAACCAACCAATCAGTTAGCTAAACACAGACAAAACTGAAGCTATTTTACTTGGCCCCAAACACCTCCAAGTCACATTATATAAAGATATAGTTACTCTAGATGGCATTGCACCACCATAAGGAATCTCTGAGTTGTCTTTGATCTGGACATGTCATTTAACTCCTACATAAAATAAACTTCAAAGATCGCCTTTTTTCACCTCCACAGTATTGCAAAAATCAGGCACATCCTGTCTCAAAATGATGGCAAAAAAACAGGTCTATGCATTTGATACTTACTGCAAGTCCTTATTATCAGAGTCCATCCATACATCGTCAACCATTTATCCTGCATATCTTGGGCTGGAGCCAATCCCAGCTGACATCAGGCGAAAGGTAGGGTACACCCTGGGCAGGTCTCCAATCCATCGCCGGGCCACACATAGACAAACAACCAGTCACACTCACACCTAAGGATAATTTAGGATCACCAGTCAATCTAGGCCGCATGTCTTTGGACGGAGGGAGGAAGCCGGAGCAGACACGTGAAGAACACGCAAACTCCACACAGCTGATTCAGAATGCTGCAGCACGTGTACTGACAAGAACTAGGAAAGAGATGATATTTCTCCCTGCTACCACCTACAGTGGGTACGGAAAGTATTCAGACCCCTTTAAATTTTTCACTCTTTGTTTTATTGCAGCCATTTTCCAAAAATCAAAAAAGTTCATTTTATTTCTCAGTAATGTACACTCAGCACCCCATCTTGACAGAAAAAAACAGAAATGTAGAAATTTTAGCAAATTTATTAAAAAAGAAAAACTGAAATATCACATGGTCATAAGTATTCAGACCCTTTGCTCAGTATTTAGTAGAAGCACCCTTTTGATCTAATACAGCCATGAGTCGTTTTGGGAAAGATGCAACAAGTTTTTCACATCTGGATTTGGGTATCCTCTGCCATTCCTCCTTGCAGATCCTCTCCAGTTCTGTCAGGTTGGATGGTAAACGTTGGTGGACAGCCATTTTCAGGTCTCTCCAGAGATGCTCAATTGGGTTTAAGTCAGGGCTCTGGCTGGGC
>NC_060159.1:18296429-18386858 GCF_021292245.1 Micropterus dolomieu
AAGCTCATTCATGAATAATAAATAAATTGAACTGCACAGTCTGCCTCTCTGCGTCTGGGTTCATTCCCCACTGCCTTGTATAATCCACCGTGATAGGACTTTTACTTATAATTAAGTATTATTTACAGTGTTGTATTGCTACTTTCACTTGTAGTAATGCGTATGAAACAAGTATGACGCAAGTGCGTCAGTCAAAACACTGGGGATAACAATGATATATCAAGGGAACAGTGTCTATTTATCTGCACTAAGAAAGAGGAACAGTGTTCAGTAGAGCAGATAAAAGAGGAATCTCAAAAAAATGTAATTGTATGAAAGCTACTGTATATTTTCCTGAGCAAACTACAATCTTTATAAAGACATTTCTTTTTAATCTTCCAAAAGATTTTTCTTCTTATAATGAACATGGAACACATGCTGAACATTGAAGTTTACTTTTACGGTGAAAAAGTTGTGGGAAGGAACAGTCAATAAGTATTTCTCAGTGTCTTTACGTTTGTGTTTTTCTTTGTCCCCTCCGTTGCCCATAGAGGAAACCCATCCCTGTGAGCAGTGTATGAGGGGGGTGTTGACTACCCATGCCCCAGTCTTCTGCCCTATCATTGGTCACCATGAAACCTGCATCAGTTTAAAACCAGACACAACTTTCTTCCCTCCCTTCACACAGCACAACCCCTAAAAAAGACAGATAGGGAGGGATAGACAGACAGTGTGCCAGACTGTGAGAGATAAACAGAGTTGGTCTCAGGATGCCTGCATACGCCACCAACATGAGGTGGAAGTTCCCCATTGTGGCCTTGGTTTTGGAGATTATCGCCATCATCCTGTTTGCAGTGTTTGTGGAGTATGATGATGGGAAACATCACAACGAGCACAACGAGCATGACAAACACACCAATGAGACTCACCATGAAAAGGCACCCATGGATCTCTACCCTAGTAAGTCTACCTGAGGCTGCTTGCTGAGGGATACTCTGCTACTGGATGCCTCAATCTTTGGTCACTAGACTAGTTTTGAAAAGGTTAAAAAATCTAATGTTCACACATTGCCTTTGCATTTTTGTTAAATTGTGAAAATTCACTTTAAAAACAGAGTTCAAATCTTCAGCAAAGCTTTGTGACACCTAACAGAGGCAAAGTCCTGCAAAGATAGATAATTGTGCAAGTTTTTCTGCTAACTCGGAGTGATTTTCAGAAGGATTTGGCAAAGTCTGATTTATTTAAGCTTAAATCTATTTAAAAAAATAACAAAATTATAAATCTTCCAAGCTTTAGTTCTCTAGTCTTGAACTTTCAAGTGTTAAGTAAACTGAAAGAAAGCTGCCTTCCTTCATTGGAATAATGTGATTTCTGTTGCAAGTATAGTAATTTTTCAATTACAGTACTTGCAAAGAGTAATAGAAGAATTTGGAGGCCTTTTCCAGAGCAAATCTGCTGAATGCAATAAGAGGAGTCATGGGGTTGCATTTTCACCCGTCACAAACTCTATTCATACACATGCAGCTGAAGAGTCAAGAGGATCCTGCAGGGAAAAGTGGCAGGTCTCCTACAGTGGAGGTCGCATGTGATTTAAATTAATGCGTCAAACACAGATATAATAAACAACAAAGACAGATAGTAGATGGAGCAGAGAAATGCTGTTTGAATTCTTTGTAACATATCAAGTCATGGTACTTATTGATTATAGAGAGGTTTTTCTACAGGGGGTTTCTTAGCATTTTATCTGCAGTTGCAACTATAAACTGCTGATTTTACTGTAAGAATGTCTTCTCATGACTGGGTGGGGCAGGTGTGGCCCATAGAGATTAGCTCAATGGTCAGCATTAAGGCTGAGCATATTTTCTACTTCTTCTTTTACAGAGGGCATGTTCTTGCTATAAATGTTGTCCAGCAATGTCGTCTTCTACTGAATTTCTATCATTATTTTGGTTTCTTCTTTACTTTTTTTATCATACTGGGAAACAGTCATGTTTAAAGAAAAAAATACTGAATAATAATTTGTGTCTAATATGTTTTTTCCACAAAAAGAGAAATTTACCTACATGTGCCAACAATCCAAAATTGCCATTATGATATGTTAAGAGACATATCTGCAAATGCCTCAACAGCCTCAGTAAAGCATTTTAATTATGCTGAATGAGCTAATCCACGACCATTTAAATGTGATTTGAAACGTGGTACGTGCGTACAGAGAGATCCACTATCCAATGCATACCAGATGTCTGTAATTATAGATTCAAAGGAAGACAAATAAGCAGAGAAATGCAGACTGGAGTGAATAAAATCTATCACAGCTTTTTGATCATGGAGCAAATCAGTTCATTTTTAGAACGATGTAAATGACAAATTATGGTAGTATGGTATGACAAAACACTACATGCATTTCTAATTAAAACTCTTGGAAAGTAATTTTATCTTGAGGAGTTGATTTGCAAAATGAAAACATCAAAGGTGTGGGAATTTGTTGCTCCAGCATTTAAAAAATTTAAAAAACTTTTTTCACTGGTTGCATCACCCCTCAACAGTCTGTCCTATAGTAGGTTCTGAGGGTATTCCCTCTCTCTTGGCTCACCCTATTCTTCAGAAGATTACAGACCGTTACCTAACATCTGGGCGTGGTGCCAGTCACAGTGGCTGGTTTCCAACTTTACCTCCTCCCCATCTTCAATCTACTGTTCACTAGAAGCCCCTACTACTACTACTACAACCTAAAGCAAGTCTGAATCACCCAGCTGTAAATGGGAGGGGGGTCAAAGTGCAAGTTGAAGGAAAAATAGGTTTTCTTCAAACACGGCTCCACAAATGTGAGACAAATGAGATATTTATACCAATATCATGCTGATGCAAATTTCACCGTTGTTTTCTTGTTAAATCATACAGACTTCATCTATGGTTTGACACTAAAAGCCACAACGTTTGCCACAATTCAACATTAAAGAGTGAAGAATTACATTTCAAAAAGATAATGTCCATGTAACTGTTTCCATGTAAAGTGTTCAATGTAAAATGGATTCGGTTGACAAGATGAGATATGATTTTAACAATCCCTCACTACAGAATTGTCCTGTGTCGTTTGGGAGGGGATGATCATGGTAAATTAAGTAAATTGTATTGTATTGTATGATTGACGAAAGTCATTTTAAAATAATGATATTAAGGTTACTATGTGACGCGATTGATTAAATCATTGTATTACGTTTTTGACCAAGCAGTGATAATGGGAAAAAACAAAATGATGATATTATGAATAACAGCTCAGTTTATAGCAGATTGGTTAATGGATAAAGCGGTCTATACCATTTGTTTAAATATATCGTTTTTTGAAAACGTATGGAAAGCCAATAAAACATTTTACAGTGTTTAAATTTTAGCATGTACGGATTCTGCCAAACAAAAGTAGATGTTGGTGTTTTCATATGTCACTTTTTAACAGGATATATGGGAAATGTGCTGACACACCTTCAATGTTATTGTTTCATTAGTCTATCATTCTAAAGATGCTGCATTTTTAACCAGTGCATTATTTTCTGTGTTATATGGAAATGTAGCCTGAAGTAGTCCACTGTGCTCTACTTTAAGGATGTAATATTAATTGTCTTTTTAGTAAATAAGTGGAGTAAAGACATGGTTGGAAACATAATTTGTAAAGTGAATGGTAGCTCATTATCTTCATTAGTGTTAGTATTTTTTTAAATTAGAAAGAAAAATAAACAAACACAAATATGCTTAGTCGCTTCCTTGCTAAGATTTAGATCGATACCACCCTCTTGTCTATACGGTAATTATATGAGCTTGTTAGCTTAACTTAGCACAAAGACTGGAAACAGGGGTAAACACCAAGCCTTGCTCTGTCCGCACGTAACAAAACCCAATAATCAGCATCTCCAAAGCTCAAAGATCAACACGTTATTTCTCCCTTGTTTAATTCATAAAAGATTGAAATTTGTAAAAATCACATGTTGTCGTTGTTCGGGGGGGGGGGGGGGGGGGGGGGGGGTTATGTGCCGGGGTTTTAGCTGGGTGCAGTGACTCCATGTAGTTCTCGGCTGGTTACTACAATCGCTCCATGAATTAAACAAACGACATATAACATGTTTATTAGTGAGCTTCAGAGGATTTGACAGACAGATTTTGTTTATGTTTAGGCAAAGCTAAGCTGGCTGTTTCCCCTTGTTGACCAGGGTTTGTGCTAAGCTAAGATAACCAGCTAATTGCAGTAGCTTCACATTTGACACACATAAGACATAAAAGAAACAAACAAAAATGTCAAACGTTTCCTTTAAGAGCAGCAGTAAATGTCTGCCATTTCAAAGTGTGTCCTGTCTGGATAATACTGGCTACCTTCATGCTCATTAGAGACTAAGGAAATGAAGCACATTGTTTCTCAGCCTGGACACACCTTCACCTTAATGTATTTTCCACATGAGGGGTTTGTCATCTCTAGCTTAAAGGTTTGTCCCACTTCCTGTCAGGATGATGGAAATTGGGGGAAACGCCCAATTCTACGCAAATCCCCCCAAAATGACCCAGATATATATAGCTTCTTCGCTTGGGAGCTTGCCATTTTCATACTGCTGAGAATACAGTGAAAATTCCAAGTGTGTAGTGTGACACGAAATATGGGATATGATCTAAACAAATTCCAAAAACCTGTTGTCTTTGTCCGATTATAAAGTGAAACTTGTACCTACATTAGGGTGTGCTAAGCGTCCCCTCCTCCTACGATTTCATTAAGTTTAAACTTATTAGGATCATAAGCACTTAATAGAAACTCCACAGGCACAACAGGAACGTTTTCCCAGAATTCCATTCATAAGATGATTGAATTGCTTTTCCAGCTAACAGGTCACGGCAGACAATAAAGTCCCAGTGGAAGGAAATGGCTCTTGAAAAATCCAGTAGCTGCTCAATAAATCATTTAAACTACAAAGTCAAAAGAACACCACAGCGAACAGCAATGTCGTAGCATATGACTGATGTCTAACAGAAGAAAATGTTTGATAAAGATGTTTCAATCTAATTTAATTTCATGTCCACATTTAGCAGAGGCTAAAGTGGGACTCTCACAACAAAACATCAGGGCCCTGTCAACGAATCACCAGCAGAACTGACCTCCCTTCTCATGTCTCCAGTGTTTCAGGATGTCCACGTTATGATCTTCATCGGCTTCGGGTTCCTGATGACTTTCCTGAAGCGATACGGGTTTAGCAGCGTGGGCATCAACTTACTCCTGGCTGCCTTCGGCCTGCAGTGGGGCCTCTTCATGCAGGGCATCTGGCACATGGATAATGGCAAGATCAAAGTCAGCATCTTCAAGTATGAATGTCTTTTCTGCATGTTTTGGTTCTCAGTAACCTCCAGATAAAAATTTAAGTAGGCCTATGTATCAACTGAGTAGCTGCTTAATGAACAGATGAATTATTCTATTGTCTGCTAAGTAGCTTTGACACTTTAGGTTTGGTAGATGATGATGTTTGAACTATGCTGGTTGACGGATTTCCGTGTTTCACAATTTCTACTCATTAATCCATTATTTCTGTTTTCCTAAAGAGTTGTTTTCTTCCCTGTCCTTCAGAATGATCAACGCAGACTTCAGCACAGCTACGGTCCTGATCTCCTTTGGAGCTGTTCTGGGTAAAACCAGCCCTGTTCAGCTCCTCATCATGACCGTACTGGAGATCACCATCTTCTCCATCAATGAACATATTGTGGCCGAACTGCTCGGAGTAAGTACGCAATGACACACGCATGTGTTGATGAGCTACGTGTGCAAAACACGGCATTAATTCCTGCATCATGACCAGGACCTTCGCTGTGTCAACTTAATTTTATTAAACATAGATTGGCATGACTCCACTGTTATGAACCTGTATGACCTTTTCTTACACAGGCTAATGATGTTGGAGCATCCATGATCATCCATGCTTTTGGAGCCTACTTTGGCCTGGCAGTGGCTCGAGTGCTTTACCGACCAGGTTTAAGAAATGGACATGAGAATGACGGATCTGTTTATCACTCTGATCTGTTTGCTATGATTGGTAAGAGTCATTTGTCTGTAATTTTCCCTGACTGGTTCACCCCTGGTCTCCTGCACATGTATGACTTGTGCCACCTAGTGGACACAAATAACCATGCACCATGTTAAGTGACTAAGCAATATTGACTCTACTGTGCATCAATCCTGCAAAAATCAACATGAATACTTACCCAACTTGCACTGTGATGTGATATGAATGAGATTTTCAACATTTATTGATACAAATGTTACTTTATCACTTCTATAGGAACCGTCTTCCTGTGGATGTTCTGGCCCAGTTTTAACTCGGCCATCGCTGACCCGGGCTTCACTCAGCTCACAGCAGTGATCAATACCTACTTCTCCCTGGCTGCCTGTGTGCTCTCTGCCTACGCCATCTCCAGCCTCGTGGAGCACAAAGGAAAACTGGATATGGTCAGATAACTTTCCTTCAATATCCACACAATAACACTATTTTAAGATTTTATCCAACTAATTCAGTTATAAACTTGTTTTTATACCTTTATATACTACAGGTGCACATTCAGAATGCCACATTGGCCGGTGGGGTTGCCGTGGGAACATGTGCTGACATGAACATTGGGCCATTTGGGGCAATGCTGATTGGATTAGTGGCTGGCATCATCTCTACCCTGGGCTTCAAGTACTTAAGTGTGAGTTGAAAATCAAAGCAAAAGGAGCAAAATAAAAAAACACAGATTAGTCAATTAATCAATGTGTCCAATTTCAGAAAATTGTTTAAATTTGTTAAGCAAAAATGGGGGCTGGAAATCCCTGGTTTCAGCTTCTCAAATGTGGATATTTTCTGGTTTTCTTACTCTTCTATGAAAATGAATTGAGCAACTTTTAGTTTTTGTTTGTTGGTCAGACAAAATGAGACATTTTAAACCATCACGTTGGGCACTGTGAGAGGCATTTTTTTTTTACAATTTGATTACATTTGTTTTAGACCAAACAATTAATGAGTGAGTTACGAAACACTTGATACTTAGCTATAAATGTCAAGTAAGCCAAGGGTTAACAATAAATAGATGGAATCTTATTTTTTTCTCTCCTTCAAATGGATGTTTCGCCTTTTAAAAATACACTCCTTTGTAACAAGAGGCTTTATTTCCTCCTCTATAGCCCATCCTGGCATCCAACCTCGGCATACAGGATACCTGCGGTGTCCACAATCTGCATGGCATGCCTGGCATCTTGGGCGGGTTGGCTGGTATTGTGGCCGTGGCTCTGGGGAAAAAAGAGGGGTAAGGGCCATTTTTATCACCACAAAGACTACATATAATGATATACACACACTCACACATAACAGTATTGTAACATATAAGTAATTTTATGTTTCAGTTACATTTCAGCTCTTACATTCCTGTTTTCTTTCCCCCTCCTCTTCAGAGGTGATGCTGCCATGCAAACTGCTGCCTTGGGTTCATCCCTCGGGTTCGCTTTGGTTGGAGGTGCTATTACAGGTGGGTGGAGATGAAAAATAAATAAAAGACCATAAATGTGACAGTTTAAATCCTGAGCACAGGGTTTTTCACTCAGCGGAAAGGCTAGTGTTCTTATGATTAAGCAAAATGGCATCATCTGAGTGATCAAACAATTTATTTGCTTCTTCAAGGTTTAATAATGAAGTTGCCATTCTGGGGGCAGCCTCCAGACCAGAACTGCTTTGATGACTCTATCTACTGGGAGGTAAGAAATCCCATTCCTTATGAATAATATCACTAGTATCTTACTGTCAAGCACCGCATGCGATAGATGCAGTACTCCCATATTTTTTTGTTTATTAAATTAGTGGTTTGGAGATCATATTAAATGGATGTGGCTCAACCCAGAATTAGAAATCAAAATTGTATCTGCTTGTGAACTTGACCCAGATGGTACAGCATATAAACCAATAATTGTTTGATGTCCACATCACATAGAATCATGTCTTATTTAGGTCTCTCATTATGCTACAGACAGATAATTTGGACTGCATGTTTTCCAGGTTCCTGCGGAGGAGGAGGAGAATGAGGAGAGTTTGGCTCACACCGATCACTCAAAGAACAAAGCAGAGGTTTAAATACATGCCTACCGACCACTGAGCTAGAAATTAAGATAAAAGGATCACTAATCTGCTACACCATATCAGCAGATATCAATTTGTCAGTTATGTTAACGTAATTAAAACGACTTTGCTTGACTCAGCAACACAAAATAATTTTTTGTTTAGTCAATTTTGAAACTCTTGTGAGCAAAGATATAATCATAGTAGTTTAAATTAGTAATTAGGAAGGGCGAGAAATGTTTAAACAATACAGACTCCAAAATATACATGAGTAACCACTGTTGACATAAAGATTTGGTAAATCCCATTTACAGTAAGAAAAAACATTTTTAGGAAAAGAAGAGCAGCAACCTTCAGGGATTTTTTTACACTGAAAATTGTGATCAATAATTTCCAACGGTCATGATCCACTGTAGAAGTGAGTCACATCATAGCTTCACTGCTGATGCACAACTACTTCTAGAGATGCACCGATAGATCAGTTTGATCGGCCATGATTGGTGACCGGGGCCGATCAGTCTCAAATAACGGATTCGGTGCCGGTCACATTTAAAGGCATGATGCACCGCACGATGGTTCACGTCACGTTAACAGCGGCACGGACAGTAACCGACTGCTAAAACATGTCGTTGACGTGAGTGAAGAAGACCAACACCCCACCCCTGCCACAAATTTCACCATCATTCTGCAATTCATTTTCAGTTCAGAAGATTTTATTTGTACAAAGAAGTTCTGTCCAGTAGCCTAACCTGAAGCTCTTTTTATTTTGAGATTTGTTTGAGTCCTGTAACCTGGTGCAGTTCAGGAGAAAATGTGAAAGTTATTTAATAGTTTAATAGTGTTTTCTTATGAAAATACAAGTGAAAGGAACCCAGGAAGAATAAGCAATGCTTGCTTGCAATGCAATGCTGGTGCTAATGGGGATCCTAATGAAGAAATTATTTTCCATTTAAGAAAGGTTACAAAAATGCTTGTGTATGTTGTGACTTATAGTTTTTAGAAAGAAAATAATCGGAATCAGCCAAAATTGGACTGGGCAGGTCAGACAAGAAAATTGCAATTGGTGCATCTCTATCCATAAGCTTTTTTTTTTTATTTCATCTTTATATTATAAAAAGCATAGAAGCATATTTCATGATATTAGCATAGTATATGTATTTTTCCTCATACGTTCCTATATATTTCCATACACCTGGCAAATGTATTTCTGCGGAGGCTCAGGTCAAAGAAAGGAGTTAAACCTGCTTTGATTTGCTGCTTCATGTCACCTCACTGGAGCCCAGTCCTTCTGCAAGGAGTCAGAGTCAGACGGTGTGAAACCAGCAGTGAGGCTCTGATATGGGCAGGGATAGTCAAAGGAAATGTTGTAACTAATGAACCTTCGCATTATTCATCTTCCACTGCTTACAATCATTTTCTGCAGCTGTAAAATTTCTTTAATGCAATGAGCATTTGAAGCTGTGCATTTAGCATTGGAGTGGCTCTCACAAGGGCAACTAAAGTTCATTTCTTTGTCTGTTTTCTATTTACATCCAGTGTATTCTTTCATGTACATACAGTTTAGCTTTTAGATGGATTGACATGGTCAGTTTTATCAAGGTCCTGCAAGGTTGAAAAAGGACAACTGATACTACCTTTTTTTCAGACAATAATTAAACAGGAAATTAAACACTAATAAACAGGAAATGTCTGACATTTCTATGGGAGGTGCGAATGAATAAACATTCTATTTTCACCATACCATTATATGCATCAGTTGGCCTTTTTTGTACCTGATTTTTCAATAGGTGAGTTACTGTTGGACCGTCACACCTGCAACAAACCTCCTGTGTATATCATAGGATTAGAGAGCCATTTCTTGCTTTTCAGTATTTGTCTAAGCTGCATGGTGTTGGAGTGCCAACAGAGTTTAACATTAAAACATAGGTATGCAGGGCTAGATTAAACTGACTACACACACAGTAGTGTTAATCAATGACATATTGGTTTGTCAAATGATTTATGATGCCCAGAACTCTGAAACACATTACGATTTTGTATTTTTATTTAGTGGGCATGTGCTCTTGTTTGTATAATAAACAAATTTTCTCATAATAAATATGTTTTTGTACAATACCAGTGTTTACATGTGTTTTTGTGGTAGTAATCTTGAAGTGAGTTCAGATATTTGCGGAAATGTTACAATCTTATGACTTCCTTACATTTGACTGTATCTTGATACAATTAAGTCAGAAGAAAATCAAGAATACTTGCATTACATTAGGTGATATTTATGCTAATGACTAGTGATTGCTTGACATCTGATCTATTCCGTCTAGGCCATGTTGATATTTGTGGTTTTGAGTCAAATGACTCAATAAGTATTGGAAGAATTGCCAAAAACTTTGGTTCATTGATGTCCTCCCTCAGGATGAATTAGAATGATGATCCCCTGACTTTTCCTCTAACGCCACTAGCTGGACAAAATTCAAATTTGTCCCATTATCCTACTTTATGACCAAATACCTGCAAAATGAATGCCATACCCATCAGCATGAGCTGTACTTTGTGTTCAGCACCAAATAGCAGAGCCAACAATAATTTGTCACAGACATGTTGGTGTCAGCATATGTCTAACTAGTAGCTAACTATTAGGATATGTTTGAGGTAATTTGGATACGGGTCACCATTCATTTGTCCACCAGAAAGTTTATCTGTAAACTGTAAAATATCTTGTCACATATCTTGGTCACAAAATGTTTTGTGTTAGGGATCTTTACCAAAACTGTTTGATGAAATGTGCTCTTTAGAGTGAACTCTTCTTTAAAGTGGGAATGAACGAGTGGGCAAGTGCCCCTCAAAGCTTCTGTTGTCTCATTTTAGCATGTTTATCATTTTAGAACATTTCTGGAGGTTTTTCCCAGCCCAAACATGCTAGTAATATAAGCAAATTACAGTTGTATGAAAGCTCCTGTATGTTTCCTTGTTTCTAAATAGCAAATATCTGTTTTATAGAGACATTTCCTTTTGAATTGTCTTAAAGATCTTTTTCTTCCAGACATGACATGAAAGTTGAGTCAAACATAACTTTGACAGTAAAAAAAAAAAAGAGTGGGAAGGAGCAGTCATCAAGTATTTCTCAGTGTGATCATGTTTGTGTTTAACTTTGGCCCCTCCGTCGCCCAGAGAGCAAAGTGCACGAGTGGGGTGGCCCCAGTCTTCTGCCCTTTCATTGGTCACCATGAAATCTGCAACAGCTTAAAACCGCCACTTTCTTCCCTCCTTCACACAGCACAATCCCTAAAAAAGACAGATAGGGAGGGGTAGACAGACAGTGTGTCAGACTGGGAGTCATAACCAGAGTTGGTCTCAGGATGCCTGCGTACACAACCAACATGAGGTTAAAGTTCCCCATTGTGGCCTTGGTTTTGGAGATTATCACCATAATCCTGTTTGCAGTGTTTGTGGAGTATGATGATGGGAAACATCATGGACACAACGAGCATGACAAACACTTCAATGAGACTCACCATGAAAAGGCATCGATGGACCTCTACCCTAGTAAGTCTACCTGAGGCTGCTTGCTGAGGGACACTCAGCTATGCATCAGTGTTTGGTCATTAAAAATGGTGGATTAGTTTTTTTTCATCTAATGGTTCTAACACAATACTTTTGTAGCAGCTTTGAGGTTAACATTTTTGTTATATTGTGAAAATTCACCCTAAAAACACTGTTCAAATATCTAGACCCAACAGAGGCGAGGTCCTGCAAAGTATAATCATTGGGCGAGTTGTTCTGCTGACAAAAGTTGATTTTCAGTAGGATGTGGCATAGTAGTCTGATTTATTACTGTTTAGGAAAATGCTGAAATTAAGCTTATTTATACTTCCAACCTTTAGTTCTCTAGTCTTGAACTTTGAAGTGTTGAGTAAGGCTTCCTTGATTGGAATAATGTGAATTCTATTTCAAGTACAGCAATTTCACAATTACAGTACTTGAAAACAAAAACTGAAGAATTTGGAAGCCGTTTCCAGAGCAGCCCTGCTGAATGCATTGTTAAGAGGAGTCAAGAGGATCCTGCGGGGGAAGGGGCAGGTCTCCCACTGCTTCAAACACAGAGATAATAAACAACAAACACAGATGGTAGATAGAGCAGAAAAATGCTGGTCTAATTTTGTGTAGCATTTAAAAGCATAATTTTCAAAAAGTTTTTGTTTAAACTATGGCAGCTTTGTAAGCATAGAGTAGGTTTTCTTCAAAAACAGCTCCATAGGTGTGAGCCAAATCAGATATTTACACCTTGCTGTTGTCAATACCATGCTGACCACGTTATGCAGCATTAAACAATGACACATCAGTATTGTTCAAGCTGACCATGACCACAAACTGAATTTCACCAGTTTTCTTGTTAAATCATACAGACTCGTGACACTCGGCCCCGTGTCATTTTGAAGATGACAAACCATAGATCATTATTTGTTTTATCTAAGTAAATTAATGTGTGACTGAAGACCGGCCATCTGCGCACTCTTTGAGGACCCTTGTTGGACTTTCATCAGGCCCCAATGCTTTTGCTGGATCCATGTTACGCAAGATGTTCATATCATATTTTGGTTTAAAGTGAACACGGCCAATAAGAAATTATGGTAATGGACAAGTGTGCTGTGGTTTTGCGTGTGTGTGCAATCTACACTTCTCTGCAAAGGCTGCGGATGGTGGCCTTTTCATTTCATTTCATTTGCTGTAATGTGGGGAATGCCCTGGTGTTCTAGGACAGGGATGTTTGTTGATGCACTTCTCCCAGAAATTCATTTAAAATACTCCAGTATTTCTGGCAGGTATTTTTTCAGTTTGTTGCTCTGTCTTTTAGCTCGCTTTTCTACTTGGATGAAAGTAGCTCTTGCTTCAAGGAATTTCTGTTGTGCAGCTGGGCTGTCTGCATCTTACAATAGAGTGGGCACTTTTTCCTGGCTGCTCTTCGGCACTGTTCATTAAACCAAGCTTTATCACCAGGTTTTCTGGTGATAGTCTTGTTTGGTATGACTGCCTCCATGAGATTCTGACGGCAATATTAGTGCTGATTATTCCCAGATCTTTTTCCCTGAAGACACTGGACCAATTAACAGAGGTTAGGTACCTTCTCATTTCCCAGAAATGAGCTTTGTTATATCTCCACACCCTCTGCTTTTATGGCTTATCTTATTTGCCAGGGTCTTTGTGGTTGCTAGGGTGTCCGATAGGACTAGATCTAAGATGTTGTTTCTGCTGGTTGGTTTGCAATCTGATCTAGTCCTAGGCAGTTGGCAAGTTGTAGGGCACATCATCCAGCAGCGTCTGTGATGTTGCTCCACAACCATTTTTAATGATGTACATTAAAGTCACCAATGAGAATTGCAGACTGGGGTCTGAACTGGTCCATCACTTGGAGTTACTTGGAGGATGATGCACAGCTCCTAGCAACAGTTTACTGCTCTTCAGAGCAACAGTGAACCACATGAGCTTGAAGTCTTCAGGGTCTTTGGATGGATTGTGGTGGATGGAAGTACCAATTAGATAGTATACTGCAATGCTGCCAACAACAGCTGGCCCTTAAGCCCATGAAACACATTTTAGCAGTGCGACAGAGATACTTTGTACATGACCTAATCTGAAAGCATCATGCAGATCAGGTGACTTATAACAAATCGGGTTTCAGGAGAAACCACTTGGTCAAGGATGGGGTGGTTGTACTATTGATGATCTCTACTACCCCTTTTGCTACTTGATAAATTCTTAAAATGAGAATAGGCTGACTTTGCAATCGTCTTAATGTGGCTAAAATTTAGTCTCTTTGTGGTTTTTAATTTTTTTCCGAAGGAAGCTGAGAGTTGACTTTTAATTGTTCTTCCTTGTCTCCAAAAAACAATTATTCCTCAATGCACTTACTCAGTGCTTGTATGGGATTATACTCCCCCGGTGATATGGTTATGTAAATTTGGGTGTCATCTGCATAACTATGTTGACATATTTTGTTGTTTTCTATAATCTGAGCCAGTGGAACCATAAAGAAACAGAAGCCAAAAAAATATTTTATGGTATTTAATTTGTAGCATGTTCGAATTCTGTCTCAAAAAACTAGATGTTGGTGTTTTCATATATCACATTTTAACAGAAGATTTTTAAAATGTGCTGACACCCCCTATATGTAAAAACTGACTGCTGGATGTAGTGACTCCATGTAGTGTCCAGTGATGGTCTGGCAATCTTGTGGTGACTACAATCACTCCAGGAATTAAACAAATGAGATAACATATTAATCAGTGAGCTTTTGAGGATCTTAAAGGCAGATATGGTTTACCTTTAGACAGAATTAGGCGAACTGTTTCCCCTTTTTTCCAGTGTTTTTGTTAACCTAAGCTAGCCATCTGTGAGCGGTAGCTTTACATTTGACGCACAGACATGAGTGTGGCATCGATTTAATCTGACCTCCCTTCTCATGTCTCCAGTGTTTCAGGATGTCCACGTTATGATCTTCATCGGCTTCGGGTTCCTGATGACCTTCCTGAAGAGATACGGGTTCAGCAGCGTGGGCTTCAACTTACTCCTGGCTGCCTTCGGCCTGCAGTGGGGCCTCTTCATGCAGGGCATCTGGCACATGGATAATGGCAAGATCAAAGTCAACATCTTCAAGTACAAATGTCTTTTCTGCATGTTTTGGTTCTCAGTAACCCTCAGATTAGATTTGCAGTTAAGTATGCATCACAAACTTAGTAGCTGATCAATGAACCAATGAACTGTCATGTTGACTGCTGAGTAGCTCTGACGGATCCCTTTAGGTTTGGTAGATGATGGTTATGCTGGTCTAGGGATTTCCGTGTTCCACCTTTTCTACTCATTGTCCTATAATTTGTATTTTCTTAGAGACTTGTTTTCTTTCCTGTCCTTCAGAATGATCAACGCAGACTTCAGCACAGCTACGGTCCTGATCTCCTTTGGAGCTGTTCTGGGTAAAACCAGCCCTGTTCAGCTCCTCATCATGACCGTACTGGAGATCACCATCTTCTCCATCAATGAACATATTGTGGCCGAACTGCTCAGAGTAAGTACACAATGACACACGCATGTGTTGATGAGCTACGTGTGCAAAACACATTAATTCCTGCATCATGACCAGGACCTTCAATGTGTCAACTGAATTTTATTAAACATAGATTGGCATGACTCCACTGTTATGAACCTGTATGACCTTTTCTTTTACAGGCTATGATGTTGGAGCATCCATAATCATCCATGCTTTTGGAGCCTACTTTGGCCTGGCAGTGGCTCGAGTGCTTTACCGACCAGGTTTAAGAAATGGACATGAGAATGACGGATCTGTTTATCACTCTGATCTGTTTGCTATGATTGGTAAGAGCCAGTTACACTTTAAACTAATGTGATTTATTAGTGATCTGCTTGTAGCAGTAGTGTTTCATTTGGGTGTAATTTAGTGTTGTGTCGTTCAAAGAACGTTTCGTTCATAAGACCTAATCGTGTATATGACTCGGGAGGAACGGGTTGTCTCAGTGAGTGATTCGTAAATTTCACGCATGCGTGAAGGATCTTGGACTCTTACGTTCACTCGTCACACGGCACCTGCATGGGCTCCGTCAGCACAGGAAACTCTCAACTGTGGGTCTGTTTGAGTCGTTCATTTGTCACGTGACAGCTCGGCTACAGGGCAGGCAGAACAGGAAACAAAACTGATTAGTTCAGGACTCTCAACTGTGGGTCTCTAGGTCTGAATCGTTCATTTGTCATGTGACAGCACCTACTGTGGAGCAGGAATGAAAGACTCGTTCACCGCTCACATGGGTCCTCCTCAGTCTTTCGTTCACTCGGCAGGCTGAGTGACTGCGAGCGCCGGAGAATGAGTGGCAGGTCGGCTGTCAGGTCACTGGACTGACATTATATAGCTATTTTGTTAATTATGTGACATTTTATAAAGCATAACATTATTACAGTTATAGTTTTAACACAGCCGCACCGTAACTTTTAGTCCTGCTAGTGTTTAACATTACAGCTAACAGCTGATGAGAGTTGTTCTGGGTCTGCTCCACTTCAGAGCCCTGACAGGGTTCTACCGGGAGCCGAATTACATCAGAGGTCGTCTCCTCTCCAAAACAAACAGACCCGGTCATTAAAACATTAAAACACAGCCACGTAGCAACGTTAGCGTTGGTGGCTTGATCCAGATTATTATTAAATTGGTTGAATTTTAATAAGAGTGTGTTTATTCATATAGTGTATCAAGCTTATTACTTCAATATAGTTACTGCAAATCCGACATTAATATTTTACTCATGGAAAGGGACGTTAGGCTACTGTATGAATGAGCACGTCAGAAATAATGATAGTAATTATATACATAAGCCTTTATATGGCTGGTCAGGTTGTTTAATCTGGAAAGATTGTGAAAATGGAAGGATTTAGCCGGAGTAGTGGTGATTACATATTGACCAAATATTTCTGTGGTTTTTACATGGTTTGAATTTGGTTGTGGGCCCAGGGGGGTTTATATAATGATGATATACAGTAATCAAGAGGTGAATTTGTGCATTATACTTTGTCAAAATTATGCAAGCCAGGCAGCCTTCCATGTTTGAGAACGGCGCTGTTTTTTAATCGCCCACTAGAGGGCTGCAGCACCACAATAACCAGCCTAGTTCAAATGAACGAAATGGACGAAATGACTCAAAAAAAGGTTAGTTCATTTTAATGAACGAGATTTGAATGAACGAGTCTGTCAAAAGAGTCGAACTTGCCATCACTAGTGTAATTTTCCCTGACTGGTTCACCACTGGCCTCCTGCACATGTATGACTTGTGCCACCTAGTGGACACAAATAACCATGCACCATGTTAAGTGACTAAGCAAAATTGACCTGGACTGTGCATATGTTCTGTTCAGCGAAACACAATCTGAATACTTCAGTCTATAATTATCCAACTTGCAGTGTGATGTGATATGAATGAGATTTTCAACATTAACTGATACAAATGTTACTTTATCACTTCTATAGGAACCGTCTTCCTGTGGATGTTCTGGCCCAGTTTTAACTCGGCCATCGCTGACCCGGGCTTCACTCAGCTCACAGCAGTGATCAATACCTACTTCTCCCTGGCTGCCTGTGTGCTCTCTGCCTATGGCATCTCCAGCCTCGTGGAGCACAAAGGAAAACTGGATATGGTCAGATAACTTTCCTTCAATATCCACAATTACACTATTTTAAGATTTTATCCAACTAATTCAGTTATAAACTTGTTTTTATATCTTTATATACTACAGGTGCACATTCAGAATGCCACTTTGGCTGGTGGGGTTGCCGTGGGAACATGTGCTGACATGAACATTGGGGCATTTGGGGCAATGCTGATTGGATTAGTGGCTGGCATCATCTCTTCCCAGGGCTTCAAGCACCTAAGTGTGAGTTGAAACTAAGGAAAGGAAAGTAATATAAAATTTGTCACCCTTTAAAAAGACACTCCTTTGCAACAACAGGCCTTTTTTTCTTGCCTCTGTAGCCCATCCTGGCATCCCACCTGGGCATCCAAGATACCTGTGGTGTCCACAATCTGTACGGCATGCCTGGCATCCTGGGTGGGTTGGCTGGTATTGTTGCAGTTGCTCTAGGGAAAAAAAGAGGGGTATGGGCCATTTTTCTCAACACAAAATGTCTCTGTCTGTCAGTAATTTGCAAAAGTGTGGAAAAAGTGCTATAAAGTATGCTTTCAAAAATATACGTTTATATGTATCATTTAACAAAATACAAAGTGAGTGAACAGAAGAAAAATCTAAATCAAGTTAATTTTTGGTGTGACCACCCTTTGGCTTTTAAACAACATCAATGCTTCGAGGTATACACAAAGTTTTTGAAGAAACCCAGCAGCTAGGTTGGCCCAGACATCTTGAAGAACTATGCACAGTTCTTCTGTGGATTTAGGCAGCCTCAGTTTCTTCTGTAATTCCAGACAAACTCGATGTTGAGATCAGGGCTCTGTGGGGGCCATACCATCACTTCCAGGACTTACTGTTCTTCTTTACACTTGAAGATAGTTCTTAATGACTTTCACTGTTTGGTTAGTGGTCAATGTCATGCTGCAGAATACATTTTGGGCCAATCAGATGCCTCCTTGATGGTATTGCATGATGAATAAGTATCTGCCTGTACTTCTCAGCATGCATTATTCTGCTACAGCCAAATATTTAAAATTTTGACTCCTCAGTCCAGAGCACCATCTGCCATTTCTCTGCACCCCAGTTTCTGAGTTTCTGTCATTCATAGTTGAGTCGCTTGGCCTTGTTTCCATGTCGGAGGTAGGCCTTTTTTGCCGTAAGTCTTCCATGAAGGCCACGTCTGACCAGACGTCTCCGGACAGTAGATGGGTGTACCAGGGTCCCACTGTTTTCTGCAGCTCTGAGCTGATGGCACTGCTAGACCTCTACTAATTGCGAAGGGAAGTAAGCATAATGTGTCTTTCATCTGCTGCAGTAAGTTTCTTTGGCCAACCACTGCATCTATGGTCCTCAACGTTGCCCATTTCTTTGTGCTTCATTAAAAAAAATTGGACAGCACATCTGGAAACCCCTGTCTGTCTCGAAATTTCTGCCTTGCTGATGCTGTATAACTACCTTGTGTGTTGTTGCTGTGCTCAGTCTTGCCATGGTGTACGACTTTTGACAGTAAACTGTCACCTTGTTAGCTGAGTGTGGCTTTCTCTGTGTTGTATTCCTCCTACACAGCTTTTTCTGTTTCAGTTAATGATTGTTTTTCAGCCTACATATTGAATAGTGATCATTAGCACCTGTTTGGTATAATTTTTTAATCGTACACCTGACGATATGCCTACAAAATCCCTGACTTTGTGCAAATGTACCTAGAAGAACTGATGCTTGTTGATGTATTGAAGGCCAACGGTGGTTACACCAAATATTGATTTAGATTTTTCTTCTGTTCACTCACTGTATTGTAGCTGTCAAGCAACTGTATGCTTGAGTTACATGTCAGCTCTTACATTCCTGTCTTCCCTCCCCCTCCTCTTCAGAGGTGATGCTGCCATGCAAGCTGCTGCCTTGGCTTCTTCCCTTGGGTTCGCTTTGGTTGGAGGTGCTGTTACAGGTGGGTGGAGATGAAAAATGAGACCATAAATATGACACATGACAGTTTAATTCCTGGGTACAGGGTCTATCTCTCAACAGAAAGGCTAGTGTTCTTATGATTTAACAAAAGGGCAACATCTGAGTGAATAAACAATTAATTTCCTTCTTCAAGGTTTAATAATGAAGTTGCCGATCTGGGGACAGCCTCCAGACAAGAACTGCTTCAATGACTCTATTTACTGGGAGGTAAGAAATCCCATTCCTCATGAATATTATCACACGTTTCTGACTGTCACACATTGCATGTGATTGATGCAGTAGCCCAATATCTTTTAAGTTATTAAATTAGTGGTTTTGGAGTCATGTTAGATGGTTGTGGTTCAACGCAAATAATTATAAATCAAGATTTTGTCAGCTGGTAAACTCCACTCAGATGGTACAGCATACAAACCCACAATTGTTTGATGTCCACATCACATACACCCACGTGTTATTTAGGTATCTCATTATGCTACACACAGATAATTTGGACTGCATGTTTTTCAGGTTCCTGGTGAGGAGAATGAGAGCTTGGCTCACAGCGATCACTCAAAGAACAAAGCAGAGGCTTAAATATCTGCCCACTGACCTAGAAATTAAGTGACAGATAATTTATCTGTTACACCATGACAGTACATGTAGATACTGTAGAAATGGGTCACATCATAGCTTCACTGCTGAAACACACCTACTTCCATAAGCTTTTTCTTCATTTCATCTGTGTATTATAAAAGGCATATTAAAATATTAATATAGTATATGTTGATCTGCTGCTTCATGTCACCTCACTGGAGCCCAGTACTTCTGCAAGGAGTCAGTCAGACTGTGTGAAACCAGCAGTGAGGCTCTGACATGAGCAGGGATAGTCGCAGGAAATGTTTTAACTTCTGAACCTTGTGTTGCTCATCTTCCACTGCCTATGGCCATTTTTTTTGTTTACCTCGGGGCAGCTGTACAATTTCTTTAATGCAATGAGCATTCAGAGCTGTGCATTTAGCATTAGATTGGCTCTCACCATAGGCAACCAAAGTTCATTTCTTTGTCTGTTTTCTATTTACATCTAATGTATTCTTACATGTACATACAGTTTAGCTTTTAGATGGATTGACATGGTCAGTTTAATAAGGTCCTGCAAGGTTAAAAAAGATCAACTGGTACTGCACTTTTTTGGACTTGAATCTTCAAAAGAATTCATTCAACAGAAAAACCATAGGACTGCAGGGCTAGATTAAACTGACTACACACACAGTAGTGTTAATCAATGATGCTCAGAACACTGAAACACATCAAGATTTTTTATTTTTATACAGTGGGAATGTGCTCTAATTTGCATAATATACTAATATTGTCATAATAAATATGTTTATCAGTATTTACATATTGTTGTTTTTTGTGTTAGTAATCTTGTAGTTCAGATATTTGCAAAAATATTACAATCTTATGGCTTCCTTACACTTGACTTTAACTTGGCACAATTAAGAAGTCAGAAGTAAATGTCTAGGATCTAACTAGAGGGATATGTTTGGGGTAATTTGGACAGGCATCACCATTACATTATTTACTAGAAAGCGATAGGCCTAATAAGTTTATCTTCAAACTGTCAAATGTCCCACTTGTTATAGTGGTCAAGTGGCTAAAGCTGTCAAACCTTGACTAGATTGTCCCAGAGAGGCTAAAGATTCTTTAACACAGTTTTCCGATTTGTGAAAACTTGATCTTATTTTCTTTATTTGTGAAAATGAAAGGGTGGCCATTATAAACCCACCTCCAATTGATCATAAAGTTAAATCATCTATCTAAAACAGATTTAACAAATCATGAACATCATTTTATGAAGGTAGGATTTATCGCAAAGCTGTATTTGACTGCTTTAATTTTAGCAATTTAGGTTTAATGTTAACGTCACCTATCTCCTTATACTCTAGAAAGTGAGGGAACATAGTATTCCCAAGTGGTTTGTGGTTACTTTCAATTCACGGCAGAAATTAAATGTCTAAATATCTTTATACTTTAAACCTACCTGCAGTTTTCACATATGTCGTTTTGCCCTTCGACCAGTAGGGGCGCTGTGTTCATTGACGGCCGTTTCCTCTCCACTGTTTTGAACATGGAAGTAGGTAGCAGCGGTGCATCATGGGATACAAAATGTCTCCGAAGAGTTTTGGCTAATGCCAATTTACGAGAGATAACTGCGAATAAATATATATTATACCCTTCTTTTTCCAGAGGTTGTAGTGTCATCATATATATGATATATTAACTGTATTCTGCTGTCATCATGGTGAGTACAGAACGTATTATTATCACTAGCGTTTAGTTTATTTGAAAGCTTAAAGCGCATTTTAGCTTTATATTAGCTTGGTCAACGTATCTCCGCCGGTAACGTTAAACACCAGGTAAAGGACAATTAGAGTATGCATCAATATTTCTCTTTAATCAGAAGGTTCTTAACAAAGCCACGGTTTGTGCCTGTTTTAAATGGTTGGGAGGAACTTTGTTGTGTTTAACTTCATCAGCAAACGCCTTCTTCCCGGAGTGCAGATCAGAATTCAATGAAAAAATGTTTCCTGTCTCATCCAGGACGCAGTCACACATTAAAAACATTTTGCATAAGTATGTGTCTTTGTTTCTAGTCAACGAGAACGGAGTGCAGGGTGTCCAGCTCCAGCTCCAGAACAGATGAGAGGAGGAGATCCAGGAGCAGAGGCAAGACTGCTTTTAAAGGGAGCACACGAAACTCACTGTCACGTCAAACGTTTGACTAGTGTCTTTTAGCCACATCCACTGTGTTTCTACTCTATAACCTGGTTTCAAAGCGAAACCCAAAGGGGGGATAGATGTTACTTACTCCCTTTCTTTGCTCTATGAGGTCACATTGGGTAGTTCATCCCCAAAGTCTTCAGCTATTTTGACTGTCAGTCAGTTGGGTTTAGAGTAGAGTTTGTGAGTAGTTGAGTTGTTGCTTACCAAAATAACAGTTAAGTACATTTAGTTACAGTGTTTCTGATGACTGGCAATGATTAATAAGAAGTGTCACTGTATGTGCAATTACAAATGAAGGTTTATCTTTGTCTCCTGCTTATTCAGGACGAGAAAAAAAGAAGCGGAAACGCAGCCGTAGTAGATCTTCCTCGTCTTCCTCTTCCAGTTCGTCGTCCTCATCTTCGTCGTCCTCAACGTCGTCCTCTTCATCAGGTTCATCACACTCATCTAGCCACAGTCGGAGTAGCTCTAGCAGTAGTGGTAAGTGTGTCCTTTAAGTTTGAATATTATAATCTTTTACTGATTTTCTTCAGTGCTGAATTGTATTAATGTCAGATGCTTTTTATGTATTTTTTCCACAAAGTGCTTTGTAAATCCACATGTGTGTTTTTCTCATAACAGTACCAATATCCATAAATTGATTAAATGTGGTGTTTTTGTTGTTTTTAGACTCCCGCAGTAAATCCAGGAAGCAGTCTAAGAAAAGGAAAAAGGAGAAACAACACAAAAAAGTAATTTTGTGCATTTTGTCCCATGTATTTATTATTTGAAGAAACTGAAATAATTTACAAGTCACTCACTGAACATTAAGTTCAACTTTATATTGTATTTTGTATCCTTGAGCAGAAAGGGAAGAAAGAGAAGCGACATAAACGTAAAAAAGACAAGAAAGCAAAAGGAGGAGAAGAAAATTCGGGACCTGTACAGATCTCCAAGGTAAATGGCCATTAAAGTCCTATTGGACATAAAATCCTTTTCTCACCTGTGTGACCAAAAACCTCTTCCTGTTAACTGTCACCATTTTCTAATTTACTTCTATTCATTGAGGAAGCCCTTCCCGTCACATGAAACATGCAGGTCTACTATGATAACAAGCAACAGCATAAACATCACTGGCTAAATACACTTAACAAAATTATAAACAACACTTTTGTTTTTACCCCCATTCATCATGAGCTGAACTCAAAGATCTAAGACTTTCTCTATGTACACAGAAGGCCTGTTTCTCTCAAATCTTGTTCACAAATCTGTCAAAATCTGTGTTAGAGAGCACTTCTCCTTTGCCAAGATAATCCATCCACCTCACAGGTGTGGCATATCAAGATGCAGATCAGACAGCGTGGGTATTGCACAGGTGTGCCTTAGGTTGGCCACAATAAAAGGCCACTCAGAAATGTGCAGTTTCTCTGTATTGGTGGGGTCTGGAAACCAGTCAGTAGCTGGTGTGACCACCATTTGCCTCACGCAGTGCAACACATCTTCGCATAGAGTTGATCAGGTTGTTGATTGTGGCCTGTTGAATGTTTGTCCACTCCTCTTCAATGGCTGTGCGAAGTTGCTGGATATTGGCGATCCAGGGCATCCCAAACATGCTCAATGGGTGACATGTCCGGTGAGTATGCTAGCCATGCAAGAACTGGGATGGTTTCAGCTTCCAGGAATTGTGTACAATCCTTGCAACATGGGGCCGTGCATTATCATGCTGCAACATGAGGTGATTGTTGTGGATGAATGGCACAACAGTGGGCCTCAGGATCTCATCACGGTATCTCTGTGCATTCAAAATGCCATCAATAAAATGCACCTGTGTTCGTTGTTCATAACATGCCTGACCATACCATAACCCCACCGCTACCACGAGCCACTTGATCCATAACACTGACAATCGGCAAACCGCTCACCCACATGATGCCATACACGCTGTCTGCCATCTGTCCTGTACAGTGAAGAGAACACCTCTCCAAAGTGCCAGACGCCATCAAATGTGAGCATTTGCCCACTCAAGGCGGTTACGACGACGAACTGCAGTCTGGTCGAGACCCTGATGAGGACGACGAGCATGCAGATGAGCTTCCCTGAGATGGTTCCTGACAGTTTGTGCAGAAATTCTTTGGTTATGCAAACCGATTGTTGCAGCAGCTGTCCGGCTGGCCGGTCTCAGATGATCTTGGAGGTGAAGATGCTGGATGTGGAGGGTCCTGGCCTGGTGTGCGGTTATGAGGCCAGTTGGATATACTGGCAAATTCTCTGAAACACCTTTGGAGAAGGGTTATGGTAGAAAAATTAACATTCAATTCACGAGCACGAGCTCTGATGGACATTCCTGCAGTCAGCATCCCAATTGGACGCTCCCTCAAAACTTAGATCTGTGGCAATGTGCCTTTTATTGTGGCCAGCCTAAGGCACACCTGAGCAATTCCCATGCTGTCTTGATCAGCATCTTGTTATGCCACACCTGTGAGGTGGATGGATTATCTCGGGAAAAAGGAGCACTTGAAAACAGATTTTGACAGATTTGTGAACAATATTTCAGAGAAATAGGCCATTTGTGTACATAGGGAAAGTCTTAGATCTTTGAGTTCAGTTCATGATGAATGGGGGTAAAAACAAAAGTGTTGCGTTTATAATTTTGTTCGGTGTATATCGCTCTTCGTGCTTTAGAGTTAACTCTTCTTTACAGTGGAAATGAACGAGTGGGCAAATGCTCCTCAAAGCTTCTGTCTTCTTAAATAATAATTTAATAATTTATAATTTGAGAAATTTGGGGTGAGTTTTTGCCTGCCCAAATGTGCTAACAATTGCAAGTGCATATTACAGTTAATAGTTTGTTGTGTTTCAAACTAAAATAAAAACATTTACATACTAGTAATTCTTTTGTTTCACTTTTATCTATACAGTTCCTTGGAAGTTACACACAACGCCTAATTATGTGGATTTATTTTTAGTCAACTTAATTTAGTTTGTATCCTAGACCCCTTAAATGTACATTTGTTTTTCTTTCAGTATTTGAAGGACAGGAAAAAAGGCAAGTACAGCATGATTTCAGGGAAGAAGATAAAGATGAAAGTAAAGAAGTCAAAGAAAGACAAACAGGTAATGTTACATTTTGCTGTCAAATTAGCAACCAATTTTTTCTGTAGAGTTTGTGAATGCATTTGTATTTGCCTTGGCTCGCATGTGCCTTTTTTATTTTTCTTATAGCGGGATAAAAATCGAGCAGAACTTCTCGAGTTCTTGAACTCTACCCTGTGATGCCACTGTGGACGCCAGTAGTGGTGCTCGGGCTCGGACACGTCACCAGAACTCAGGAAACAACAACTCACCTTTCCAGGAGAACAAAAATGAAGGGTTTTGATGATGAATACGACTTGCATCGATACACAGCGGGCAGCACCTAGCCGGATGGAGTGAAAAAGCTGTATCTCTTGCAGTGATGTGAGATGCGTTCAGACCACTAGCTACATTTTCACTGTGTTACTGCCCATGTGGCCAGTTCTTCAGCTCAGACTGATAGCTTTTGTGATATGAGATGTGTTTATGTTGAGCAGTGTCTTCCAAAATTTTGTCTGTGGCCAACTGAATCATATGAAAGTGAATTTGTAATCGGACAGCATCAATCAGAGCATTGAGTGTGGGTGAACTGCCAGCGATCAGCTTCTCATCTTTGCTTGTGGTTTGAACGTATGGTCACCACTTACAAAGAGTCCTCGACCAATTGAGCATTTTACTCCTATAACATTGTCGGACCACAATGGACAGTTTAAAAAATCTAAATCGATGCAGCACAACCAGAGATATCGTCTTTTTTTTCATTCGTTGCGTTCTTCTTCCTTGTCAAAACCAGGCGCCTACATTGCCAATAATGCAACTCGACTGCCGACACTTCGGCCAGAGATTCGGGTGTGCTATGCTAGCAGCAGCTAATGTAGCCTTGAGCCGCTAGCCTCAAGCAGAGACGAGGAGTGGGCTACAGAGGTCTGGTAAGCTCACGTCTTTCTAACTCCACACCCCCAGAGTTTGAACATTTTATTTCTTGTTCAAACTTGTAGTCTTCAACAAAACTGACACTGAGTCAAGTGACATTAGCTTCCTCTGGAGCCACAAAGAGCTGTATACAGCTTTCACATATGCAGTAGGACTCCCCAACACCTATAAAGAGGTAAATCTTTTTTGAACCTGCTGGACTGGCATACAGTTATTTTTTTTGTAGATAAGTGACAGTTATGTTTCCACAGTAAATGTGGGCCGTGGGAACCCCAGTGTTATCAGTGTCTACTGATATCATAGTTTTTAATGTGTACATTTTGTTTAAAATTATATGAGAATCGACTCGTCGTATGATGATAACTTTTCTTATTTGTAACGTTCATTCCACAAAATTCTGTCATAAATTTTGTTTCAACATCAGTCATTTTATTAAAGTGAAATATTAAATAAAATCACTGTTAGGGCCCCCTGTATCAATCCAGTTGAAAGCTTTATATGGATGATGGTGTAAACCTGTTGTGTACTGTTGAATTTTGCTGTGACAAAAACGGCAATAAACTGCTGGAAAGATTTTACTATGAAATGTTTCCCTCAAAAAGGTATGGTAACAGGTAAGTGGCCATTTCTGTGCAACTTTGCAAATGAACAGAAGGAAAGCTTTCAGTTTGCCGACCTTGGATGATGAATTATTGTGAGTCCTTATGTGCTGTTGGGACAAAACATAGAGCAGCTGTGACTCATCCTCTGAATGACGTTAATATGAGCATTGGCTAGTTTGTCTCAAGACTAAAAGAGTAACATTTATACATAAATCTCATGCAAAACATTGTGACATTAATGATCATTCACCTCTGCGGCCATTTTGTGTTGTGTGACGTAACAACACCAACGCATTTAATTTCTTCCTGCAACATTTAGGACTCAAGAACGTTTAAATTATATAAACATCCCTACCAGTTTATAGTAAATAGCCCTCAATGTTTATAATCCAAATATCTACAAAATACAAGATGCATCACAGCAAAAGACGAAAATCTCACACAAAGTTGAAACTGTTTCAAGTCCAAAAGTGCTGTCAAGTTACAGAATATCTGACAAAGCATGACATTGCCCTTTCAGGTGTAAAGGTAAAGAAGTAAATTGATCAAATGCTGATTGGTCTCATACTGAAAAGAGCAGGAGGATTATGGGATTAATCCTGCCTCGCCTCATGTAAGCATACTGCAGCCAGAGATCAGCATCTGTCACAATGAAACCCCCCCAATCACTGTTCTGTATACGCCCAACATCACACGACTTTACTGCTGCTGGTTCCTTTGTATCTGAAGTCAGGCATGCTCCACACCCTCTGCGACCTCTCCATCCCTCTCTCCACATCCTCCGACACGGTTTTGAGGTCACTCAACCCCGCCCCGTCGGCCACAGTGGACGTCAAGCCCACCGTGCTTCCAAATGGGTTGATCTTGATCCGGGACCTGAAGTTCACGAGGGACATGTTCATGGCACGTTTGTTACTCCACTGACGGGCAAGCCGCTGAGCTTCCTGCTCCTCTTTGGCGTGATCCAGAGCCTCCAGGAGGACGGAGCGAAACAGGCCGGGCACCTCCTGCACCTCGGGCTCATTGGCCTGCAAAACCTCCCTAAACCTGTACATAACAAAACACTCTGATGAGACAGGATGCAGTGACCATGTGGTTGCACAAGATTGTCAGCTTATTGTTATTTTCTGCCGTACTGGAAGAGTAGTTCTATAACACTGCGGACTACAGTGGACATTTTTTTTTAAATGCAGCAGTACAAATGACATCACTTGAAGCAATTTATCAGACTGCTTTATACAACTTATTTCACATGCAGTAGTACTCTTGAATACCTGATAACAGACTTTAGACCTGCAGTGGTTTAACTTCTCACCTTTTCTATCCTGTAGTCCAGCACACTGTTGGATGTGGTTACAAGTGCAGCAAAGCACACTTTCAGCAACACTCAACCATACCCACCAGTGTGGTCACAGGTGAAATGTTGCTTTTCAGCTAATCTTTAAACCTGCTGTAACAGCTTTTTTTTCTTATTTTTTGCGGTAAACACAACACTGACATCACTCTTTAGGTATGATGGTGGGGTTTTTGAAGCTTTATCACAGTTTCAAAAACTGCTTAGCTCACTACCAGAAATGAAGTTGATGAGTGCAATGTGAACCAAAGTAAAGTAACAGGGGGCGGAACTGCAGAGTCGGGTGATATTATCCATGGATTTCTCACTTTAAGTATGCTATTTCACATTACACAGTCATGCCTTGTGATTTATTGTTTATGCTTACAAAAACTAAATATTACATATACTAACAACAGCATGTCTTGGCCTACTAGAAAGTAAGTTGAATGGGCGTGGGCACGTCGTCTAATGTTACCTGACACCCAAATCATGGCTGAAATGGCTCTAATAGTGTTTTGTGGCGGGATGCGGGCCGCTTTGTTTATTTCCAATTTACAGCCAACCAGGGCTGTAAACAAATACCAGATTTATTTTCAGTGCACATAAAGAACAGACAGCTAGCGGACAGTGAGGAGATATTAGCTGAATTTAATGAAAAGACATACTGGATTAGAATCACTGACCCTACCTTTAAAACACTTAACCAGCTATAAAGGAGTAGTATAAAACTAAAATATAAATACAGAAAGAAAATAAAAATGTGACTAAAATATATGAAACAACATAAGTAATATAATGCTACAAACACAACCATGGCTGGAAAAAAAAAGCATGAAGACAACACATCACAACTGTGTATCATATCAATATACCATCAGAATACTTACCCCCCTGAAGAAAGAACCTCAAACTTCAAATCCAGAAACAAAATCTTTATTTGAACCAGGATTTTATTCTGGCCTTTGAGCAAGAAACATCTACTTAATGGCCAATGTTATAAAAGGCAACCTGTATCACAGTCATCATCCCCCCACCTGTGTAACCAGCACACTCCTGCTAACACCCCAATTATACCTCCTTCTAAGAAGAGGTGCAAACAATCCTTTAAATAGACATCTATTTGGAAACCTTCTTCCCTGTAAGCGCTTCCAGTTAACTGATGATTGGCTTGCTTTCCTAATTGAAAACACAAGACTGAAACCCGGTGTCATTCTCAAAGTGATGGATCATTTAACCTTTAGTAGAGGATTTACACTAGATAATGACGCCATCAAAGTTGTTGATTGAGCATCAAAGTTCATTCTTCACCTTGAAAATAGGAGTCTGAAAAAGCTCAACTCTGGAGCTTTCAACCTCATCTCGTCTGTTATAAGTAAATATAATCTGTTCATGAAGACCACGAGTAATTTATGAGTTTGAATCAGATGTTCATCTATTCACTCACATTTTAAATCCATCGTGTCTTTAAAGGCCCACTCAGTCATTTTTCTCTCCATACCACTTAAAGCTTAACTACTAAATATTCATATATATAAATGAAGAGTTTATTTTATTGGAACTATAAGCCAGTTTTACACATGTAAACCAACATTTTACAACATCAAAAACATCAATAGCTTAGTTTGACAAAAACAAAAAAAACTTCACTTAAAGGTCCACTTACTAGATTTTTCTTGAGCTATAAACAGCATCTTACTTGTCTCCCTGAAAAGCTAGAGTTTCCTCACAATAGAGAGGCAGATCTTTCTCTTGTAACTATTTGATCTTTTTTTTATTTTCTTAAAATAGTTGTCATATCCTGACTAGAAACATCCCAAACTGGCATGTGATGTGTACGGCCCAGGAGCGGAGGGCTCTCCGGGTGATTAAAACAGCTCAGAAGCTCATTGGTACCCATCTCGAGCATCAGTGATATCGGTGAGGAGAGGTGCCTGCGCAGAGCCAAAAGGATACCAAAGGACAGTACCCACCCCAGCCACAGCCTGTTCACCGTGCTGACTTCTGGGAAGAGACAGTTTCTGCTGCCACACCACCAGACTGCAAAGCAGCTTTTTCCCCCAAGCTATCAGATTCTTAAACTCTAATTCATCCTCAGCACTGCTACACTGATCATAGTTTATTTCTGTTTACCATTTGTCATAATTGATTCTTTATTAATTTATATTGCCTGCTATGTTGCACAAGGGAGTTACAAAACTCAATTTCACTGTATAACTTGTTATATTTTGACAATAAACCTACCTACCTAAAAGAAGAATATAATATATTAATCTGGAACAAGATAAAATATAGAAGAAAAAATACATAACACTCACCCTTAGCTAATCCATACTTAACAACTTAATAAATTCCAAACAATCCCTCTTCACTTTGTGGACGTTGATGGGATATATACATATATATACACACATATAATAAAAATAAAGAATGGAAGGACCAGGCTGGCATTGTGAAAACCCAGTCAATTCACAGCCAATAAACTGACGACTGAGGACTCCTCCTCTGTGCATCTAATTAAAATCACACATACATGCTCCAGTTGGTCCCTGTTGTGTGTTTGTGTGGGACTTCCACTTAGCATTCAGTACCTCACTGCTCACTCAAGTTAACACCAGTCAAACTGCTTCGCAAAAACTGTTGCGCTCTAACAAGACACCTGAGACCTTGGCAGCTTTTTATGAACAGACGGTTAAACAAGCTCAGAACATCTCTGCTGCAGATTAAAGGAGACACACAAGAATTACAGAGAAGTTGGCAAGCTGATCAGCTTCCAAGGCAAAAACCTTTCCCTGTCTCTGCCAAAGACGACTGGCCAGCAACGGGTCATGAAATCACGTGAATAGATTATGAGGTTTAAAAGACACCTTGTGCTTGAGTCAAGGAGTAATCAATTAAATTTTTGCTGGAGCTGATATTTAACAATAACCATTAAGTGGTTATTTTTGGCCATAGCTAGAGATTAGATGTACCTTTACAATATCTTGGCGAAAAGAACTACAGGGTCAAAAAACCTGTAACATCATACTTAACAGACAGACATGATAATGGTGTCAATCTTCACTGGCCAGGAAAGCAAGTACATGTTATTTCCCAACATGTTGACTCACTCTTTTAATCGCACTTTAATCACACAACAAACAGGGAACCCACTGGACCTACCTGTTTCTATTGTGGTGGTGAGCCTGAACATCACTGTGCAAATAGAGATCTCTCTGTTTATGAGACAATATGTTCATAGCTTAGGTTTGAACCAAACGTCAACACACCATTTTACATTAAACATTATAGTATAACTAAATCAGAGCTGAGAGGATTAGTCAAATAGTCAATAAGTCCATGCAAATTTGATAATAAATTAATCTTTTTAATAATTTTTCAGCAAAAAACAGCAAACCTTGTGTAATTCTATCCTCTCATTTGTGGGGATTTGCTGCTTTTCCTTGTCACAGTGAGCTTTGGGAAGTTGCAATGGGCATTTTTTTTTACTTGATTAATCAATTAATCAAAGAAATAATCCTTAGTTGCAACTCTACACTAATATTTTCAATGACGTCATGATTTGTGCCGAGTATCATGAATATTACCATAACTTGCTTTGAAAAATCATTTAAAAATAGAAGTATTCATCCAATATAAAACGTTGACCAGATTAATCCTGGAGATTAATAAAATAAAATTAGAAAAGTTTCTCACCCAGCGACTTTTGGACAGTAAAGCTGACATGGACATTCAGAGGCAACCGTCTCACTAATTTGGAAATCTGAGCCTTCAGATTTCAGATGGAGCTTTTTGGAGATTGTCCACTAATACTGAATTAGTGAGTTTGAATATTCATGAAATGAGTTTTCCAGTTCTGAATCAGAAACTGTCTCGCAGTAAAATATCCATGTCTGTTATGATTGTGTCCTCTGAGTTGTTTCATGACTCACTGACAATCAGGACTGATCTCTAAATGTTATCATCACTACAGTCTATCTCTCTGCTGACTGTTACAAATGTACAGCTAAACAGTAAACCTTTCTAGAAATAATGTATTTAAGAGTTGATTCTCCCCTCAAGGGACATTTCAAAATCTGTTCTATGAGCTGTTGTGGCTTATTACTAATATGTACTTTATGCAGTGATTAAAGAAGAACTCTGATCATTTCCATAAGTAGATAAGTGCATCAATGTGTAAGCAGTAATTTACTGATATTGCTGGGTTTAACTACTTTATATACACTTACTATAGGTATTTAAGTGCAGTGGTTCTCAACCTAGGGGTCGGGCCCCTCCAAAGGGTCACAAGATAAATCTAGGGGTCGTGAGGTTATTGATGAAGTAGGAAAGAAGAAAAAGCAAAGTTCTGATACACCGATTTGTGTATATTTTGGGAACAAATTTGTGCTTCATACAGTTTAGAGAGGAAATCACAATTTAAAGACATCTGAAACTTGAAAGGGGTCCCAGCTAGACAATGCTTTTTTGTAAGGGGTCACCAGCCTCAAAAGTTTGGGAAACACTAGTTTAATGTTTAAAGATGCATTATATTTTATAGGCTTATCTGATGTTTTTAACTCACTGCATGACAATGTTAGCCAGTCGGTACATCACTTTGGTCAAGGATAAAATATCTCATCAGCTATTGAATGGATTTTCATGAAATCCGATACAGATGTTCATGGTCCCCAGAGAATGAATCCTAATAATTTATAATAATAAATTATAAGTAATAATAATAAGTGATCTTCTGACTTAATCTAGCACTATCATCAGGTAAAATTAAAAAATTGTCCATTACTTAGGTTTACGACCAAATACCTGCAAAACTAACGACATTCCCATCAGAATTTCTTGCTGTACTTTCTCTTTATCACTAATTAGCAAATGTTAGCATGCTAACACACTGAAATAAGTTGGTGGTATATATTATACATGCTGATCATTAGCATGTTAGCATTGTGAGCCATCTACTATAAGAATGCAAAATACATAATAATGATAATAAATCAATGTTGTGTGTTAGCATTTAGCACAAAGGTAGCTACTACTACTATTGAAATAGATTAGCGTCACAGAGCTGCTAATGTTAGCATGGTTGTTTCTTAATCTGTTTATGTAAATTGTGAAATCTTAAATTTAAAAGTAAGCATTTAAATAAATTTAGTGAAGTAAAAATGAGGTATTTCCCAATGGTAAGTTGAATAATGAAGCGTACATTTTAAATACACAAATAAAGTGCCTTCAAATTGTATTTAAGTAGCCTAACATTAAATGTACTTGGTAACTTTCCACCTATAACTTTATGCTTCAGTTCCTGTAATATTCGTCCAGTCACATGTTCAGTTGTCATGTCTCCTTACTTGAGTATGACCAGGCCGCAGCAGGGTGGCGGCACCTTGGAGCAGAGGTCCTCCAGGCCAAGCTTCTCACCGGTGCTGATGCTGTAGGAGGAGCGAGGCGTGCTGGCCAGCCAGCTGTAGTCCACCCCGGTCTTGAGGCGCCGGTACTCGCTCTCCCTCTCTCTCTGCTGCCTCTCCGCCTCCTTCAGCTGCCAGCTGAACTCCAGCATCAGGGTGTCAGTGACCACGTCGGCCGGGTCCCGCCGGGGGCTCCGGTAATATGGCTCATTCCAGTTGAACCAGGAGGCCATGGCACTGTCCTTCTTCACAGCCCCCCTGATGAGGGAAAGACAATCAGACGTAATCATCACACTGAAATGATTACAAGTGACCTCAAATTTAACAAGATCATTACAAAACAGTACTGCCAGGCTGTTGAAATGTTTGCTCAAAGTAATTGATTTCAAATTGGATTTTTGAAACATTCGGATTACATTTGTTGCTTTTATTAAAAGTAGCATAATGAGTTGACAATGAGACATTTTGGAAAGGTCACACATTCATTGAAATATGTGAATCTCCTTACTGGAAATGTGAGACCAGTAAATCAAAACAAACAAAGAGTTGCAGCAAACTGTTATTTGGATCATTTACTTGATTTTAGTTGAATAAGTGTTTTTCAAGGCTGTCTGAAGATTCAGCAGTTATGGAGGAGACCTTTTATGCTTTTGTAGCATTGGTACTGTCTTTCTATTACAACATGTAGGCCTACTGTTTGTGTTATTTGGCATCATTTAACACTGCATCCTCTGAAGTCTGTTCCACATATCGACCCTGTCTCCTCATACTCTGGCTCTTTGTTCTACAGGTGTCATATGTACTCCCATAGATGCCGTATTCAGTTCAATTCAATAGTCTTTTGTTAACATTTCTTTTTGTGATGAAAGTACAAAAACACATCAGAAGAGGCCACGGATGAGGGTGGTGTGAGTCATTAATTCAAAGTAAAAGGTTTTAGTTTCACAATCACCATGAGGTCTTTGTGTCCTGCATGACTACATGGAGACATGACCAGTGATTACAAGACTAAAATGACTCAGTCATGCTAATGATTAGCTGATTCAATAGAAAATGAATCAGCAACAATTTCGATATTCAAATAATTGTTGAAGTATTTTTTCAAGTGTAAATGCTAAATATTCTCTAGTTCCATGCTCTTAAATGTGAAGAAGATTTGCTGCTTTTCTTTGCCTTTTGTGAGAGTATAACTGAATTAGAGCTGAAGGGATAAGTTGATTAATCAATTAGTCGATGCAAATTTGATAATTGATTCATCGTTTCAAAAAAAAATTTAAGCAAAAAACAATGAAAAAACATTTTTTTTTTGTCATTCATCATTGTAAACTGAATACCTTTGGGTTTAGGACTGTTGGTCAAACAAGGCTGTACCTGCTTTATACAACTCTGCTGCACTGGGGCGGTTTTTGTTGCTGTGGGTCAGATTATCAATGTGTGCAGAGTAAAAGCATTCACAATAAAGCAACAGGGTGGGATTAGTCGCAGCCCTGCTCTTACCTCTGAAACAACCAACAGTTTCCCTCTGAGGTGACTAACCCTTCAAAATGGAGTCAAACACATTCAGCCAAGACAGTCTTTCAAATGGTTACAATGCCTCTGTACGTTAGACCAGCAGCTGTTTATGTATTAGGTATTAAGATGTTGTTTTAATGCTTCTATTACAGAAGATATAAACAGATTGAATGAAAAGAAACAGCAGGGTTGCGACTAATGATTACTGTCATTAGTGATTATTTTCTTGATTCATCTTTAAATCTGTATAACATCAGAAAACAAGCCCAAGGAGATGTCGTCAAGTGTCTTGTTCTTTCTGAACAACAGTCCACAAAATTCTGTTAACTATAGAGCAAGTAAAGAAAAGTAGCAAGTTCTTACATTTGAGAACCTGAAACGATCAGATTTTGGGTATTTTTACTTGAAAAATGATTTAAATGAGTATGAAATAGTTTGATGATTAATTTTCTGTCGACAAATTAGTGCAGTTCTAAATGGTATTACAGGTGACCCACTTTTTTCTCTCATGTTTACCAGCTTTTGGGACATCTAAGATTGACTTGAATAAAAGAAAACTGACTGCAGGAATAAAGTACTTTTTCTTTCTTTCTTACTTCTCCCTGTTGTTCAGTTTTATGACCAACATTTTTCTTACGTTGAAACATCACTAAGCACAAATCATTTAGTCCAATTTGATGCTGTTGACTCCAAAGCACAATTGAGAATGAACAGTTTAAAAAAAGAAAAAGGAAAGCCCTTTTCCTACCTCCTCTTCTTCTTTTTTAAGTTTTTCTTGGACTCCGCAAGAAACAGAATCACTGAGAAGCAGAATCAGAAAAGTCCTGAGAAATCAGATGGATGTTGCAGAGACAAGACTGGCTGAATAAAAAAGCAGAGAGAGAAGAGAAATGGATTCTCTTTCTCTCTGCTCTCCCATCCTCTCACAGTCCCTGTGTATTATCTCCACCTCTCTCTCGTTTCTCCTCCTCCTCCTCCTCCTCCTCCTCCTCCTCCTCCTCCCAGGAGCCTCTCTGGCCTGCATTTACTTTTTGCAGGAGGCTGGGGGCACCATCTCCAATGGGAGCCATTGGATCACGGCACCCTAATGAAGTGCTTGTGTAGCTTTTTACGATTCACCGTTGCCATAGTGATGCTCCTAAGCCTATTTGTCCACAATAAGCTCCATCAGCTGAAAGGGAGCTAGAGAGCGATGAAGAGGCAGATAAAGAGGACACAGTGGGTTGAGCAGCAAGATGGAGGGAGTGAGATAAACCAAAGGGTGTAGTTGCGAGGACAGGGTTAGTGTAGTGCAAGGCTCACCGTACACTGATGACAGCTCAGTTAAGTGGCGCTTGGTGTAACATCTGTAAGAGGTCAGCCTGTGTAAATTAACTTCCCTCAGATAATGAGTCCCACTGGCTCAGAACAGTCATGCATGAATTATGGGAGGGTTGGAAACATACTCATACAACATACATATTGCAGGAGGAAATGTGCAGATGATGGAGAAGCAGAAAGTCCAGATTGAATGTTTTGTATCGTTGTGTGGGCGGATATCAAGGTTTGTTGGCTTTTTCTGCGTGTGTGGGCGTGAGCAGCTAACCTCCTTTTCTTCTGCACATATTCACAGTAACCTCCTAATCCCCGTCACACCTCCACCACAACGCCAACATCCTCCTCCTCAGTGTTGTACCACAAAATAAAATGCTGGGTCAACTGTGAACTCTTATTTACTCAGAGCAGAAACACCAACCTCTAACAGTGTAAAAAACAGTGATTTCCAGTGGTGGAAGATGTATTCAGATTATTTTTCTTAAGTAAAGTAAATAATTATAATCAGCAAAATGTACTTGTAATGTTGTATTATATATTGGATTATTATTTGTGATGTGCATTTTACTGTTGTACTTGTGCTTGAGGTGGAGCTTTTTGCTAATTATTGTATATGCTGTTGGGTAGTTTAATGTATTTTATTTTCAAACCATATGTCGAACTTATTAAATATGATGCATTGTTATCATGTTTTATAAGTTCATCATATGTTTTGGTTGTAAAATCTAAGTCTGCAAAGTAACTGGTAAGTAAAGTCAGATATATGTAGGGGAGTAAAAAGTACTACAATATTTCAAGTATAAAGTAGCATATAATGGAAAGACGGGCAAGTAAAGTAACCTCAAATGTGTATTTAAGTACAATACTCTTTTCTGAAGAGTTTTAATTTATCTATTGTGTTCTTGAATGAAAAAAACTATTTCGAGTAATAAAAATTTATTATGTTTAAATACCATCAAACCTGCCAAGGTAATGACCATCTCCCAGCAAGTAATTCAAATTCTTTTTCACAACAGACACTTTGTGTTGTCACAGTAAGGCACAGGTGTTACTAACAATGATGGCTGACGGTGACATTGTGACAGTGAGCCAGCATGCACAACACCAGGACCCTGAAGCTGAAGCAGAAATGGAATTCAGCCTTCATTCATTTAATTGTTTATAACTGTGTTTTTCCTACTGTGCCATGGCAAAATGTCTTCTGTGGAAAAAGGCCTATGAAAACTCATAAATAAATAGTTATACCTCAATAAATATTAGTGCAACAACAATACTAAGCTGCACCTAATATATACAGTAGGTTACTTAAAGGAAAACATTAACACATGTAAAAAAAAAAAAAACATACATATACTACAAAAATGTGCTATTACACATTTTTTGTTAACATGACATACTGTAATAATAATGCTAATAATAATAAACTTTATTACATTAGCCACTTCTCAAAAAGTTCTTCCCAAGGCAGTAAAAACAAAATGAATGAGGCACTGTTACAATGGAGAAGAATAAAACTTCAACAACAATAACATACTGTATACCTAAATAGAAAGAGGTATTATGGATTCTATCCTCACACAAAAAAGGGACATAGGGTGTCTTTTGGTGGATTTTTCCTTTATTATATCCCTGACTGACCTCATCTCAAAGTCAGAGGCCCAGTCTGTAGTTGTGTTTACATACAGTACATGAAGTACATAAAGTACATGAAGGCATCGCATCCAGCTTGAAGGTGACAGATGGGCAGATAAGCACTCCCTGTAATCCAAACAGATGACAGTAGTAATCCTCTAAAGTGATTCCCTCCATCAACTACATGTTAGCCTCGGTGAGCGAGCGGCCGCAGGGCTCTGGTGTTGTTTGGTGGACAGACAAACTGTGTGTTATGACCTTTTTTTAAACAGTCTGGTTATGACAACAGCTTTTGGACCCCATTCCTCATTTCAACTGATGTGTTTGGCACACAACAGGGTCACACTAGGTATTTGTGTTTGTGTTGACCCACAGTGGATTTAGAGATTGCTGCATTTTTTTATGCCCATTCAGTTTGTCATTCACAGAAAAACCCAATAAAACTGACTCATAAATGTGTTGCCCTGACTGCCTAAACATGGTTGAATTCATTGTTTTTCATGGTAATCAGAAAATCTATTTTAGAGGAATAGTTTCATATTTTAGGAAACATTCCCCTAGATTAAACAAACGAGATTATGTATGATAATTACTGAGTTTTAGAGGTGCTTGTGGGTGTATTTTCTTACATTTGGACAGAGCCGAGCTAGCTGTGTCCCCCTTTTTCCAGTCTTTAAATGCTAAGCTAAACCGCTGGCTGTAGCTTCACTCTTATTATACAAATATAAGAGTGGTATTGATCTTCTTCTCTGACTCTGCAAGAAAGCAAATAAGCATGTTTCCCAAAATGCCTAACTTGTCCTCTAAAGTTTTATTTGACCAAGTATGAAAGGAGTTCAATTTATTGTTAAAATCACATATATGACACCAAGATCACCGAGATGTGATGCTCTCTTTGCAGTGTTAGGAATGACATCTTCTTGTTTTGAAATTAGATGCTATTGCTTGTCTTGCTAGGCATTTGATTGTAATTAAATGGAAATCTCCTTTTCAACATGGAGTCATTCTTATAATAGCAAATGGATTTATTTTTACAATGCCTGAAGTGCCTTGTGGTATACAGGGTTATAGAGAAGAATGACAAAATAATCATTCTCTATAATAATGCTAATAATTTCATGAATTGAAATAAACAACCACGACTTGTAGCGTTATTTTAACCAATTTTTTCTTTTTGGCTTGTTTATTTGTTTTTGCTGTCCTTCCTTCCACTCTTATCTGTATTTTGTGACTTTGATGTAATTCTGTTATCTTGTTGTGTTTTTTTTTTCCATACCTTAAAAGCAACAAGCATTTGATAAAAAAAAAAAAAAAATAGACTAGGTTTGTCTCTCCTGTCAAGCTGTTTTTTCAGGTTAGGGATGTTGAATATTTACTGTGTCTAGTCTAATACTATAATTTCTTTGTAATCTCTTTTTCTTTTGTCCTCTAACTATAATCCTCAGAGACATTTTAGTGAGGCGAAGGAGTTGAGCCACCCCGAGTCATGATCTCTCTCCTGGTATTGTGATATAAAAAGTGCAAGAGAATTCAGGTAACATTTTACTTTAATTCCCCCAGTGTAGCATTAATAGGCAATAATATCTGAGAAATTGTTTATACACTATAATGTAGCTATAAGCAGATATAAGGAAATGTTTTTACAGTAATCTTCAACAATTATAACCTCCTGTTGAATATACATACTTTATATTATTAGAACTGTGTTTCAATAGGCCTGTATTGTCATTTATTATCTGTTTATACACCATTTAGCTTATATTATAGTGTGTTATAAACCATTATTAAACATACCGCCTATGCTAAATAGGTTTTTTAAATTAATTCCCCTTTTTAGTGAATTCATTATTTATATTATAAAAGGTATTTAATAACTTCATTTTAGGTCCCTCTATACTGTACTGTGTCTAAGTTATTTTTACACTGGAGCTGATCCTAATATATAAAGCTCATAATCTCCAACAGGTGAAAAGGACATAGCCTATATAGACAGTGAGTCAGTATGACTCAGGAGGGGAAGCACAGATTGCTCACAAGAGCCAGAACAACACCATTAATAGTGATTAACAATCTACATCATGCTCTTGTTATATATGGCTGGTTTTTGATTTTGGCAGCTTCTGAGCACTTGGGACTGAAAAAGGTTGCTTGACAGCCATCATTGTCTGGCTGACTTACAACAGGGCACACCCACATCTGGACAATCAGGGTCATGTCTTTTTCAAAGTTAATGTCTGCCATAGGTGTCATTTATGAGAAAACATGAAATGCAATTTAAATATAGACGAAACAGATCTGACTTTTCCAAAAAAAAGTAACTCAGGCTAAAAAAGCTGCTGATTATTGCATTATATTCGATAATATTTTCATATTCAGATTTGTCACCGGCCACCTGAATTTTGTTTCACTTCATATAAATAAAGACATTTCCACCATAAATTGCAGAAAATGTCTTTAGAAATTTTTCTAAATAGTATTGGAGTATCTTGTTCTTGTGACTTCAATATTGTGTATTATCATGTCTCTTGGAGCGTTTCGTCACACCCCTAAAATGACCCCTTAAATGTCCCCACCACTTTTCAACACAAAGTGACACCCTTGATGTCCGCACAAGTAAAAAAGTCAGCTTTTAAGTATACTGCTCCTGTGTAAGTAGCTAATGGCCCATATGCTTTGTTATTTATCCAAGAATTTAAATTATTGTGGGCATGTGGATCTGCACTTAGATTTACTGTCTATTTTATCACTACCGGTATGTCAGATTTACGACAAAATACTGTCATTCTGTATATATCCACAAACCGTAATACATGTATTATTATTATTTGTTTGAACCTATAGCTTTTGAATCCCACATGGAGTCGGATCAGATCACAATAAACCCAACCATCCAATAAGTAATTATTTTCTTTCAATGCCAATATCAACTTTATTTATATAGTTGATATTGACAAAGTGCTATATTTATGTAGCACTTTGTTAAAATTATTCATAAAAATGGGAAAAGAAGAAATGAGAAAACTCCACATCTGGTGCAGAAAATCACACTAGAAATACAAGTTAACACGGCCGTTATGATATATATCAAGTAACTAATATAAAATGAATAGTAAATTAATTTAACTGATTTTCTTGTAATTTACTGTTGACACATTTTGATTTTTAAGATAATACAGACACCAAATGCTGCTCTTGCTCTTTATCCGTTTGTTTTAAAATGCCTCTGTTCCAGCTTTTATTTTGAAAATAGAGGGAAGAGGATGATACTTCACTTCCGGGTCAAACTTAACATGCTTGGACTCAGAACAGACTGCCAAAAGATTTGGCTGATACATTTTTCTACTGCACTTTTAATTCCTTTACTGAATTTGTATTTTACAATATTTAAGCTGGTTTCATTTTAATTTATTTTATTTTCATTTTTTATTATGTTTTAAAATGTTGTTCTTTTTAACACTTTTTTCCAATTCAACAAAACAATGTTTACATTACATACAACTGCAATGACAGAGAAGGAAATAAATAAAACACCCCATATTGTAGGGTAACAAAGTTAATTTCTATATTTTAATGACAGAACAAGCCTGTCATATTACAGTGGAACCTTTATATCATATCAATATGGGTGGATGATCAAGGCAAAAAATATATGTAAAAGACAATATACACTAGCAAAAAAAATGAAAACCAACAACAATATAATAGAAGAGATAACAGAAAAAATATAGCGTACTTGTTATTAGCAGAAAAAGCAATGACAGTACAAGAAATAACAGATTTTCCACATAATCAATTAAAGGAAACCAAATTCTATTATATCTTTTTTAATGAGCTATTGAAAGCGAAACTCAGTTTCTCAATGAAGACACTTTGAAAGTGCCTCTTTGTTTGAAGAGAGCTATTCAAATAAACAGCATCAGAATATAATATAAAATACTTGTATAATGATAGAGATAAGTGGTCAACCTGTGCCTCAATTGTTGTTATATATTTTTTTGGATCAGATACTCCTTCCACATGCACTCAAACACACCACTAGAGGGTAGATTCTCACCATGTTAACTGTTAAGAGGCTTCAAACAAGCTGTTATCCTCATTACTTCTTCACCTCTGCTGTAACATCTGAGTTTGTTGGGACAATAATCATCAAAGGTGGTATGAGTTGTGTTCTACAGTTTTGGGTGGAGAAAATTTTAGTTTTGAGAACTCATACTTTACCTGAAAGGTTTGATAAAACAAACATGCCACCACACCTCCTGAATAAATATTACTCCATGTACATGAACACATTCCTCACTGAACAACAACAAAAAGAGGGAAGGGTTCTTCAGAAGAACTGACAGAGAGGTCAGTAGATAAATATGTGCAGTGAAGTGTGTAGTGAATTAGGAATAAGCTTCACCCCATTTAAACTTTTAGAGCTTGTTGTGCAGCACATTAAAAGACAATCAGGCCTTTCGTTCTTGGTTCTTACAGGCAAGAAACAAGCAGTGAAGTCCCATGGGTAGACACAGATTCTGCTGAATGTGAGCTTTGTTTGATTGTCAGACTTGTTCACATAGAGGCCCTCATACACATCTGTCAGGCTTTGTGCACTCCACACTGAAGTGAGTAACAGTCACATGATGAGCCATGCACAAAACACAGTCACTGACGTTAGAGCTCTTTTTCCACTGAAACATTATTCTAAAGATATTATCTGTTGTATGATGATTGCTATCACTATTTCAAGGATGGAAGGATGCCGTTTTAATATGTTAAACATGTTATCCTCCTTTGTGATGCTAAATGCTGAATATAGAGTGTGTATGACAGATCTCCGTGCTCTCACTGCTATTATGTCTTAACAATAAAATGTACTTTTAAATTTCACTTCTGAACTTGTAACATGATCTGAAGACATAGTTTTCCATATATTTGTGTGATGATGCCTTAGCTTATCAGCCCAATTGTCAAGATTATTACACTAAATAAATATCTACCTTGAATCCACCCTGCCAGGCCAGTAGACACTTTGCATTTACACTTGTGAGGTACTTTACTTGACTATTTCCATTTTATGGTGCTTTACATCTACTCTCCAACATTTCAGAGGAAAATATGGTACTTTTTACTGTGACAGCTGTAATTACTGGTTACTTAAAGCGTAATTCAGGTATTTTTCAACCTGGTTGACTAATATGGACAACATTTCTTGAAATTGGTCCAGTATTGAGTGAGAGCGTTGTATTCGGCAGCAGTGAAACAGGCCCGCAAGTTAATCCTTGCAGGCAGTTGTGCCACATCAAGCAAGGATTACATTGCTGTCCTGTTTCACTGCTACCGACTGCAGGGCACTCACTCAATACTGGACCAATTTCAAAAAACGCTTTCAACATTAGTCATACAGACAAAAACTTGGGCATATAAAGTCCAGGTTAAAGAAAAAACAGATTAATATTTTCCTTCACATCATTTGATCAGTTGATAAAAATTATCCACAGATACCCAACAGTAAAGCACCTAAAATACAACATAAATTGCTGCTTACATGTTAAAGCATGAACTAACATTCTATAAACAAGCCATTATACCAATACTTCTGAACTTTTAAATGTAGGACAAATCACTTGTAATGGGGTATTTTTACACTGTGTTACTACTATTTTTACTTAAGTGAAGGATCTGAGGAGTACTTCTTCAACCACTGCTTGAATCCAGCTGTTCTCAAGTGTTATGTGGCAATGTTAAAAGGACGTTAGTGTGAGGAGGGTGAAAAGGAGGGAGGTGAGGGGGTGTTCCTGGAAACAGAGGGATAGAAAATTTAACAGCTGAATTATGATATAAAAACACAGACATCCGATGGTATTGACAGCTTAATACACCGTTAAAGCTGTTGCACTCACTTCTTTTACTGTAAGTTAATTGTTGCTAACTTGCCCAAAAGGATTTCTTCTAATTTCATGTACCCTTGCCTTTTACTTTGCCTGTCTCACCACTAAGAACTTCCCTTTACTCAAACTTCATTATGTAATCTTGAAGCCATGAAATAACAGACATGTTCTTTAGCATCTGACTGGAATTGAAATCGCCTCTGGTGTGACTATAGGGAAGGTAGATCACATGAGTGCAGTGAAAAAAACTCAGATTTGCTGACATCCCCTTTTTCACTGGCCTTTGTCCAACATCCCATTTTACTAGAAAAGCCTCGGTGGACTGCGTTCTAAGGTCAGTGAATCTGCACTGGGAGCTCAGTACTCTCATCGCTCATCATGGTCAGAGCGTTTGGATTAGCAGGTATAAAGAAAATGTAAAATGAAGCTCAGTGACACCTCATAATGGTCTGAAGTTTTAGCATTTACAGGTTAAAATAACTGATACTACTTAATACAATTCATTTATTACCCATGAATCTCTGCAAATAGAAGTTAAAGGAATAGTTTGACATTTTAGGAAATATGCCTATGCCATTTTCACAAGATATGGAATGGTAGAGATGGGAAAGATTCCTATGTTCCTATGACTTGCGAGAGCAGAGTTGGTTGTGTAAGGGTTGTAAATAGCATTATATCCATTAAATCTAGGTGTAATTGAACACCTGTCATGACTCAGGACAAGCTTAACTGGACCCAAATGCAGACAATGCAGGCAGAGAGTTTCATTTATTTAAAATTGAAAGCGTGCAGGCAGGTCCCGATAGCCAAACAGGCAGGTTCACAGGAGACAGGCAAGCAGGTTCCCTAACAGGATCGGCGCAGGTATAGTTCAGATGCAGTTGCAGGCTTGGAGACAAAGGCAAGAAGTTCATGGCAACATGGTAACAAACTAACAATGGACATGTATACATAAATAGTAGGGCTGTCCCCGACTAAGGATTTACATAGTCGAATCAGAATCGTCAAGTCCTGCCTATAGTCGACTGATAGTCGAATCATGTGTGTTTTTGTGCACGGCGATTGCGAGACGGGGGGGGGGGGTGTTACACACGATAGCTCCGCTTTGATCTTGAGAAGCTGCAGATCTGCAGTCTCTATTCATTCAACTTACACTGTAAATTTCCAGCTAAACCGAGGCTTTTTGAAGACCCTTCTCTCTCTCTCTCTCTCTCGCCTGCCATTCACCAGTCTTGTGCAGAGTTTTGCTTGCATGCCATGGGGCTATTTAAAAACTATATAATATTCTTTGTGTGGTTCATCAACGGTGATAAATTATCCGAAAGTCCCGCGAGGTGGGGACAACTCGTCACAACACCAGTGAAGCTGGAGCTTGGTCTCCTCGGCATGTTGCTCTGCTGCCACTACACACATACACTGACGACCCAGGTTTAGGACTACAATTTTGGATTTATTCACGCACTTTATTTTACATGTTTATTTACAGCATTAAACGTTGAAATGTATCACCCCATATCGCCGAAATGGCATGATCCTTGTTTCACTGCGAAAACTTCGACTGTGAGATTGACAGTCGAATCAGGCTCCGCCCATCGAAGCATCAAATCTTTGACTATTGGGGGTCAGCCCTAATAAATATATATATACCTAGTAACTTTGGCAAGTGGCTAGCAACTTTAGAGAACCACTAGCCTCAGTGGCTGGTGACCAAGAAAGTTAATGCCAAGCCCCATATAAAAAAATGCCAGTGTTCCCTGCTCGCCGACAGAATCAGTGTGGCAGCTTTCAGTCAGATAGTGAGTTTGGCACCAACACCCTGAAGCCTGATTCTCTGCCTGTTACATGCCCATATTGCGAAGCCAGATGGCTGGAAATGTAATTAAATGAAAGAATAAATTCCCCTATGCGAACTGGAGTTCACTTTCTGTGTAGAATGTTATCTCTTAAGCCTGGGAAATGCCTAAATGTTGGCAAATTTACTTAGTTTGAATTGAAAGTCTGTGTGTCTTAGATAACACTGCAAACATTTCAGCTGCAGTGTGAGTCTGTGTTTGTGGCACAGTTGCGTGAGGATCTCCGTTTGGTCCTCCCGATGGTGAGATAATGTTCTTCTTTAATAAATGGCTTGCTTTCTCTTTCTGCTGTATAAAGACAACAGAACAAGTAGGACAGACAATATGTCTGCATAGAAAGGATATCATATTGCAGAGGTTAGGTTTTCTTAAGGGTCTAAATGTGTTTACATTATATTATGTACATGTGTTTATGAATATATGATATACAATCTCATAAAATTTGTGAAGACCATTGAATATTGACGTATCCACTCATGTGAAAGGCTCAATTTTTGGGGTTCGACAATCAGTTAGTCAGCATGAGTCATCTGGCGAATGCAAGAGGATGACTTGAGTCACAGACATTTATTTAGCTTTCTAACTACAGTAGTTCTTCTTTACATGCCTACAAACTTGTACTACATTTCAGGTTATACATGTTTGGTTGTTGACATTGTCACATGACTGCAAGAAGCTCCAAGGTTTCCCTTACGTTATCTTTTCTGAATCCCATTTGGATGTTCACTGGTGTTTCCTCTGTCACAACTTTCAAACACATGCAAGTCAGGCGTGGAGGGTGTAAACTGTATGTGTGTACTTTCCCCCAGGAGTCTGTGCCTTCCACCCAGTGCATGCTGGGACAGCAGCTGCAGCCATCAGAGAAGTGAGTCCAAAGAGTGCTGAGAAAAAAAGGAGAACAATAGAAGACCTCAGGACTGTGGGGTCTTCTATTGTCTATGTAAATGTACAAACTGCACAGTTTGTACATTTACCCTTCACTGGTTTCAAACTACTGAACGTTTTGCTGTGCAGCTGTCCCAGTTTGTCTGTAACCAGGTTAGATCAATGTCAGCACCTAATACCTTCCGAAAGCAAGCAAGTTGCAGTAACTGTGTAATACACTCTCACCACAAATCCAGCGAATGTCACCAAAAAGTCCAGGAAGAGACCACCATCCTGACGTTCATTATGACTTTCCATTACATATCTACTAGTTCAATTAGAATCACCTTTAGCACTGACAAACACAAACAGCTTGTATACAGTGTCCCAGATAAATGCTTTATTTTGGGGTTTAAAGTCTGACCAGTTTCTCACCAAATCTATCTTTGAGTTCTAACAAATGTGTTGAAGGCATTTCCTTCCTTATAAAACATTTGCAAAACCTAAAACATCTTAAGTCATGCTTCATCCTGCCTTTGTTGGCCCGTTGCTACATTTCTTCGTACATTACCATAACCACCTGTCGATCACTGGAATAGTGTGAAACAAACTGCAGGATGGGAATTGTCTACTTGGTTAAGTTGCATGCACGCTACAGACAAAATGGGTACCCGCTTGTAAAAACAATGCTCCATAACTAGTGGGCAAAAGTGTACACAACGGCCAAAATCACTGGGTCTGAAAAGTGAAGCTGATGCATTAGTGCCTTAAAGCTTCTTTCAAATGGCCAGCAGGGGGCGACTCCACTGGTTGCAAATAGAAATCGGATTGCATTGGAGTCTATGACAAAATGACCCTAATTCTCACTTAATTTATTACTTTGATGAACACTTTCCTAATGAGTTTATTGTCTCAACCTCTGGTTTCAAGTCTTTTTCAATACAGCATCATGTTATTTTTCTAAATTATAGTCCCATTTAGAGTAAATAGACAACAAAGTAGTGTATGCTTTAGGGCGTGGCTAACTTGTGACTGACAAGTCGCTACCACAGCGACCCAATCCAGATAGAGGTGAATTGTATCGACTGCACTGTGTACATTTAACTAGCCGTGAACTTGTTTCTGGGTGCTGTCTGTGTTTTAGTCTAAGAACTTTGACCCTTTCATAGTGTTTTTTCAGTTCATGAAAGTTGTATGTAACATTTTGGTCGCCTAAAAATGTCTTGTTCAGCTTTTGGTTGTACTAAAACACACTCTAAGGAGTCTGCTGTTAATTCTTCTGTTAAGTCCATTGCATTTTAAGCCTGTTTTTCGCTAGCCAAAATTTGCATACCAATTACTATCACAGTTAATGTGAATTACAGATGCACATTACTAACCAAGCTAGGTGGCTCCCCTACAGCGAGAAGTTGTCAGTGCCACCTCCTTTGTTTTTAATGTATATACAGCGCCACCTGGTGGCAAGAAGAGAGTGCCACTTACGAGACGAAAAGTTAAAAGGGTGCCAAAATTATTACAATTCATTCTGAATGTCTGAATGCATGGATATCTACCATGGACGTCGTTAGACCTATTTTACGGGGGCTGAAGCCACCCTAAAATGGTCCTAAGCCCCCCCAAATAATAGTAAGAAAAATAATTATTAGATTTATATATATATATATATATATTTTTTTTTTTTTTTTTTTTTTTTTTTTTACAGTGCAGACATGTACTATTGATAAATACTATAGGATAATACATATATAAGTTGTATTTATTGGCTTAAAATAATCCTTCTGGTTGTTTCCTCTGCTTCATAAATTAAATCCCTGCTGTGGTCGGGCACTTGGACCCTGAGGGAGGCTGCCTTTTATCGCTGCTCTGCCGAGCAGCCAAGCAACAGCTTTGGAGGAACTCACTGCATTTCCACCTAAGGGACCAGAGTCTAAATGTAGTTCTAGGGTCTTTTTTTTACCCCCCAAAATTTCCCTGCTCCGGGGGTAGTACGTTCCGAAAGTACTGGTACTTTGGGGAGATGGGGCTTGCCTTGCAGTGAATTTCTGAATGGGCGAGTAGAGGCTACTGGCTTTAAATCCAGCATGTTGGCTGTTTTTCTAGGACTGCTCCTCTCTTTTCCACCACTGTTTGAAAACCAACCTAAGGGGCTTCTCCCACTACGTTGAACTGTGACAGTAAAGGGATCCCTAGTGCGTCACAAACTGACTACTATGGCTCTTGACCATGCGTCCATATGTAATGACTTGGGAGTGAGAACAGGTTGGTTTACAGCCAACAGCTGATGGATTTATGCTAAATACTGGGTCAGAAGTTGTTGTTTCAAGTTTTCATCAGTAAGGAAGTTTTTACACAGAGCTGAAGTTGGTCTCCTCCTCTCCAAAACAAGCGGTACAGCTGATTACAGCAGGTAATAAAGCTCCTTAAAAATCCCGTTCCTCCGACACTCAGGCGGACACAGACATGAGTGCTTCAGCTGATCTGCAGCTCTTGTCGGCTGGAAATGTTTTAATAACCTTTCAAACTGTCGCAATTTTATTGCTGTGTTTGCTTTCTCTGTGTTGGAGTTATTTTAAGAACGTGATGGCTTTATCCAGTTTGTTGTTAAATTTGTAACGAACTTTATCGTGTGTCTCTTCATTATACTCTCACACAAAAAAGCTGTTTTTAATGGTCAAGCATAGCCTATAGTTTTTCATTATATTTCGGTCAAATCTGATGTTCATTTATACATTTTACTCATGGATAGTGGTTACAAATAATGATGCCTGTGCCTACGTCAGCTGGTTAATTTGCCTAATCTTCGCAGGACTTTAGACCACAGTGGAAAGGTGAAAACACACACACAACAATGGGCTGAAGGAACCTTTTAGTTCCTTGAAAAGAAATCCGGGGACTTAAAAGCCACACACAGACATGATGAAGGAGGACTGAATCAACGTAGTGAAAGTTACTTGCTGAACTTTAGTTTACTTGAGGTAAAGGAAAGGAGCCACTTACAGTAGCCACTTTCAATAGGATCCTTATCAACCGCTTACATATATGCAGCCAAACTACAGAGCAAAATCACACTCTGATTGAACCAATCCACAGTGCAGTCACACTAATTAGTGTAATTAAATAGTATTATTTGAACCTGCAACTTATCTAACAGAGAGAGGAATTAGACATGGTATTACTTTATCAAACATTTACATGATGAGCTGGGTAGCATTTAAGTCACAGCCTACAGAAGAACTCAGCCTGGCTACACACGTACAGTCTGGCTACTCACTTTTAATGTCTGTAATTCAGCGCATTTGTTTTTCACTTTTCAGAGCGTCGTCAATCAAATCCATTCCACTTGAGGAATGGACTAATAAATTAAACTCCATTCTGCAGCCGTCACTTCCATGCTGTCTTTGTGCTCACATACTGTCACTAAAAAAGATGCTTTTTAATTGAATGTTCATCATTTGTTCACCTGATGCTTTTAAAGGCATCATGCAGTCTTTGTTGCAGCATTGAATTACAGTTACACTTACACTTACAGTTATCTGACATTTTGCTTGGCTAGCTAGCTATAGTTATGTGAACATTAATCAACCAGAGTTAGCAGCTCTTTGAATCCTGGTCAATGAGAGAAGTTAGCTGTGGTAACAGTGCCAAATCTGGTTAAAAAATGGACTGGACAAAATTATTGTTTTTTCAACTGCATGTGTGTTGACTCAGCAGGGATGATTTTACATGAGAAAGTTGATCTACAGGAGAAACATATCTGAAAGCAACACAGAATGTCAGCTGCACTGACTTAAGTTCTGTTGAGTTTTAGATTTTGAATTGTCACCTGCCACCTGAATTTTGTGTTTCCCTTTGCATAAATAAAAATATTTCCATCACAAAATGGTGCAGACAAATTCACCAGAATGCAGAAAATTAAGTGTTTAATGCTCAAAATTTTGGGGGGGAGGACCCCCAGACCCACCCACCAACTAACAGATTTAAGGATTCAGGATAGAGTCTCTATTGTCATTCTATACAAAATACAACAAAATGCAGTTTAGAGCAAAACATTGAACTTAGCAGTTTTAAAATAGCATATAAGCAATAAGCAATAAAACATCACATCTTCTTCTCTTGATATATATAGGCTACATATAAAAAAATCCTGGAGCAGGACGCACCCACATTTTTTTGCTTCCAACGCCCATGTAACATTACAGTAACTTCTGTTCAAAAGAACAGAGTATGTCTGTCATTTTGTATCTGTTAACATCTTGGCTTCTTAACTGGTTGTTGACATAAGTGTACTTCTAATACAGTAACAAAAGATGCGAGTACAAATATTTTGCAAGTGCAACTTACGCATACCCTGAGGCTTAAGCCCCCTATGTCTTTCAATCCTAGTGATGTCCCTGATATCTACTAATATGTGTACTAAATGTCATAGCAATGCAGTTGTTTTAGAGACACTGACCTAAACATCAGAAACATCAATCTGCTGGTGGTGCTAGAGAAAACGTCAGGGGATCCCAGTCAGTAGGTTTCAATGTCTTGGAACCATGAACGTCTGTGTAAAATTTCATGGCGATGCATTTGGTAGTTGAGGTGGACCGACCAACTGACATTTCACACCACTACTGTGGCTAAAAAGTGTAAAATTGCCAAAATCACCATCAAATGTGGTTTAATTATATCACAGCAACCTAGATATAATACAGAGGGCAAAGAGAAAGAACATTTAATTATCTTTTACTTGGCAGATGTGTGTATATCTGTGTGTGTAGGAGGGCAGCATATGAAAACCAAATAAGTCAGTTATGTACTGCACTGGGAGGGAGCGTACTCCTATCAGTGAGTGCGCTGTTTTCACAGAAGTCCTCTTGTCAGTTATCAATACAGTACATCCTCGTGATAACGTGTGCGTGTTGGCGTGGGGAGGAATGAGGTATATACAACAGCAGCATTTGGCTGTGTGTGTGCTTTCAGAGATAAATGTGAACCATAAAAATCTGTGAGCTGGAGGAGGAGGACATTAGGAGAGAGAGCAGCACACACATTGTGTAACAGCAGACATTAACAGCATCATGTAGACAAAGTGCATCAATATGAGTCACTGATCAGGCTTCAGCAACATTATCACTGTATGGTAAAATTATAATATTATTTATTGAGTAATCAGCTCTTTTTGTTTATTTACATATTCTTTTTTGTTGTTAATTTAGTTTTTCATCAAATCAGTTTTTTTTAATCCACTTATTCATCACTTTGCACATAATTGTATTAAGCCTAATGCAAATGCCTTTATTATCAATTTAATGTGTTAAAAAGTGTAATGGCAAATGTTAAGCCCCTACATGTATGTATGCATATATAGATTTATCTTGAGACCGACTGAGTGATCCCGACCCCAAGGTTGAGAACCCTGTGTGATCTCAAGTAAAAAATCTGAAACAATGGTGGAAAATGTGTTCTTGAGTTTCATGGTCATAAGATTAGCGGTGAAGTGTAATTAAGTACATTTACTGTAAGGACTAGTACCTACGTACCTAAGTTCAGTTTTAAAGTACTTTTACTTCCACTACATTTTAGAGGAAATATTGGACTCATTACTCATTGGACTCGTTTTAATAAAAGATATCATGACTTTGCATGTAAAAGCTTTTTTCAAAAAATACATATGAGTTAATAAGTATTTTGGTTGGTACATTTTGCTGCAGTATTTGTGTGTACAAATAGTAAAACACTCGTCTCTTTCACAAACTTAAGCTGCTCTATAATAATATTTTGAGGGATTATCACTAAGGAATTGTAAATTTGTTTAGATATCTGTGTTATTTTTTCATATATTTTGTGTTCCTGGCAGCTTTACTTTCTTAAATTGACAAATTAATAAGTCAGACTTATAGCTGAGTTTGTGCTGAAAAATAGTTGAAAATAAAAGTTGCTAAACAAAGACAAAAAATGAGTGCATAGAAAGATGAAAAAAATTATAATTATAATATCCAACAACCCTGATCGTATTTAACTTCCCTCTGTCTTCATGTTGTTTATAATTTGAGGATCTGCTGCATGCCTCCTCACACTCTCAGTGCTCAAGTAGCTGATAACGGCTGTTATGCCATTTATCTTTACTGTATGTAGATTGCATAATCATGCAAGGCGAGAGACAGAGTATGTTTGGTGTTGGTCTTGTCTTTTCTCTTCCTGGAGTTGTCAGCACTGTTTTTTTTGTCAGCGAAGAATTAATTATTGGCGGTTGAACCCACTCAACCCCGCGATCAAAGTCTGAGAGGTTGGCATATGAGTTACAGTATGGCCAGTGAAACATTAACCCAAAGTCTTTCCCCGAACACCTACATTCACATAGTGAGAAAACACAGCGTTTGATTTGTCACGAGTTTTTTCTTTTTTTAGAAAAACCATTAGCACTCCCTTCCCCTCAGCTCCATGCCCCATCGTGACTGAAGTGTGCTTTGGTAGGTGAAATAAACGACTGGCAAACCACCATTGTCATCCAAGGTGTGCATTTAATCAAGCAGGCCTACTTCTGTAGAGTTTTGTTGATTTTATTTATTTATTTCTATTTTGGGTAACTTTCTGTTTTTAATCCACTGCATAATGATAATTATTTTCTATGCTCAACACTACTGTACATTTATCTGCATTTATAATTTAACTTATCAGCCTTCTTTTCAGATTAATATTTTACATTTAATGGCATATTGGATCATAAACTATTGATGTTATCAGGTGCAGGGTTGTAACCAGGATTTTAGGACTATTGAGTTTGTGAGTTGAAGCCCCCCAAACACCCACCTCATTATATCTAACAAGTGTTTCACAAGCAGACAGCAAACATGAACACTAACATACTGTCTGTTGAAGCAGCCACATCAACTACAGGAACGTTGAACTAATGCATACAAACTGAAAGAAGAGAAAGACGGAGTGAGACACACATTTCATACTGGAGATGAGCGTAGGCTATCTACCAGTGCCAATTCAACCAATGATGAACCTGTTCATATGAGACAGCTGCCACTCTGTTAACAGAGACTCAAGTCTGCAGTGTAGTTAGTCCACTTTGTCACTGACAAACCTGAGAATTATATAGTTGCAGGAATCTTGTGTACTCTAGCTGGCTGGATGTAAGTCTCTGGATCTGTCTGACCATGTGCCCTGATGTCTATAGTTACTTTGACTCAGTGGGACAACATAAACTGCAGTGTGATTGCATCCGACCTGCCTTGCCACGCCTTAATCAGGGTTGGAAATTAGGTTGTTTCTGTATTGTAGACTAATACATATTAATCATAAACAACTGATAATAAGTCAAACCTTTCCTACCAGAAATACTATGGATATAAATCCCAATAAGAAAGTTATAGTAAGTTTAACTGATGGTTTTTAGTATGCCTGATATTAGGAGGAGCTGCAGTCCCCTCAGCACCCCTACTTCCCGCGTCCATTAGTAAGTCATTCTTAAGTGAATGGAATTGTTTGACATTTTTGCTTTCTTGCTAAAAGTTAGCTGAGACGGTCGATACCACTCTCATGTCTGTACAGTAAATATGAAGCCACATCTAGCAGCTAATTTGCTTAACTTAGCATAAAGCATGGAAACAATGGTAAACAGCTAGCCTGGTTTTGTCAAAAGGTAACAAAATATGCCGACCAGCACCTAATACCTCACTAATTAATAGATGAGCCTCCACTGGTTGTCTAGCAACCCCAAGGTGAAGACCAGACTCTAGGAAGTGACTGGTTTCCACCTCAAAATAGTCTGGCAAAGTACAGCATGCTGTTTTTACACTTCGGTTTTTGTACAGGTATAAACAGATGAATAAACAAGATGCAATGGAGTAATGAATGTGGTGTTTCTGTTTCAGTTTCATGAAGGATTTAAGGACTTCTTCCCCGCTGATCATCATCTTCATCATCACCACCAGAGAGCTAGTTAACATTCCAGCCCTACTAATCTCTCTCTTAGTCTTTTGTGGGTACAAACCTGACATGTGGTCAGATTAAGGGCCTCTGAGACAAGTGTGGGAGAGCGGAGAGGACAGTCCTGTAGTAAAGTCTGGGGAGAATTTTTTCACTCTGAGCCAGAAGTTTGGGTCTCCCTGTTTTAAACCCATGTGTGAGGCATCGCTGGTAATAAGAAATATCCTCACATGTAGGGGGAGGAATGAACTGGTTTACTGACGTGGCAGTATTGTTCCAGTTTGATGTCACTCATGTCAAAGTGAGAGTAAGGCAAAAAAAAAAGTTGTTTCAGTAAGTGTATCTGAATTAAAAAGCCTTGATGCCACTTAAGTAAAATTAAAACTTACTACAGAACTAAGTAATAATTTAGAATCACTTTTTAATGTCATAAAATTGTGGCGGAACTAATTAATAAGACATATTCATACAGAAGTAAAGTAAGGCAAGTTTATTTGTTTAGCACCTTTCAAATGTTATCCAGTGGTGGAAAGTAAAGAAGTACAAATAATTTGTTACTGTACTTAAGTAGTTTTTTCTCCCATATCTGTACTTTACTTGAGTATTTTAATTGTTGCAACTTTTTACTTTCACATCACTACATTTCAAAGTACTTTTTACATTCAGCACCAGACCTCGATACATTGGTATTAGTCGCCTCTGCAGCGCACCTGAGTGGAGCAGCATTGAAAAACAAATGTAAACTGTTAAAGCAGACTCAGCGCGAATCAACTTCAGTCAGCTGATGCGACATTGGCATACGCAGAGATAGTCCAGCACAGGGTTGGACAGCCCCGCCTCATTTTCCTGTCAAAGGTGAACGCGAATGTTTAAAACTTTGATGAGAGGATGAACTATCCTAGACACGAAAAGAGAAAAACTCAATGAGAGTGAAGTGCGGGAACAGCAGTCAGGTAAAACTTGTGTTCTCTCCTCTCTGATGTACATCCTACGTGTAAGTGCAATTTATACTTCTGCGTCAAATCGACGGCGTAGGCTACGGGGCTACGCAGAGGCTACGCAGTCGTCTGACGTGCACCTCCTCAAAAATGTAACTACACGTCAAATCGACGCAGACCGTAATCTCTGTGATTGGTCCGAGCCGACCGGAAGTACCCCACGCTTTGAAGTAACATTTACTAGCGGCCAAAACGGCGGCTGTAATACAGTAAATAAATATATTTGACTGTCGCAACCTGTGCGAAATGACTCCTTTCGCTATCAGAATGTGATCAATTCGGTCAGTAACATTTGAAAAAGCTACACCAGCAGCACGTTTACAATTTTACCCCCATTTACGTTAGCAGAGCGCTAAACCGGAAGTTAGCCTGCTCGGCCGGCAAAAGTCAACACAGTGAATTTAGTGACTGCCGACTAGCATTTGGGGGTGTAATTGCAGAATGACGGACACACCTACGCACAAGTATAAATGCATGGCTACGTGCGTAGACCCTACGCAGGAGTATAAATGGGCTTTATGCAGCATTCAGACCAAATGTGAATTTTCTCCTTGCGTGAGTACATTCGCTGCAAGTGTTCACACACAAGAAGAAAAGGCGATTTTAACACGATAATGTGAATAAACACAACTTGCCATTACTACAGCTGTATGAACCCAAAGTAAACATTTTGCTGTGATTAAATAGCAATAAAAGGATTAAACTGATGCTGAAATAACTACAACATGATGCAGATTTGTTAAACATATGAATTCATGCTTTGTCAGGTCTGTCAGCAAGACAGCAAGACAACAGGACAACAACTTCTAAAATGTTTGTTTTCTGAATGGAGTTTGGATCGATCAGAGCTGCTAACTTGGTCAACATGAAGTACAATGATAGCTGGAATAAAGTTACAGACTCGTCTTCTGAACTCACCAGGTAGTTCAACCTCCTCGCTTTCTTTTCTCCAAGTAATGTCCAGTTTTGTCCAGAGCTAACGACGCTAACAACAACAATGGAACCGGATGTGCACGGAAGCTAGCTGCTGATAAGCTCCAGTAAATCAACGTTGAAATCCCAAAAACTAAAGTAAAAAGCTAATTTAATAAAAGCAGTTAACTCTGAGCTCCTCCCGCGAGTAAATGGCGTAGTTGTCAGAGCAGAATCCAGACCGACTACGGGGGTTTATTTGTCCAAAGGTTGCAGCGCTGCTCCCTGCTCCTCTCCCCCAAGTTTAGCAGCTCTCAGCTGGCCAGCAGATTTTCAATCCCCTGCTCTCCCAGCCCTCTCCACACATCGCTCTGAAGCCGTCGGTGATGTACGGACAATCTCAACACTGATAGGCTATCGCTACTCAGCGTCATGCGACTTTCTCGCTTGAGTTGAAAATATTCAACTCACCTGAATTCCTTCGCGTCGCCGGCCCCACCCCCTTCACGTCTCTTCGCGCGGCCCAACAGGAAATCGCGGCTCTACGTGTCTTTGCATTGACTTTGTATGTAAACTCACCGCCCGCTTCACTTTTGGTCTGAAAGTCTAATGTGCAGCTGCAGTGAATCTCTGTCTGTCCTGCTAACCAGCTGAGCAGCTCTTTTCTGTCTGTCTTGGTTGCTTGCCAGACTGTGACTGAACAATATTAGAGTGAAATAGGCTACAACAATTTATTACGTTTGATAAAAGCAGGCAGGCCACGGTGTTTATAGACTGTGTGTGTTTATAGACTATAGACTGTCAGAAAGATGACGCGTGTTGTGCATGAAAATGTGTTCATATGCGCTTGCAAGAAATTAAACTCACGCTTTCCAGCAAGAAACATCTGTGGGCCCAGTCCAGACAGGATGTGATGGCACTCCTCATTCATCATTTTAAAACAAGACAGTGACGTTAAGTTATGGACTAATGCAAAATGGGAAGCAGTTGATTCACAATGACTATTAAAATGCTGATTAGGTGGACAGACTAGACAATATGGATGCACATCTCAGTAAATAATAAGAATCATATATTCGGTCCAGTCATTTTATAAAGAGTATTTTATATTTGAAAATGTATTGAAGGAAACCTGGAAGAACCAGTTTGAATGGGCCTGATGGAGCTGATAAGATTATATATAGAAAATATCTATAATTTACAGGGGCTGGGCTGAAGTTTATCAGTAGAGTAGATGCTGGATCATCAGCCAGTACAAGAACAGACTCCAGCCAGTCAGCCAGTAGAAGCACAGACCCAGTCCAGAATTTTTTCTGGGTCACTCAGACCCAGGTGAAGTATAGGCAGCCTCAACTAGTACGACCAAGTCGAATGTACAGCGAAAGATGTACAGCCAGCATCAGATACAAGCTAATGACCCAGCAAACTGGCCCCCAGTCTTATCAGAATTCATGAGGTGGCCTTTTATTGTGGCCAGCCTAAGGCACACCTGTGCAATACCCATGCTGTCTGATCAGCATCTTGATATGCCACACCTGTGAGGTGGATGGATTATCTCTGCAAAGGAAAAGTGCTCACTAATGCAGATTTTGACAGATTAGTGAGCAATATTTGAGAGGAATAGGCCTTTTGTGTACATAGAGAAAGTCTTTGAGTTTAGCTCACGATGAATGGGGCAAAAACAAAAGTGTTGCATTTATAATTTTGTTCAGTATATGTTAGTGTTAAAGGTGTTGACAGCCCTCTAAATCCCCTTACCTTTACCCTGACACCACAGGGGTGTGTGCCTACACCTAAGTCAGTGATTGTATGCATGTCGACCTGTTACAGTACAGCTTCGCACGGCTGATGTGCTAGCAGATAGGGTTAACCTCATTTTTGTTTCTGCAGTCTATGGGGACTAGGGCTGCAGCTAATGATGATTTTAGTATTCGAAGCTTCTATAGATTATTTCAACGATTCATCGATACGTCGTTTAAGAAGTACTTTTGCTTGACAGCGGTGCCCCCCTCCCTCACGTTTATAGGTGATAGATATTTATTGGTCATTTCGGAAATTCATAGTGTGTCATACAGCAAACATCAGACCAACAACCAGACAGCTGCTTTACAAACACAAATATCACCCGAGTGCTATACAAGTTACTAAAGGCTCGTGCAGACTACAAGACTTTCAGCGTCAGCCGATGGCCGTGCTGTTCACACTACACAACTTGCCATCTTGTGACGGCAGTCTTGAAGTCGTTGTGGCGTTCACACTACTGATCGGTGACAGAGGGTCACCCACTACTACAGGAGCTGACAGCGGCTGTGGCACCCAACACTTTTTCAAGAACACACACGCGAAATGTGAAACACGAAATGAGCAATCCTGAACACGAAACAGCTGTTGTTTGTTATTATAAAGATGGCAATTATAAAGACAAAGAATATGGGTTAAAGAATGGATTAGCACACGCAGGTAGCAGAGATTGTCTGAGCTACAGAGAGAGCTGGAGGTGAGTAAAACTGTGCAGCTCCCTGACACCCAGTTAACTCATGACTGTGAGGTTACAACTCACGGCCCAAAAAGGAGAACAACAAACGCACGTGTGCACATTTTCAGCTGAGGACTGCGGCTTACTTTGGCTAGCCTTCATCTCAGCAATCAATCATGATTTCAGTTGAATGCTAAAGTTGCTGTTACTGTTACCTTGTCTGGGATGTTTTCTGATCAGGTGCCGTCGTGCTGTTGCAGAGGCGACATAAGTTTCGGTTTACGGTGGACGGACGGTAACATTAGAGTGTTGTTTTCTTTAGCTTGAAAATACTTTGGACACTTTGTTCTTTGTCCCTCGCTATTTTATCTCTCTTCATTCTTCCTTCAAAAAGAATTTTATTAATCGATTAATCAGCCCTAATGGGGACTAAACAGTGTTAAATCACACGTGAAAAGCTTACCATTTGTGACAAAATTTTAATAAAGGAAATAAAAGTGATCTTTTGAAAGTGCAGAACAAAGGAAGTGAAACAACGTTTAAGCATCATCCTTATTAAAGTCATCACTTAATCTTTAAAGCAACATACTGACGCACACACAACAGGATGTTCAAAAGCATTTATTCCAAACTGACTGGTTAATAGGTCAAAGTTCTGCTTTCTGGCCCATGTTTCTGTATCTCACTTCAGTAATTCTGTATTTGTTTTATTGGCAGTAAAAACTACCACAATCATTGTCACTTGTGACTGTCTGGTGAAATATAACAAATGAAATCCTTCATAAGCAACACGCAAAATTTGAATCTGCAAACATTTAAGCAATCACATGAAACTAAATCATATTCCATCAGGTCATATCTACATTTAGATGTGTTGTTGCTGTATTAAGTGATTATTAGGCTATACGTGTAAAAACAAATCAATCAATCTTTCAGTTCAATGTAAAAACAAAAGCAATTAACATATAAGGTCCTTAGGAGAAGAAATGTGTTGGTAAACGTTTAGGCTACAGACCAGCTCCTGAATTGATTGAATTGACTCCATTGTATTGTGTCCTGCTCTGCCCTCTGTCACTGCATCTACAAACGCTGTGTTGGCAAAGGTGTACCCATTTAGCAGCAGAGTGACCTCTCACCCTCAAGTCCAGCCAGTCCATCCCCCCTCTCTCCCCCCTGACATCAGCCTCACGTCCTGCTCATCCTGTTTGAAAATCCCAGAGACAAAGCCAGGGAGACAGATGGCCTGGTGCGACAACACACACACACACACACACACACACACACACACACACACACACACACACACACACAGAAGGGTTAGACTAGTTTGACCGGTTTGGTACAGGACATATACAGCATTGCCAGTTATGTGGTCTTTTGCTGTTATGGGGCTTCTTGCCTGTCCAACTGTCAAAGAAAAAATTTCATTGCACAAATTGTTATTTCATCCAGATAGTCACTCTTTAGTCACTGTTTCCAGTTTTTGTGCCGAGCAAAGCTAACATACCAATGACAATATAAAAAACCAAAGCGAACGACTCAGGAAGTAATGTAACAAATGTTAGTCATTTGGCAATGAGTAGCTAATGTATGTAATGTATCTTCCATTTACATGTAAAAGTCCCGCACTCCAGACTTTCTGGGTTTTTCATATTACTGTGTTAATAAAGTACTAGAAGTATTAGTAAAGTAGACCTACTTTATAAATAAAAACCTTTGTTTACACTTTGTGTCAGCAGCAATCTACTGTTCCACACACCAAGGTGGTGGCAGTTGGTTTGCCAACCGCCATTAAACGCAAAAGAAGAAGGTCAGCAGGAGACTTCAAAAAAGGAGATTAGTCCGCAATTACCGAGATTGTTATGATGTCGGTAAAATTATAACCTCCAGTGTTGATATGTTTGGTTTGTTTACAATGTGCAAATTCGGAGGTTGTCAAGGAAGATAATCCAGTGTCGGCGAGGGATGATCCGGCTCTGATCTACCCCGTAGTGGATTCATGTTTAATCCTCCAGGTACACGCAAAGTATGCAGGCAAGTAAGTGAACAGTCGTTCGTTTCGCCAAAGCCTGTCTACACCTACGCATTGTTAAAGGAGACCTATTATACTACAATGTTACAATGCTGGATGTTCATGTTAAACATGACCAAAGCTTCAAATAATGAGGTTAAAGTATTTAAAAGACATCACTGGAAAGACCTCAGATTTCCTCCTGTTCTGAACGCTCTGTTTTGAACTGCATTTTCTACCAACGGCTCCATTCTACATAATACAGAGCCAGATGGAGCCGGTATTCCATATATGGTCATTGGCTCCCACAGTAACGGCACAGCAACGCTTAGTCTGCCTGTACCGCCCAGCGACAACAACAGCCTGGTAACATGCTTCAGGTCTTGGCCAATCAGAAGACAGTGGGCTTTGAGGAAGGGGCCTTAAAGAGACAGGAGCATCTACAGCTTGTTTCAGACAGAGGCTGAAATGAAGGCCTTCATGAAGACTCAGTATAAAACAGAGAGTTATTTTTTTGAACTTTGAATCATGCAAAGCTGCCATACAGGAGTCACAGAACTACAATATAGGACTGGAAAAGCAGTATAATAGGTCTCCTTTAAAAAGCAAGTATGTCGGGGGCTTTATTCGGTATAAGCTGTTGAGAAATCAGGAACAAGCATTGAAAACTTATATGTAGATATGTATTGGCTTTTCTTTATGGCTTTAAAAGTTGTGCTTGGATGCAAGGGTGAAGGTGATTTTTCGGCCATTTGGACATTTCAAGTTAACTTGAGTATTCAGATTTAGAAACAGTTCAGCTGTACATGTTCCCCTTACCAGCTTAGCAACATGGACTGGAGTTTCAGAGTGGTGCTTGGCGACCATTATGACACGCATTTTGCTTTTATCCATGTCTTCACAGGAATGAAAGGGAAACGGCTGGACTACAAACGAGCTGTTTTCAGGCAGTTCAGAGCAGAGTTTTCTGTGGGAGATGGGAACTCCCTTTAGGGTGGACTTTGGGCTTTTTCACTTTGCAAACCTATTACATGCACAAAAAAGATATGTAACTCAATAAAGGAGAGTGAAAAAGCCATCCTTGCTTTTAAGGGCTTAGATTAGGGGTTTGACAAAACTCGTAGCCCATGAGACTTGACACTGCACAATAGTGAGGCCATGACAACAAGACAACAATATATTTTAATAGATAAATTTAGATAAATTTGGGAAAAACTATTTATTGACGAAATAGAAAATTCTAAACATTAAACACTTAATTTCCTGCATTCTGGAGACATACTTATATCAATAACTGCTACCTTGTTATGCCATTTTTCAAACTGAAACCTATAAATCATTAAGTTACATTTAAATTATTAAAAATCATAGGCCATATAAATACATTTATTATGATTTGTATCATTACTACTGATAATATATAAATATTTTTTAATTTAAGAGAGCGGTCTGTGGGTCCTCCCCCTGAAAATTTGGGCTTTAAATACTTCATTTCCTGCATTCTGGTGAATTGTTCTGCACCAATTCATTGAGGAAATGTCTTTATTTATATAAAAGGAAACACAAAATTCAGGTGACAATTCAAAAAATTAAAATATAGTGTAATATAGTGCTGTAAGGCTCTCAGGCATTCTGTATTGCTGTCAAATATGTTTCTCCTGTTTCTCATTATATTTCATCACTGCTGAGTCAACACACATGCAGGCATGACTGAAATAAAATGAAATAAATGAATTAATTTTAATTCAGTTATAAACCCCTGCACCTTGATAGCCCCTATGTTTCAGCAGCTTTTCTGCTCATGTTCAGAACTTTCTGCACAAAATCTCTCCCACATATCTGTGTTCTCTGACATTTTCACAATAATAATTTATAATATTACGAGATATAATGACAATGAAGTCATTATATTTTAACAAAATCTACCTGTCCCACTAATAGTAGTAGGCTGCTACCCCCTTTAGATCATCTGACAGACAGAGTGCCCGTCTAGGACTGTACTGGATGAGAGGAGCTCACTGCTCTTCATCAGAGGTAGAAAACCGAAACTGAAAACACTTGTGATCAGACAGAAATATCACCACACATCCACACAAATGTTCACTTCAGCACCTCTGATAAAGTTCAGCTCACAGCAGCTTCAGAGGGAATTAATCATCCTGGAGCAGAGAGACAGTCAAACAGAGCACAGTGTGAGGAGGGGGGCAGAGACAGCAGAGAGAGCAACAGGTGTCTGTGTCACGGTCCGGTGTGTCATGTTATTCTCTCACTACTTTGCGGCGACTGTAAACCGTTTGTGTAGCAAATATATTGACTAAACGCTGACCGACAACATTTATATTTAAATGTTTTGATTACAATTTGCTTGGGACAAATTAGGAGTTGCTGACAAGCCCCTAAGCTGTGAGCAATGCGCTCTCTCAATTCAATTCAATTCAATTCAAATTAGCTTTATTGGCATGAATGTGTAACAACAATATTGCTAAAGCATCATACATACTACATAAGAAGAATCAACCCCATACATTTCATTAAACAAGTAATTAAAGCGTAAAGTCATCAAAGTGTATGTGTGTTTGTGTTAAAAAAATTAAAATATCTTATCTATCTAATAAATAAATAAAACAGTAAGTGTGTGTGTGTGTGTGTGTGTGTGTGTGTGTGTGTGTGTGTGTTAAAAAGATAAAATAAAATATATAAATAAAACAGTAAGTGTGTGTGTAAAAAAATATATATATTAAAAAATTAAATTAAATAAATAAATAAAACAGTAAGCGCGTGTGTGTGTGTATTAATAGACAAAAAATTTTAAAAAATAATTAATTAAAAAAAAGAAATCATTATCAAATGTAAAAACAAAACAATTACTAAAATATCAAACGATCAAAATAATAATAATGTAAAAATCTGTAGCAAAAAGTTTTCAGTCTGAGGTTCCACTGGTTGTCCTCACTTTATGGCATGAGGAGACATATTTTGTCTCTCTCTCACTCTCACGCTCAGGTAGACAGTAACGGCGGGGGGTCACGTTACGTGAAACAGACGTACGTATTACGTATTGCGAGTAGCCCCCGCTCTTTATTGCATATTAGCTTAATATGGAAAATATTTTTATGTTGTTGTTGAGTTACATTCGGGGCTACTGTCAAAACATTCAGGGCTAATGCCCCGGGAAAAAAATGACCTGGCGACACCAGGCCCATGAGACATGGGAGCACGGAGGGAGCGTCATTTACACTGGGGGACGGGGACATGTAGGCTACCCACTGGGTAGCGGGACCCCTAGGTGGTGGGCGGCCTGCGGCGGAGCAGCCGCAGCCACATAAACGCGCTGGAGCTTCTCACGGTGTGGAAGGTGATCCGACACTTCTTCCCTCTGCTGCGGGACCAGCACGTGCTGACAACAGCCTACATAAACCGCCAGGGCGAGGTGCGCTCGGCGCAGCTACTGGGTCTGGCAAGGCCGCTGCTCCTGTGGGCGCGCACTCACCTGCTCTCTATCAGAGCCGAGTACATCCCTGGCGTGTTGAACAGAGGGGCAGATATCATGTCGAGGGGAGGCCCTCACCCAGACGAGTGGCATCTCCATCCCGATCTGGTGGCCCAGATCTGGAGGGCAGAGGTGGATCTGTTTGCCAACAAGGAAAACGCTCAGTGCGCCCTTTGATTTTCACTGAGCCCGCGGGACATCCCCCCACTGGGAGTGCACACCTTTGCTGACCCCCTTTGTCCCCCCAGGCTGCTGTATGCCTTTCCGTCGGTTCGGCTGATCCCACGCCTTCTGGATTGCCTGCAGTTTTCATCCTTGGCGGTGATTCTAGTGGTCCCGGAGCGCACAAGTGTGATCTGGTTTCCCTGTCTCCAGCGACTGCTGGCCGGGCAGCCGTGGACACTCCCCTGGAGGGGGGACGCTCTCTCTCAGGCAGGGGGTGCAAGCAGGAACTACCCGCTCCTCGGCCAGCCTCTCTGGGTCTGGCCACTGAGAGGCGACGCCTGGAGGGCTTAGTTCTCTCCCGTGAGGTGGTTCACACCATCCAGGAGTCGAGAGCTGCCTCCACTCAGTCCTCTTACTCCTCTAAGTGGTCGGCTTTCCAGTGCTGGGTCTGGACCAGGGGACGGACCCGGTCGCCTGTCCGCTGCCGGCGGTGCTTTCATTCCTCCAGCTGCTCATGGACAGGGGGCTGGCGTTCAGTACGGTTAAAACCTACACTGCCGCCATATCGTCCTGTCACGAGGGCTTCGGGGACAGGACTGTGTTCTCCCACCCCCTGGTGAAGCACTTCCGGTGACGCGGCCTGTTGCCCCACAGTGGGATTTGACACTGGTTTTACACACACTAACCCAAGCCCCATTTGTGCCCTTGGAGACAGCGGACCTGAGATTCCTTTCGGCTAAGGTTGCCTTGGTCCTGGCTCTGACGTCGGCCAAGAGGGTCAGCGATCTGGCTACCACGGCTCCGTCGTGCCTCAGGATTCAGGGCAACGGCAGCTCGGCTATCCTGCACCCCAACCCAACGTTCATGCCTAAAAGCATTATGAGCTCCTTTTGGTAGCTCACTCAGTACTGAGTGTTTTGGCTGAGTGATCCTCCTTGTGAGTGTGGGTTGCGCCCTCTCCCACGGGACGGTGTGGGGGGGTGGCCGCTGCTTACGTGGCCCTGCCTTGGGCCCACCACCCAGTTTCCCGACTTACCATGGTCGGCCCCAAGTCTCCATGGCTTTCCAGTGCTGGGTCTGGACCAGGGGACGGACCCGGTCGCCTGTCCGCTGCCGGCGGTGCTTTCGTTCCTCCAGCTGCTCATGGACAGGGGGCTGGCGTTCAGTACGGTTAAAACCTACACTGCCGCCATATCGTCCTGTCACGAGGGCTTCGGGGACAGGACTGTGTTCTCCCACCCCCTGGTGAAGCACTTCCGGTGACGCGGCCTGTTGCCCCACAGTGGGATTTGACACTGGTTTTACACACACTAACCCAAGCCCCATTTGTGCCCTTGGAGACAGCGGACCTGAGATTCCTTTCGGCTAAGGTTGCCTTGGTCCTGGCTCTGACGTCGGCCAAGAGGGTCAGCTATCTGGCTACCACGGCTCCGTCGTGCCTCAGGATTCAGGGCAACGGCAGTTCGGCTATCCTGCACCCTAACCCAATGTTCATGCCTAAAAGCATTATGAGCTCCTTTTGGTAGCTCCATCAGTACTGAGTGTTTTGGCTGAGTGATCCTCCTTGTGAGTGTGGGTTGTGCCCTCTCCCACGGGACGGTGTGGGGGGGTGGCCGCTGCTTACGTGGCCCTGCCTTGTGCCCCCCACCCAGTTTCCCGACTTACCATGGTCAGCCCCAAGCCATCGGTGCTCGCGCGCACGCCGACACCACTGCCGTGGTCAGCGGATGACTGGGTGGCTCATTATGGCTCTGGGCAGGTGAGTTGTGCTTGGTGGTACCGTATGGGCCAGTGAGGCGTTGACTCATCCTGCTTTGCCTCTAACCCAATAGCGATTGCCTTTGAGGGCGAAGCCTATACGAAATACTGTAGAATGGGGGTTATGTACTGTAACCCGGATTCTATGAGTATAGGCACAGCCCTCTAAGTTGTTGGCCTCACTGGACCTTGGTTCTCAGTGCTGAAGGCTGGGTCTCATCGTTGTATATATACAAGGTGCGGACGTAGGAGAGGCCCACGCTGTGGGTGGGCGTAGACTAAAATTCTCAGTGCCGCGCAGGCATGCGGAAGGGGTAAACCCAATAGCGATAGCCTTAGAGGTCTGCGCCTACTGCGCCTATACTCATAGAATCTGAGTTACAGTACGTAACCCCATAACACAAGGTACAGAGAGCAGAGGGGTGGGGGCTAGTAAGAGATGTGATTATGCCGGCCCAGTGTCAGTATAGAAAATCACCCAATGGGCCGCTGTCCATGCTTTATGGGCCGATTGTTGGCCCGTTTTTAAAAAACAGATAAATAATTTATGTTACACCAGCCCCAAAGGTGCGTTGGCATTTGCCCGGTATGCCAGATTACCAATCCAGCCCTGCCTCACAGGTATGCTTTTGTTACAAATGACCCAGGTTTCAGTGCAGAATTTAAGTGTCTCTTGATTGGGAAGAGGCTATTTCAGAGGCGTTTTAATCATAAATACTAAAACATCATTATAAGCCCTTAAAAATCTACAGAGCACTGGCTGAATTTTCAGAGAAAATGTAACAAGTGGATAATCAAAACATGGAAAAAGTAGTACTTGAGCCAATAAGGCCAAAAAGTTGCATTACTTATGGCATGCTTGTCTTTATGTAATACATTGGTGGCTTTTAAAAGAATAACATGTTATTGAGAAGCAATGGTGGGCAAGTTATTTAAAAATGTATTTAAAGAGTTTATATTGTGCTTTTTTGGCCTTTTCCCTTTCCTATATTTTTTTGTGAGTAATAGGTTTGCAAAGTAAAAAAGGGAGTTACCATCTCTCACAGAAAACACTGCTCTGAACTGCCTGAAGACAGCTCATTTGTAGACCAGGCTTTACTTCCATAACTTGTCTGCGCCACTTGTCACGCGTCATAACACTCGCCTAGCGGCTAGTGTGGCACAACCTCATAAACACCGGGGCAGAAACACACTGAGCTGCAGCCCTCAGCCCCACCCTCCCTACCAAATGTTAGGCAGTCAATGGACATAAAGTTGTTACTGTGATGTAGAGACAGTGCAGTTAAAACGTTACATATGAAAAATCAATTTGTTACAAATTAATAACCGACCACATGGTTATTAATCAGAAACTCTTGCTCCAGAGTAGGTTGCGAAGCTGTTCGGGAACATGTACAGCTGAACTGAAGCCGTGGTTACTGGCTTGTCAGGACCCGCCCTACTCTGATTCTGATTGGCTAGTAGTCCTTAACTAGGTACTACGCATGTACAACTCCTAACAAAGATCAAATAGAAGTGAGAAGTGAAACGGAGCACAGGGTGAAAAAACTATTATGGTACAACCCCTAAATAAAGTTATGAAACTGAAAATTACACATTGCTCAATGAAAGTCCCCAACACATTTCAGGCACTACGTTCCCCATGTCTCTGCAAAGATTGTGGTTTTGATTCAAGTTACAGCAGACATTTTTGTGTATTAAACCAAGACAATGATATTTGCTTCACCTTAACAAAACATGAAATGTAACCATAAAAAGTGTAATAATGTGGAAAGCAAATTAATTATATTGTCAATGAACATTTTGTCAGGTTATTAATAAACAATTTATCCTGCATTATGTTTCTCCAGAACATATATGCTGTTGCAAATTGCATTGCATTTAAACATCATTTCTAGAAGACATAGGTTGATAATACATGGGAGGCACAAACTGGGGCTGCTTACATGGATACAGACCCACTTCAATGTTTGCATACAATGGGGCTGCAGTGGAGGTGCAAATAGCACCTGACTTTAACAAAGAACACAAAAACAGAGCTGCTCCATGCAAGAACCTCTTTCTGTCCACATGAAAAGGGTCAGAGAGTGGAGGAGAGAGCCAGCCAGCAGCACTGAGGAATGCTGGGTAGAGCCCCGTGCTTGTTGCCTTTGGAATGCCCCGTGGCCTCTTACATAAGTCCCGTCAGGCCATCGGCTGCTTCGTCAGCCACACATTCACAGTCAGCACTGATACCCACCCACAGACTCAATCCAGCATCCGCTTCTTTACACCGCGGAGAAGAGTTGGGAAATGCTGTAATTATGGTCTTGTGTAATTGCAGCTCTGCCACTCCACAGCTCACTTACACATAGTATGTCAGACTTGACCAGTATTGATGCTTAAATAGTGTGACCGTTTGTAGCTGAAGGGAAGACATGAGCCACAAACATCCTGTTGGCCTATATTATATCAACATGTGTGTAGCTGTTCATACAATCAGCTTGTTCATGTGGTTTTCAATGACAATGTCACTGAAAATTATCACCCTTATACAATTAGATTTAAAAAGATGGCTTCAAACTTGTTTTTTGTCTATGTGCTATGGTCCCTCCTAATTTCACTGACTGACATTCACTTAGTTTCTATTTTGGCAACTAGTTACCTTAATTCCCTTTTGATGTGGTATTGACTTGAATCTTAACCTCAGTCCTGTTGTATTAACATTAAGTACATTTACTCAAGTACTGTATGTGAGTGAATTTTTGAGGTAGTTGTACTTTACTTTCAGAGGGAAATATTGCACTTTTTACGCTCCTACATTTATCTAGCATCCGTTGATACCGGTTAATGTGCATATTTTGCAATTATTTTGCTTCTAAAACGTGATGCATTGTTCTGTGAAACAACATTTTCCTCTTATCAAGTCATTTTAGTCATGGATTGAATCCTTGAGTTCTTGAATTTTCTAGAATCAACTTTTGTGCAAATGTCTTCAAAAAATTAAGGTTTTTGTAGGTTAAACACTTTATGAAGAAATACACTACAACAAAAACTCTGCAGACCCCATTCCTGTTTGTTTGGGATTCTGTCTGTTTGTGTATTCTGAGATTTCTCATAGTTGTGTACCTTATGTCCATCCATTGTCAACCGCTTATCCTGGGGGGCTGGAGAGGGGTACACCCTGGACAGGTTGCCAGTCCATCGCAGGGCACACATATACAAACAACCACTCACACCTAAGGACAATTTTAGAGAAACACCAATTAACCATGTCTTCGGACGGTGGAGAGCACTCACGTGGAGAATATGGAAACCCCAGGGCAACCGGGGTTTGAACCCACAACCTTCTTGCTGTGAGGCAACTAGCTAGCCACTGCACTACCGCACCACCCTGTGTACCTTATGTGTGCTATATAAAAACCTTAAATTAAACTGCTAAATAATCTGACGTGAGTTACAAAGCAGATATGTAGTGAAACTGGAATATAGGCTGAGTATAATAACATTATTCTGACCTGTGCACAACACCTGCTTCTTTAAACCTAAATCTCCTCTTTAATCTCATTTATTACAAAATTCCCAAATTTCAGTCGACATAGCAGCACAAAGGAATATATAAGAACAGATGCAGTATTGTAGAAGTATTAAACCACTATTTACACTATACAATCAATAATAATTTACAACCAGATAAATGTCTGAAATATACCCAGGAAAATCCGTCAGTTTGGCTAATGTTGATTTAATAGGCAAAAGTCAAACAAAGATCAATCTTGGGATTGACACATTCAAGAGTTTTAAAAAAAAACTAAACATAGATCACAAGTTTCAGTTTCTTGTAATTGGCTCCGTCACTTTCAGGGATTGATTTCTACTCTTGATATACAGCGCAAGGCGTCACATGGTCACATGATGGCATAGTTTTAAAGAAAGGGAGGCTCATTTGTACAATGAGTAAAAATGTGTCAAAGCCCTGGTTCTTGTCAATAATAAACTCTACAAAATTTATAGTTATACTGTAGTATTTATTCAGTCTAATAAATGAATGCCAAATAAACAACTTGAAATATTCTAGCCTGAAACTATATCAGTAAATAGCTTCTATTTGTAACTCCAAATAGCATTTAGTAATGGACAGATGGGACATCGGGCCCCCGGATACAGATATGTAAAAATCCCCCCCATCCCTCAGATATAGCAGCAAGACACCCAGACTGAAACGGACACAACACTGTCACGTTTTCATGTCTCCTTGTGTTTTTTTTGTGGTCGTTTTGCATCTCTTGGCGTTTTGTCTCTTTTGTGGTCATTTATTGTCTATTTGTGGACTGTCTCTTTGGGGTTGTTCGGTTTTGAAGTTTCCTATTGCTTGCCCCACACCTAATTACATTTTTTTTTAAATCACGCTAATTTATTTAAAAGGTTAAAGTAAAAATAAGGACAAATAAAGGACAATTTTGGGTTCACCAACTGTACCGAACAGCCATATTTGTTTTATTTCACAATGACACATTGGACAGTTACTGTAGATATACAATATATCAAAAACACATCATTTGACACGTCATATCTAAAATTAAAAAAAACACTCTTGTTTTTATTTTGCACAGAGCGCAAGTCTTAAAAGACACAGAATATATGTGACCGAACATTACAAATGAAGGAACGGATCAAAATACATTTCCCAGCACATAGTTCTATATTGCATACACATTAAATTGGGAGTGGAATTCGGAAACGCATCGATGGACCACCTTTAAATTATATATGTGGTGAATATTCATAAAATTTCCAAGGCCACCATATGGACTTTAATTCAGCAAAAACAGACGGCTCAGCTGTCCAAAGCAGAGGACAGAAAAGCTTAAGGATGAGTAATTCCCTACACAGTTATGAGTAAATTTGGGCGATACCAGCGGGTACTGGTAAGCAGCAAACGGAGCTTAGTGAGGCTCCCAAAAATCAAACACCAGGTGTCAGTTTGGTCATGCAAACATAGTAGAACATCCTGGAAATACAAAAACTCCCTCAGCATGGATTGTGACAAGGTCCCAAAAACATTCACGAGGATTTTAAAGAAAAATCAACAGCCATCATCAGAAAGCTTTCTAGTACAGATTCATACAGAGAATAGTGTTTCATTAATGGCATACAGTACTCTTTTCTTCACTACAAACCTAACCCTCTGGCTTGCAAGGCATCAAATTTGTGAATGAACATCTAATTCCATTACATCTACTATACTTAGTGCTATACCACAGCGGTTTCTTGTATTTAAAAGGCAAGGTGAGAGGTGTTGATACCGCTTTTGTATCCAACTAATGACTGCAATTAAGTGAGTCAAAGCCAGAGGAAAGTCTTGAGAAACAAAATCATTGTAAATCACATTTGAAAAACTGACTATAGCATAGATGGTCTGTCAAAAAAAGTCACAACAGAAAAATTGCTAAAATCGTCCAAACTAAATATTACAAACAGCATCTACAGAGAGAAATAGATAATTTCTAATAACTTAAATACTTAAATTAGTATGCAAAACAATACACCTCCATTTGGGGCCAGAGGGTAAGAAAATAGATCTGCTCAAAGCCTACGCAAAAAGCAAAACAGGTAGATTCTTTGCCAACAGGTCCATAAGCTAAACTTAATAACCTAGTTATGTGTGTGTCCGACTTGCATGTGTTGTGTGTGTGCGTCCTTCTGGAGGAGAGGACTTCTCTCAGATCCCTTCATTCCTGCAGTAAGAAGCTTTGGCACAGAAACACTGTGGGACGAGATGACGAATCACAACACGGTGCTAATGAGGGACACTCATGCAGACCTCGCTCCAGTCCTGGAGGAGATAAGGTCAGTGAACCCCAACATGCATCGCCACCATACTGCCAGGGCAACAGACAACAAGAGAGTGGGCCGAGCGGCAGAGGAGAGGCCGGGAGGGAGTGGAAACAGGAACACACAGAGAGAGGAAGGATGAAGAGAAATGGCTCAAAGGCATGAAGACAGAGGGTTTTTGGGGAGGATTTTTCAGCCATAGTAGGGGCGATGACAAAATAAAAGGCTATGGAAAATTATTTCCTTGATGAAGACCTGTGGTGGTTTTCTAGTTTCTCACTATCTCCTCCATCTCACAGAGACGACTCCACCTCTCTACTGATGGTAACCTCGGCCTCTGACTGAGGGCGCACTTGAACGACTGCAGCCTGCTCTGGGGTCTCACTGATCACCTCCAGGGCTGAAGCGCCAACAGCCTTGCAGTCACTGCTGGCCCTCTTATCTGGGTTCTGTTTGTCCACAGAGCCGCAGCACAGCTTGGGAGCACACTGAGTCCGACAGGAGAGCTCACAGAGGGAGTCTCGAGACTCCGAGTTGAATGTGACAAACTCGGGCTGGATGGTGGTGGCGTGGATGCCCTCGTCGTGGAAGAAATCCTTAATGCGCTTGGCCACGTCCATGTAAGATGTGGGGTCATGGCACTTGATGTGCGCCGTGGCGATGATGCGACTGCCGGCCAGCTGCCATATGTGCAGCTCGTGGATGGCCAGGACACCGTCCAGGCTCAGCAGCCGCTCGTTGAGCCGGTGCATGTTGATCTGCTTGGGCACGGTCTGCAGCAGGATGAGGGCAGACTCTTTGAGCAGCGGGTAGGTAGTATAAAGCAGGATGCCCACCATGATGATGCACAGTGTGGGATCCAGGTAGAGAATCCAGCAGGGGCCAGCAAACTTCATGGCCGACACTTGGGGACCTTCCAGCAGGTCGACCAGCGTGTGATTCACATGCTGGTGGTCTGTGTTGTGGCTGTTGATACACGGGTTCACGCACATCTCGCCGGCTATGCAGGGCTTCCACACAAAGGTAAATATTACAGCATTGACCACCACAATGACAGACCCCAAGGCGTCACCCAACACATGCAGGAAGACCCCGCGCATGTTGAGCTGCGACGACGCATCCTGGTCATGATCCATCTCCTCATAGTGGGTGCTGCCATTCATCTGCACCTCTGTGGCGTCTTTACAGCTGATTTCTGAAGATAAAAACAAAGGTTTGTTTAGGGGAATGTGAAGTCAATGTCTAATAATCAGATGGACTTTGACACCGAGATACTAATACAGCATTTACTAAGACAGCACAGGAACAACAAAAACACAAATGTTGCTTTGAGAAATAAAAAGGAAAACAAACAACAACAAGCTGTAACACATTAGCCTGAAGTAATGAGATTCCAAGAAGATGCTATCAGTGGCTGCCAGTTGATGAATTGTTTAGTTACATCATTTGGGGTCAAAAAAGCCAGAATTCAGCCTGCGATGTTATCAGGTGACATGTGTTGGAAATGCATCAAAGTCTAAACTAAGGTCAATTTACAAGAGACATTCAGTCGTCAAGAGTTCACTGTGGAAGACAATTCACTCTTCTGATTTAGTCTGTGCTATAACTGCTCTGGGCCACAAACAGGAGGAACATACCAGACAGCCGTGTTGAATTATATGAAAGAAAACTCCCGTCATGTGGGATCCTAAACGCAATAATTCACACCAAGCAAATTCAATTAGTAATTGCAGGCAGTGTATACACAACTCTGGGGGAATGGCACCGGAGCAATAGCTGTTCACTTCCATCCTGGGACGCCTGCCGGCTCATTCATCATCGGCTAATGGTGTGGCTGGGGCTTTCAACTCCACGGTTACACTGATGTATGACGCAGTAACAGCAATCAGTGCATGGAGGAAGGGGGGATATGGCCTCCATTTATTGAAACTGGCGGGGCCTAACAGTGTGGGGGAGACATTATGTATGGTGTTAACCCTTCGGTGAGGGAGGCGGATGGCCGCTTGGACAGAATGACCCGCAGCAAGCTTCTTTTTTTTATTTTTTGGAAGAGTGAACTGTTGTTTTATTGTCAACAAGCAGACATCAACAACAACAGAAATAATGAGAATAAGTTGTGTATGCTTGTAGAACCTGACACCAAGGTGTTACAATCAGATTATCACTATTGTGCAAATTCACTTGTACAGTCTCTGCAAAAATGTGAGCAGGAATTTTGATAGATGACACACTGTTATAAGTTTGAACTTGTCAAAAGCAGGATGTTTCTTGGCAGCTTCTACCCATCTTTATTTACAGGTCACCTGATAGTAGTCGGGTGGAAACCAGAGTGTTTCAAAAGGCGACCACATTTCCAAGGATAGAATAACCCACCAAGAAATATCTGATAACAAGTGTGGCTGTCTAAATGCCACTGCCAAAGAAGAAACAATAAGGGTTAGTCACTGAAGCAGGGATTCCCTCAGGGTACACTCAAGATATGTGATGTGTGTACTCTTATGCAATCTGGACTGCTAACAATGGAGATAAAGTCTAGCACATGCTGTCAGATTACACGTGAGGCACAACGGGCTGGGTTTGTAGAGTTTTGACACTTAATAATGACCTGTAGTATTCAATTAAGCATTAATACATCATTTAACACTGAAGACTAACAAGAAAGATTAAACTCAAGATTGTAAACAAAATAACAGAACAGTGCGTACAGTACAACCAACATGCTTCAAGTGCCCATACTTACCATTCCTAGGTCTCACATCGCCCGGGCTGTTGTGATTTCCAACCAAGTTGTTGGTCTCCTCTCCTGAAGACCCGTTCCCAGCTTTCTGGGACTTGCCAGTTTTACCCCTCTTGTTCTTATTTCCATGAGAGTGACCTCCGTGGGAGTGCCCGTGGCCTCCCCCGGCGTGCCCGCGGAACAAGCAGAGTCCGAGCAGGTTGACCAGGAGCCCCGCGGCGCCGACCCCGATGACCACCTCCGGTTTCTCGATCTCATGGGGCTCGGTGAAGCGCTCGACTGCCTCGAGGACGATGGTGAAGCACAGCGCCGTGAGAAAGACGGCGTTGACCAGAGCCCCCATCACCTCCGCCCGGATCCACCCGAAGGTGTTTTTGTTAGTTGCATGGGTTTTCTCGGCGAACCGCACCGCGACCAGAGCAACCAGCAGCGCGATGACGTCGGACAGCATATGAAAGGAGTCCGACAGCATTGATAGAGAGGCGGTCATCCGGCTTACCACCACTTCCACAATGAAAAACCCAAAAGTCAATGAGAGCATGCATAGCAGCCGGACACGATTAGGCTCGCAATCCATTTTCCCTTCCTCACGGTTCTTCGTCGAGTGAAGTGAAATAACGTTTCACTGTGTCTTCTAACGAGCTCACTAGGACACCAGCTAGCTATCGTTAGCTATCCGGGTTCAACACAACTCCAAGCTAACGACTTACGTTAAGCTAGCTGGCTCCTTGAGACAATACGATCAATGCTAACAGCGTCTTCATTCACTTATCCAGTGACGGCAGCAGCATCACTCGGCTAAATATAAAGACGACCACAGGTGGAATTGATCCGGCGTACGATTTCTAGTTAACGTACAGTCAACATAACGTGAAATTCACCGCGGTCATCACCAGTTTATACCAGATACGTTTGCCGACGAGCTTCGGTTTGCAGACGGCTGAAACTTTGCACCCGAGCCGGTAAACTTTCCACACGGAACACGGCGCTGTGAGTACACGCCCCCGTGTGATTCCTATTGGTGGAGAGGGTGCGAGATTAACTGTGATTGGTCAAATTGTGCAACTCTCGCAACTAGGCGGAGCAAGCAAGCCAGACAACAGCGGTTGCTACGCACGCTTACGGCTCGCGACGACGTCATTAATCGATATGTGAATCTTTTGTAGTATCGGTACAACTTCTAGAAAACATAATCTATTTTAAGTCGCAAATATATCCTACATACATGTATGTAAATGGATAAACACTGGCCATTTACCGTATTCACCTTTCATTAACGCAATAAATACTGTATTTCTCATCAACGGTTTTAAATGCTCTCAATATATACTAATTTAAATGTCTGTCAGTTATGTTGTAATAAAGTAGACCTATCTTTCATTGTTAGAAACCTATCTAGTTGTTTTAGTCTTTTAATTTAATCAACTGTAAATTGGAGGCTTATTATTGAACAAAACCATCATATAATGCCCCTCTTAATTATACCTTCTAATCTGTTGTTAATCAAAGCACAAATGACTTTTAGGTATGTTGCCTGTAATCACCGGCAGAAATCTCAATTCAGTGGCTGACTTTTCATGGGAAACTGATGACCCCTTGTGGGAGTTATCAGTCTTAATCAAAGACTAGAGTGTATTTGTAGTATAACTGTAATGGAAGTGAAAAACTAATCATTTTTGAGTCATTATTTTGATGCTTGTACAGCAGATTTTACTAAACTCCACTACAACTGATAAACAACTTTTATACACTTTTGTGGTATTATACATCAAACCAAACTCTTATTTTACTATATACTGAGCATCATTGGCACAAAAGTTGCCTTATTAGATAAGTTATATTATCTTAACTCTTTACTACAATTAGTAGTAATAATGTAAAAACTTAAATTCACAAACATGCATTCTGCAGTTTAAATGTTCATTGCCATCATAGGTTCAGAAGATGTTCATCAATTATACTATTATCACTGTTGTCTTAACCACACAAGTTTTACATTTTGTTGTATTGTTACACATACAAGTCAAGAAAGAATCGGTCTGTCTGTCTATTTCCAAGCAGTTTGTGAAAGAAAAGGGACTTAAATATATTTACCAACAATATACAGGTCATTGACATCCACACATCCAACTGTCAACCTAAATAAGACACTACAATACACAGGATTGAAACACTTGGCTTCACTACCATCACAGCTACTCAATTACCATATAAACCTTGATTTACATCCAGTTATTATGACTCTTGGCCTCCAGAAGCTTCCACATTCAGTCACAAGTCAGACAGCGATATCTGCATGATCAACGGATGCCGAGTATCTGTCTGCTCTTAAACTGACAGGTCTTCTCCACTTCGCTCAGTTTCTGAGCGCGCAGTTTGGCCGTCTGCAGCCTCCTCAAAATCAGCTCCTGGGACATCACACTCAGACGTCCATCAGGACCCTGGTTCTCTTTGCTCTCACCTGCAAAGTGGACCTTCTTCTTGCCCGGGGAGAGGTTCTCCACATCTAAGACCAAAAAGGGAGGAGTCACTGATAAACGAAGTTCAGACTAAACTATATCACTAGGCACTTACAACAGTCTTTCCAATCCAACATGACAGCTAGATTTCTGAATTTGTTTTTATAAAAATGCAGGTTTAATTGATTTATTCTTTATTGGTGTATAAAAACAGTATTTACATGATTTAAAAAAAGTAATAAATAAACTTTATTTTAGTCCTCCACATTCTAAACAAAAGCATGAACCCATAAAAATGTTGCTCAGTTCTGGTCTCGGTTCAGTAAGTCCAGAGGTCTTCGTCCAATTCTCATACCTATCTCTTTGCCATAGAATGGCTTCACATCCCTCTGCTGCTGTAGACGGTTGTGATTCTTCAGTAAACTCTCTGCTCTGAAACAGTAGATTAGGGTCATTAGTTTGCACCAATCAGTTGTGAATGGCAAAGTTTGCATTGTTTCATTTCTAGCGTTCTACCTTGCAAGCTTCTCATTTGACAGTTGCTCACGAACACAAAGCTCCTGCTCTCTTTCTGCAATTGAAGTACAAAAGAAAAAGACATCTTTATTTTGGGAATTTGCAGCACTTTGCCTTGTGACTCTTGTGGCATATGCTTAAGATGCATGTATACATTATTATATTCTTATATTCATTGTCAGCCAGGTGCTGTAGATGAGGAAGAGACTCAAAGTAGGTAAACATCCATTGCAACACTTCACTTGTTAACCAGTTAAAGGTGGTTAGTGTGTAGTAAAGTGTGATTTATAGCCTCTGCGTAGCCTCGTACCCCACACCGTAGCCCAACGTACACCTCCTCAAAAATGTACCTACACACCGAGACGACACGGACCATAAGAACTGAGATCGGTCGGCTGGTTAACCTCGCAATGCCTCTGAGTCGACAGGAAGTGTCCTGTGCTTTGAAGTAAATTTTACTAGCGGCCAAACCAGTAGCTGTAACACGGTGGATCAAAATATTTGTCCGTCACAACACAAGTGAAATGACTCGTTTCACTTTCACATTGTGATCCATTTGGTCGATAACATTTGAAAAGTCTACAGAATTTTACCCCCATTCACATTAGCGGAGGGCTAAACCGGAAGTTCGCCTGCTTGGCCGGCAAAAGTCAACACAGTGGATGCTCAAGCGCTACCGCCAACTAGTGTTTGACAGTGTAATTGCAGAACAACAGACACTGACACAGTATAAATGCATGGCTACATGCGTAGCTACGCACGTAGACCCGACGCAGGAGTATAAATCATGCTTTATGCTATTAATACAGCTATTAATCTTCCATTATAAGCAGCTTTGAATGAGTTTTCCAGGCTGTGAAAAGCCCAGGTCAGAAGGGGTCGTACAGTCTTATGGCAAGGCCACAGTAACATTAAGGGGGAGTGGAAATAAAAGTCTTACTCTCCAGCCTCTCCTCACGTTCCTTCAGGGCCTTTTCTCTTTCTCGCAGCATCTGTTCCTTGAGTCTGAGCTCTGCGGCAGAGGCCGGTGTCGGTTCTGCTGGCTTGTGAAGGGGACAGTCAGAGTCTACAGACCTCCTTCGAAGTCGCACCTGTGCCCTCCTCTGCTCCTCAGCAACAGCATCAGCCAACAGGCTGCTCTGGAGAATAGACTCCACAGAGGGCCTCAGATAGTCCTGGCAACAGAGAATAAGATAACTGAACTCTTCCTTCATTAAAACTCAGTACCTGAGTAGAGGTAGCACAAGTAAAGCTTCAGATAAAATTAATGTCTATCTAAACAAAATCAAAGGACTGTTTATAATTTATTAATTATTATTAATCTCTAACCTTCAAGTTGAGCATTTTGCTGAGTAAGGTGTTCAGTTCCTCAGAGTATCTGTATGGGATTCTTCTGTACTTTCCCTCTCTGATCTTCTCTGCCAGCTCTTTTTGGTTGTAAGCAGTAAACGGGGGGCTGAACAGGAGAAATCCAGAAAAAATTCAGATTCGCAGTCAACAAACTGGCTGCCGGGGAAATCTATGCAGAGGAGTTAGAGAACTTACGATAATGCACAGAGTTCATACAGCAAACATCCCAGTGACCAAATATCTGACTTCTCGTTGTACGACATCCGGTTTATTTGTTCCTGAAAGACAAAATGTTGGCAGATTGTGGCAATCCAGCAAGGATAAGTTTACGATCGGGTGGGTCAAAAGGTTAAAGGATAATTCTGGTATTTTTAAACTTGGGTACTATTTTCACATATTTTGGTGTTGAAATGACAAGTAGATACAAAGCGTTTCAGGAATCTGTGTAGTTCATGGCTTCAGCCGGCAGCAGTGAACCAGCTGCAGTGGCAGCAACGTATTTCGTTGGAGCAATTGGGTCTGTCAAAATTACATCCACAAAAAGTGCTTCTTTTGGCCACTGACAGGCTCAGACTGTCTGACAACATCATGGAAAGTGACCCAGTGATACCCTTTGTTTTTAAACCAGAAACAGAAATCTCGCTCAAGGACAATTCTCGTTTTGAAATCTCATGAGAGGCGAGATGTTGAAGACGACCATGGAAACGCGAGTCAGAGGTGGAGAGAGGAGTTTGTTGTGTTGGAGCAACATTAGGAAATAAAGTTTTGCTAGCAGCTCCTCTATGTACAAAACAAACTCCCCCGCCATTTCCTGCAACAGCCTGCCTTTCATGAGATTTCAGAGTAAGAATTGTCCTTGAGTGAAACAGAAGTTTCTTGTTAAAAACAATGGGTGTTCTCTGACATAGGGATCTTTTCTGTGATGTTGTTAGACACCTGGTATAACAGTCTGAGCCTGTCAATGGCAAGCACTTTGTGTGGATGCAATTGCCCTGAAAGTATACGTTGCAGTCGGTTCACGGCTGCCACCATCTACTGCAAGGAAAATATGTGAAAAAAAGGGTCCAGGGTTTAAAAATACCAAAATTATCCTTTAAATGCTCCAAATTTTGCCTAAAAAGATGAAGGTAAAAGATAAACCTCAGACACAGCAGGATTAAACAACTCACTGGAGACATGTAGTAAGGCGTCCCGACAAATGTCTTTGCAAAACTGGTGTCATGGTTCAGAATTCTCGCTAGGCCAAAGTCTCCGAGCTTCACATTCTGTCTGATGTCGAGGAAGATGTTGGCTGGTTTCAGGTCTCGATGAAGAACTGTGGCCCTGCCGTCACTGCGCCTATGGCACTCCTTCAGAGCTAATGTGAGCTGTGTCATGACTCGCAAGATGAACTGCTGCTCCAAATAACGCCTGCCATGGTAAAAAACACACACTCTTAATTCTGAAGATACTGTCTGGAAGCAGAGATGTAGTAGAGTGGAGGGATACATAACTCATAAATTGTATTTGTATGCGTTTCAAGACGGAGGTCACATAGTCACCTTTCCTTGATGCATCGGGTGATGAGGGTGGACAGGTCCCCACCCTCGCAGTGCTCCATGACAATGTACAGCGTGGTGTTAGTCCGGTCTATGATCCGATCGTAGTATCTCACTATGTTTGGGTGCTTGAGCTCCCTCAGGAGGTTCACCTCTGACACCAGCATCTGCTTTTCACTCTCCGCCATGGTGCCATAGTCCAGCTCCTTCCACACAAGGATCTACAAAAAAAAAAGGAAAGAATCAGAATTCATTATAAAACAGCCATTTATCGTGTCTTTGCAGAACTTTGGCAAAAAATGGCAATTATGGGATCACGTTAAATGATAAAATGTAGTGTAAGAGGAGCAGAAGAAGAGCCATAAAGTCAGCGAACTGACTGAGTAAAAGCCAGTTGCATAACAATATCTATCCAAATGTGCCAAACAATGGGCACCTTAGGCTACTGATTCCAGACAAAATATGACTTTGGCTGAAAGCACACTGAAAGGAGCAATGGTGTTTCACTGCTTACAAGTTTAACTTATTAAGATACATTTCTCAGATGCAAATGTAATTAATTTTAGTTTCCCAGAGCCCAAGGTTATATATATATATATATATTCCCCCATTAGATAAGCTGGACCCAATCCAATTTTGCTTTAATAGAAATGTCCGAAACAATCAAGCGATTATTAAAAATAGATGCCGATAAATTTTCTGTTCGACTACAGTCGACTGCAACTTTCAGCTGTAACTTAAATGGCTCCATTACATTTAGGTGTTTCAATGCCAGATGCTAGCTTCAGTTTCATACTTGAAGTGTCTTTTCTTTTCTAAAAGAGCATGAACGATATCACACGATCACTGATATTCCTGCTCGACATTTCAGCGTTTAAATCAACTGAAACTAACGCTAGACCGCCCCGGACAGGTAACGTTAGAGGTGGCCAGTGGTTTTGCGCAGACAAAACGTGTAACTGTTAACGTTAATTTACTCACTTTCCCATCAAATTTCCGTCTTATTTTCTGGCATCTTCCATAGGAACCCGAGCCGATAGTGTATATCACCTCGTAATCCTCCACACTGGTTGGCATCTTGCTTGTTTCAGCCGAATCTAACGTTCAAAGTTACCTGACTTAACGTTAGCTTACGTTAGCTGTTAAACCACTTAACATTAGGACAGACTCGGCTGTAAGTTAAACATAAACTTAAATCAGCGACGTCCTCGCTCTCTATTGTGCTGGGAAAGCCTTTGTTGCTGATAATGATTCATAAATACACCAAATGTTTGGCTTTTTGTTTCGTGTGTTTTGCAGATAACAAAACAGGAAGCGTTTGCTTTCGGTTTAAATTGGTGCCCAAATCCTTGGTCGCGATTGGCCTGCTCTCTCCGCACGGTGGCTCCCAATTGGCCAGTGCGAAGATACAAGATGTGAGGTTGCTAAGCGCCTGAAAACCGCGAGAGTAGAGCGCGTAGATGACATGTGCTCAAATTTCCACAGGGTGTCGCCAAAAACACACAAGCCACGAGATCCCAATGTTAAGGATAATTTAATTATTTAAGAAATTTGAAAAAATATTTCGAAGATGGTTTGATTAAAAAAAGACTGATTCCATATGATTTCTAATAGATTAGTTAATAGACAGCTAATCAAAATCATTTAAGGCTGATAAGGCCAATGAGGTTTAGTCCTGTCTGGGCCTAAATATATAATAGGTGTATTTGTCACATTACAACATTTTGTAAGGTGAAATTAAGTTTCTAACTCCCTTCTGCTATGTAGCAGACAATATACAGTAATACAAAAGCAATCAAATGGTAGACAGAAATCCCACTGCCCTAAATACGAATGGCACTTCAAACAGTGTCAGCAACTGACTCTAAATGCACTCTTTGCATTTTGGGAGTGTTGGAGGGAGAACTGTTGCGCTGGAGCTTCAATGTCAGTTATTTGTGGCTCAGATCGATACAGCGTTTTCTATTATCTCTAAATTAATATATATTTTAAAATTCTGTGTTAATATAAAATATGATAACAGAATATAAAAAGTAAACACCCATGTGCGGAGTCATGTTGTCATAATGTTATAATGTCATAATCCCATAATCTTTAATGAAATATGAAGACTATTTCAGTGATTGTCAATATTTTTGAAGACAGGCCAACAAAATAATAATAATAATAATAATAATAACAATAATTATAATCAGTATGGATTTACAAATGTGTTGTGATATTTTTTTAATTGTTCTCCTCAATGTTTGTAAGTCAGTTTGGTTTTAAGGTGTATTGATGAATTGGTGAATTTTTTTTATCTAAGTGTTAACATTTATTGATTATACTGTATAGAGTAGTTGTTGGCAAGGTAACAACTAATGGAGATAATAAACAAATAAAACTGTGTCAACAACAATTTCATTTTTGAAATAACAGTGATCACTAAATTTAAAATAGTCCTGTGCTTTTTTTTCCAGAAATAAATAGCACAATGTGTTAAATGTGACTGGAGCAGCTCTCTGTGACTGAGTGAGTACAGAGGCGGAGAACATATTCCTCCAGCAGCCACAGCACTGAGACTTCAGTTTTTCTCAAGGCAGAGTAGCTGTCTAGAAAATTAATCAAGCAAAGGTAAGAATAGCTCACTAAAAATACCCAAAGACTAATTAACATTTGAGCATACAATGTTTTGTGTATTCTCTCAAATCTCCTCAACTGAAATGAACAGACTGTCTATGTTTGGCAAAATCCTTGCATGATGGACAGCAGCAGGAAATTCTTTCAAAAGAACTGAAGCAGATTGTAAAAAAAAAACCTGACATGATCCCCAGGGTTTTGTTCGCCTCACTGTGTAATCCTTCCGTTATTCCTGAGTACAAGAAAAGGTCGCAGGCTGTCATCAGAGCAGTTTCCATGGGTGCATGTGTAAGACATCTTATTGTCAGTGGTCATTTTATTTGAAGAAGAGCAGCAACCATGCGATGACCTCTCACTCTGCTTGTATTAACATCACACATCATCATAATAAACAGTCTGCTCTGAGTGAATTGGTTTTAATGAAGAAACTATATCATTGCTGCAGGTATCTTCTGTTTTAAAAAAAGGTTTTAGATTAATTTGAAACAATGTAAACCCAAGATAAGAGCTGAAACGATGAGTGGATTAAAAGAAAATGAATCCCCAGTAACAATTTTCAGAACTGATTAATTTTAAGCAAGACGACAATGGAATTTATTAAGCAAGAATGCCAAATAAGTGTTGGTTTCAGCCTCCCAAATGTGAGGATGTTCTGCATTTCTCTATGGTATATGTGGTTTTAACCTTTCAGTGGTTTCACAAGAATTACATTTGATCCATAAAATTGTATTAACATAAGGATCTTATAGTTGAAACATACAGACATAAAACTGATTGACTGAAGTAATAAAGCAACACTGGTATTAGTCTAAGCATACATAATCAAAGCATGACTAGTAAATCCTACATGTGACCGATAAAAGTGAATTTTGATGTGTGATCTGTGCCTGAGGTAAATGCAGTCTGTGGGATTTCAGTAACGGCCCTCTCATTAGGGCAGCCACAGTAACAGATCCTTTTAGCCCTCTCTGGTGCCAGTACCACACACTGACACCACGGAGAGAGAGTGAGCGCCCGAGCCGGTCTGTCAGTCTGCCTCTGCAAAGGTCACTCCTGCAAAGAGCTGGAGGAGTTTGGACATCAGCCAGGAACAGTTGGGAGGCGGGGAGGGGAAAACTGACAGCTAAAAACAACAGAGACAGTCGGGTGCCTAAGGCCGCTCTGACGTCAGCTGTCCCTGTTAAAGGCCAGGAGTTGAGAGGGAACGACAGGGAGGACAGACAGCTACATCACACAATAACCTCCTCACCTCTGCTGGGGGGACCGCGGTGCTGTGATAGGGGATTACAAGAGGCGTATGGTGCTCATGTCACCTCTGACTCCTTTGTTTGGGTACAGTTTCAGTCAAAAAGCCTTCTCAAGAAAATATAATACACATAAAGCATAAGCATAAACAGCACTTTAAACTACATAACCCTGTCTTTTATATTTTGTTGTATTGTATATTTCATTGATTGTGTTGTTAATATGTACCTTATGATGACCTGCCGGGTACTACAGACAGAAAATAGCCTTCAGGCTAATTCTGTCATATTCATTTTGGAAAAAGCCAGGCTAACTGTTTCCCCCTTTTCCAGTCTTTGTGCTAAGCTACTTTAAGCTAACCGGCTCCAGCAACATCAAAAACTACAAACATGTCTCCTGATAAGGTTTGGTGTGTTTAACATTGAAATGTTTCTCTGTGACATATTGAAACGTCCCAGTTGAGTAGTAGTAAACTGTCGTAAAGTCAGTGAACTGACTCATTAAAGTTGTTTGCTAACGTTAGCCACTGTAAGATTTAGTCCTATCAACGTTCACCCTTTGTGTTTTGCCTTTCATTTCAACACTTCAAGGAACACTGTGTTCAGTCCTTCTTTTAAAAGTTATATATCCTCACTTTAATGACTGACAGGTTAATAACACTTAAGTGGTTATCAAAGAGTTGGGACAAAGATATGTACAGAGTGGGGCATTTTACAGATGAAAAATAAACTTGTCAGAGCTCTTTGGTGGACAAACTAATGTAGTATTATAGTAATGCAGTAGTGTAATATATGCAGATATTGATATATATCTACAGTAAGCAAATATTGTACTTGAATACTTAATGTCATAGAGAAATATACTTCAGAACTGAAACCAAGTTATCAGGGTTTTTTAGTTCTGCAACCTCTTTAAATCAGACTCCAAGAAGTAGAAACAGAGGTGAAAACAAGATCAATAAGTGAGTATGCATGCATTAAAGGAATAATTCACCAAAATCACACACACATTTATCCCCTAGTGGTATCTAGATGTGCAGGTTTTCCATTTTATGTGCAGAGGTTGATGATTGTGACTCTGGTAGGACGACTTTTTCATGCTTTGAGCACTACATTTGATATTATGCTTGCCCCTCTATTGAGGTTGAGGCAGAAAAAACACAGATAAAAAAAAACTGAAACTGAAACTATCTGCATGGCTAGACACCACTGGGGGCAAGATTTTTTTGTAATTTGGATGAACTGACCCTTTAATACCGCAATTGATATCAAAGTTTCCCCTTTACATTAAAGATTCTAGTGGGATGTGTTGACACAAGTATTTACATAAAGAACATTGATCCTAACAACACAGAGGACCCAACAGCAAGAGGAGCCAAGGAGACTCTGTGATGCCAGCGGCTGCTGCAGTGACATTCAGCCCGGCCCTACTCTCCACAGCTGGGTGTTTTAGTGCTTGCTGACTCAAGGGACGCCGCCACCACAGCGGAATTCATGATAGAGCAGGCATCAAAGCATGACAGTGAGGACCTTGGGGAGCAGTACCCGTGAAATAGTTCATTGCAGGTGTCCGATGAGGAACAGTGGTGCTTCTGCAGAGGACACAAAAGTTCCTCTGGAGACTAATTTGTCTGTGTGATGTGACCTTGGGAAAGGATTTTGAGCTGCTCTGAGGAGTAGGAATCCGGACACCACGCTGAGCCACAGCCACCCTGGCTCCTGACTGTTAGCCCTTTGGTATGTTGGTGAGGCTTCGTGCATGTTTAATGCCATTTTCCAGCTCACTTCCCGCTGTTTTCACCCTCGTTTCCCATTGGCTGCCTCAAGCGTGTGGCTTTACTGGAGCCCCGACCCTTCATATATCACTCCAGCTGCTTTAGAAATCTAGTTGATGGCACGCCACGCTAGCCTTGATTTCCTATTGATCCTATGAATCCAACAATTTTAAGGCACACTGGTAAGTCAGGAAATGCGCCATTTTGAATTTCATAGCAGCTGATACATTGTAGTTGGCATGACAGATATGATGCAACTTGACCATCTCTCAAATTGCAAATACATTAACTCAGGTACAGTACTTACTGAAATAGTTTGATATCATGGGAAATAAGCTTATCCTCTTTCTTGTTGAAAAATAGAAGAGTAGATTGATACCACTCATGTCTATAGGATAAATATGACACTAAAGCAGGCAGCCCGTTAGCTTAGCTTAGCATAAAGACTGGTGACCGAGGTAAACAGCTAGCCTGGCTCTGTCCAGTGGTAACAAAATCTTCCTACCAGCATCTCCAAAGCTCACCAATGAACACTATTATAATATATTATAATAATATAATTGTTTAATTAAGTGTGCGATTGACAACTCGCCATTTTATTGGGGGTTATGTGCTGGACCATTTCTTGGCCAAGACCAGAAACTTCCTGGAGTCTCCACTGGTTGCCAGCTGCTCCCAGCCAAGCAACAGTCTGACACATAACCCCCCTTCAAACGGTGAAATGTTGTTTTTAAACTTTTGTTTTTGTACAGATTAAACAAATGGGATATGTATATATTACACTTATATATATATATATATATATATAAAAAAGTGTTTACCCTGTTTCCAGTCTTTGTGCTAAGCTAATATAAGCTAACTGGCTGGTGACTCTATCTGCAGAAAGCCGATGTAGTATAACTACCCTGTGTCTTGTCATGGTGTATGACTTTTGACAGTAAACGGTCTTCAGCTACCTCACCTTGTTGGCCGAGTCTGGCTGTTCCTGACCCAGTGTATACCCCCTACACAGCTGTTTATATTAAATTGTATATCATTAGCACCTGTTTGATTTAATTGTTTAATCATACACCTCATAATATACCTACAAAATCCCTGAGTTTGTGCATTACAGCATTATTCTATACCTGCCTAAAATTACAGCATTATTCCATACCTGCCTAAAACCTTTGCACAGTACTGTAAATGGTATTGATTTTCTCATCCAGCTTTTGGCAAGAAAGCAAACAAGGGTATTTCCTAAAATGTCAAACTATTGCTTTAACTTCTCAGGAGTCGGCTGCTTTGAAGACATCCTCTTTAGGCAACCTGACTGAGCTCAAGTGGAAAAGGGACCACAAGCGGGAAAACAACAACGATGTTTGTTCCTTATGCCTCCAAATACTCTGTTCCAGACAGGAAAGACAAAAAACCTCTTTGTGTTTGATGAAGAACCCCCTGCCAGGGAAAGGAGATCACACCAACACCTGGCCACTGTCATGGCTGAAATCAGAGCTCTGTAATACAATCCACTGATTTTCAACAGCTAGTGATCGACACCACAGTTAAACAATGGGTACAGACATGAACAAACACAGGCTTTGGTTACCTGGATACTATTCTCAGCCAGTAACTCAGCAAAGAGAAGATGTTGACATTTAGAAAGAGAATATATACTATATAGTGTAATTTCAAATGAGTGGATTTTTACCATAGCAGTTTAGGTACAGTAGCGCCTTCAGTACTCCTGCATAGTATAAGAGTAATAAGTATAGTTTGTCATTTAGGGAAACAGGTCCATGCCAACATGCCTGTAGGTATAAATAAATCAACACCTCTAAAGCCCATTTAACACTTTATATCCTTATATCTCGTACAACAAGTGTAAAAGCTACTGTTTTTTAAAGGGGGAAGTAGTACTGAAATATTTCTTGGAGCCCAGAAACAAAATGTAGTAAAAGTTATCATACAAGTCATAACTGTAACTGAATACATAAATAAATATATTTAGACAATTGAAAGACAATGAGTGTAAAAAAAAAAGAAATATGAAGTTTTATACTATAACCTCCTTAAAGCTTTCATACTAGTTATAATAAATCAGAACTTGAATCATTTTAATATTCCCCACACAATATTTACTTTTCCTCACCACATTTTCAGTTTTCCTACAACTCATGAGACTGGGTGTTGCCCCCGCTTACAGTCTTTAAACTAAGCTAGGCTAACCTGAAGCTTCATATTTAACAGACAGATATGAAACTTTTATCATTCTCCTCATCTAGTTCTCGGCAAGAAAGGGAATAAGCGTGATTCCCAAATGTCAAACCAATCCTTTAAGCTTCATTTTGTGTTCATAAATTAAAAAAAACAAACTTTCAGAGGATCTGAACTTGGCTGATGTCTATTCATCAGCAAAGTAATACTTTTATATGTCAAAATTTACTGTGACATAACACAATTTATGTAAAGTGCATAAAAATACGTCAAAAGACAAGCATTACACTGTTAGGATCTTTACGATGTTTTATTCCAGCACAAGTCTTTTGTGTTGTAAAATGGCTGTGTAGCTAGGAATTAAAGGAGAAGTACAAAATGGAAAATTACAGACAGTTCTAATATAATTTGTTTAAATCCCTATTGTGTTGATTTCCTAAAACCACATCTAGGAAAACATTATCTCCCTGCCTTCTTTGGAAACATGGTCATAAAATAAAATAAAAAGTGAATAGGTGAAAAAAGATGAAGCTTTATTTCAAGTCACTCTCACAATGGAGGGGAATCTGAAAGGGCCGCTGGATGAATCACATTTACAGCCCAATTTAAAATCCTTTTACCTACCCAGTCAGGTAGCCCTTTTTTTTTTTTTGCATTTCACACACATTTTCTATCAACACTGGCACACAAGGAGGGCAGTAAACTACGAAAAATGCACCTTTTATGCATTAGTTTATGACAATGATAATTGCTGCTCCTCTATAATTTTCCTAATTAAAGCTAAGCAAATTACATATAATTAACCTCAAAACCACAACACAAGTACATTTGAGAGTACAGCTGCGTCATTGCAGGGCCCTGCCAGAGTTTCCCTCGTAAGTGAAGAGTGATCCCTTCCTCACGGGCCAAGTTGGAGCTCGACACCGTGAAACCACTATTATGACAAACACCCCAAATGTTTGTCAAGAGGGAGTGCGAGGAAACAGCATCATTTGGGATTGTGGTCCACCAAGACATCAGGTAAGGCTTGATAGTCGAAGTTTTCCACTAAATCCTTATTTAAAAATGTACAATGGTACAAGTTTGAAACTGGGCCCGTGTTTCACCGTGCCAACGCTGCGTCAGCCAGCACACGGACGTACAGTAGCTCTGATGTCTTGAAGCACACAACAACATGAACAGGAACTTAACAAAACTTAAAAAAAAACAAGGTAACACTAAGAAGTGAAGGGAAATCCTTGCTTTCGTCGTCATCGTCTTTTAAAAAAAACAAAAACATTCATGATATTTTAAACTAAAAATCTCATCATGGACTAAAAGAGAGAAATGCTGCAGTCATTTCCAACAATGAAAACTCTTCCTCAGCTTTGTTATGTACAAGATTTAAACATACCATGACATGAGGACGACAGTTCATGTAATTTAAAATGAAATCAAATTTGACCACTCGTGGTGAAACATGACATGAAATTGTATATATCAAAAATGAGGGGGGGAAAAGACAACCACACACACTCACTTAGGCAGGTTATGCTGTAAATTTACAGTAATGACACCTATACTTCTGTAAGCCAAAATCTCTATTTTAGAATGCTGAACATAAGGGTAGCTTTCTATAAAAAAAACTTTTTTTCCCCCTCCATGTCTTTTCCCCACCCCGACGACACTAAGCATATGGCTTAAATATTTGTAAAACTATGTAGTCCAATGGGGGAATAAGAGTGTCTTCCTTCTCAGTCTGGCTTGCTGAGATGATCCGTCGAGACAGACGTCTACTCGGCTGTGTGTGTAGCTGCACATGGCTATGTCTGCACATTTGTTTGTGTAAGTGTGTATGTGCATGTTGGAGAGCAGAGGGCGAAAAGGGAAATCCACAAAGAGGGAGTCACCTTTAAGGTAATCACACTTCAATTCTTGCCCTGCGTGCCACTACTGTTTTCTTTTTGAAATCAGCACTACAGCACCGTCTCCTCTTCCTCCCTTCAATGTCTGACACAGAAACAATCCTTAAATCAAGCGGCGCATCATAGCCACCGGTGTAAACATGATCCCCCCTTTTCAGTGAGCTCAAAGGGGGGGGGGGGGGGGGGGGA